>NC_044916.1:607274-613522 GCF_003576645.1 Ipomoea triloba
TATATATATATATATATATATATATATATATATATATACATATATATATATATATATATATATATAAAAGCCGAGATCAAACTTAAAAAAACTAAAGTAGGATTAAACTTGTGCCAACTTAAAAAAATTATAGTAGTATTATATTAAACTACTTGAGCCAAACTTCAATTTTGATTTTTTGAATTGCCTATATATGGGTTAAGATCAAATGAGACTTTAAAAAACTAGAGTTGGATTGAATTTGAGCAAAACTTAGAAATTTGATTTTTTGAATTGCCATTAAGATCAAACGAGAACATAATCTTCTAAAAAGTAAGAACTGATCTCAACCATATATTAAGATCTATAAATGGTTGAGGGCTAAAATAATGAAACAGATCAATTTTATTATGATTATTGAAATAAAATTAGTANATCAATTTTATTATGATTATTGAAATAAAATTAGTAGTTATTTTATAATTATTTAAAATTTGAATATTTTATAAGGGGGTGGGAGTGAATTCTTTTGTAAAATTTGGTGATCAATGTTCGGTCTGGGCCGATCTCGGGCTTATGCCAATTCCGGTCTGCCCCAGGTTAGACCAAGGATTTTTATTTATTTATTTTTATTTAAAATAATCATAAGATTTTTCCTTTTTGAAATAAGATTTTAACCACTAATATTATGTCCAATTGAGCAACCTTTTTAATACAATAATGCAAATCTATATACGTTCACGAACACATTTTAAAATTTAATATTTTTGCTTAAAATAAAATTAAAGCTATTAGTTAATATATAAAAATTTAAATATATTCTACTAAAATAAAAAGTTTTTAAAGACTTAAATACTTGTAATACCATTTGTACTTGATTTTTATACAACTAATTTATGTTAGATTAACTAATTTATTAATATATTATAAAAATTGATAATTTATAAATTTGTGAATATTATAAAATATATTATAAATTTTATTTGATTTTAGTCACTAAATTTTAATATTTGAATAAATTATAAATTATTATAAAAGAGTGTAGTTAATCTTAATGCGATATATAAATTATGTAGTTAAATTGAGTGCAGTAACGAAAGAGTGTTCTTGGATAAGAGATATACCCCACAAGTATGATTAACATCACAATGGTGGGATATCAAGTATTATACACGCCCCCAGAACAAAAAATATCAGTATAGGTAGTCAGAGAGAAAAGATAAAAAAAAAGTTCAAAATTTAATTGAATCAACATCCAGGCATGAAACAATATTTGTTTCATAATAATACATTAGTGATGATATTCTAGTTTTTAAATATATATATTTTTTGTATAATGCACCATCTGCATTTCACAAAATCATATTAATCAAAAAGTAAATTATCTTTAATAAGGACGTTCGCCCACATAGTTGCCCGGAGGGTAATAGTTGCAAATGACGAACATCCAAGTCGTGCATGCAGCCCTAGCACAGCCAATACTCATGGTGCCGCGCCAAACAACCTGTGTATAATGGCGGCACTCGCCACCAGGGCAAGAATTCGACGCCTCGTCAAAGTTTGGTTTCTCATCCCTTAACAGATTCTGCAACAGACGATTTCAAACCGGCCAATGCGATGTTTTCCCCATACGGTCCTTGTGAGTGCTTCAACGCACAATCAACAGACCTCTCAGCAGCATAGGATTCGGCAAACTCTGCTAAGGTGGAGTTCCACTTAACAGGTGGAACGCCAACTATTTCTCGAGCCGCGTTATGTACGTCAAGAAACTCTTTAATGCAATCAGATTCACAGGCGGGTTGGGCAAAAGATGTCTGGGTAATAGTGGCTAAGGCAATTATGACGACAGAAACATGCAGAAAAGAAAACTCCATTTCCTTTTTATTGTTATTTGTAGATGATATACAATAAAAAGGAAACATAAGAGGAAATGGAAAAATGTAGTCTTTCTACAGAGATGCAATGACCATTCCTATTGGGTTATAGGGTATTTATTGGAGTGATGTATCCTAAAAGAGTGGATTGCTTTTAAAATTTCTATGGCTTAAAAATACAAGAATAATGGTCACTTCACAAATATTGATCAGCTGATTTAATTTGGAACACAAATATTTCTAGGTAGAGTATTTATAGCAAGAAAGTGAAACAAAAAAAAATAAACATTTGTTTATCAAACATTTTATAATTAAGCATGGCATCCTAATTAAATTCTTTTAAATTTGAATTGATTAATTTATAGATAGTCTTTAAATATAAAATAATGATAGTGTTGCACAAATTATATCTAGTGTTATCTCTATAATTTTTCATATGCATTATTAGTCATCAATGGAATAGCCAACCTGCCTTGAGCATTAGGCCCTATGGATATAAGTGAATTGAACTACTTGTGAGCTATTTGAGTTTGATTCCAAGTATATTAGAAATAAATTTAATTAATTACTATCAAGTTGAGCCCTAACTTTGAGTAATTCAAATAATAAATTGAGTCGAATTTGAATATCTTAATACTTGAACAATTCACATACGAATCAAGTTTTAATAAATTTGAATTTCATAAGTAATTATATAAATAGGGGTGCGTTCAGGTGAGAACGAATGCCTAAGAAAGACATGAGAACCAATCGCAGCCGTTCACGTGTCCAGATTTAATGGATCATATGTAATCTTTTTTATAAAAAAAAATGACGCGGTGACATTTTTTTAAATAATTCGAACTTTGGTGCAAGTAACTTGTGCTAAAAAAGTTCAAGTAACTGGTGCAAGTGTGAAAGTAGAAAGTGAAAGTAAAATAACTTAAAATGCTAAAAAATTCACTTAATAGTGCTAGTAATTACCTTTTTAACATTGGTATACCTAATGATAATGTCTTTTATCTTGGTGCACTTAATAATAACTTTTCATGTAACTAATGATAACGTTACGTACACTAAATATTGATATTAAGTGTACCTTATTTGTTGTACTTTTAATACATTATTTTACATTTTTATTTCATTTTACATGCACTTAGGTGTGCTATATGAAACTATTACTTGCACTTTTAATAGAATATACTTGCACTTCAAATTTAATTATTGACGAAAATTACACCGTATATTGTTAATAAATAAAGAGTTTTTCTGATCCGTTATATCTGGACACGTTACACGTATGTCGATGGCTGCGATTGGTTCTCAGTTCTTTCCTGAGCAGTTGAATCTCACCTGATCCGTCTCTTATACATACATACATACACACATACATACATACATACATATATTTATACATACATACATACATACATACATATATATATATATATATATATATATATATATATATATATATATATATATATATATATATATATATATATATATATATATANTTTCATTTTACATGCACTTAGGTGTACTATATGAAACTATTACTTGCACATTTAATAGAATATACTTGCACTTCAAATTTAATTATTGACGAAAATTACACCGTATATTGTTAATAAAAAAATAATTTTTCTGATCCGTTATATCTGGACACGTATGTGGATGGCTGCGATTGGTTTTCAGTTCTTTCCTGAGCAGTTGGTTCTCACCTGATCCGTCTCTTATACATACATACATACATACATACATACATACATACATATATAGATATATATATATATATATATATATATATATATATATGTATATATATATATATATGTATATGTATATATATATATATATATGTATATGTATATATATATATATATATGTATATGTATATATATATATATATATGTATATATATATACATATATACATATACATATATATATATATATATACA
Organism: Ipomoea triloba; assembly: GCF_003576645.1. Classification (NCBI taxonomy): domain Eukaryota; kingdom Viridiplantae; phylum Streptophyta; class Magnoliopsida; order Solanales; family Convolvulaceae; genus Ipomoea; species Ipomoea triloba. The sequence continues at coordinate 611,070 of NC_044916.1, forward strand.
TATATATATATATATATATATCGGTTCATATTAAAAGCAGTCCTAAAGTCTTGTAGATAGGAATTTAAGTACAAAAGGAGCGAGTGCATTTTCGTAAATAATACGTATTTTTAAAATTTATAATATTTATAAAAATGACCTATCCTTTTTTTTTTTCATTTTCTTCTCTTTATTTTCAACCATTAGATTTACTAGATTGATGCTTTGGATTTGTTCACAGATTTTCCGGGTATGGTTATTAATTCTTATGTGAGCCGGACCATATATATATATATATATATATATATATATATATATATATATATATATATATATAAATTTATATATTTATATATAAAAGCCGAGATCAAACTTAAAAAACCTAGAGTAGGATTAAACTTGTGCCAACTTAAAAAAATTATAGTAGTATTATATTAAACTTGAGCCAAACTTCAATTTTGATTTTTTGAATTGCCTATATATGGGTTAAGATCAAATGAGACTTAAAAAAACTAGAGTTGGATTGAATTTGAGCAAAACTTGAAATTTGATTTTTTGAATTGCCATTAAGATCAAACGAGAACATAATCTTCCAAAAAGTAAGAACTGATCTCAACTATATATTAAGATCTATAAATGGTTGAGGGCTAAAATAATGAAACAGATCAATTTTATTATGATTATTGAAATAAAATTAGTAGTTATTTTATAATTATTTCAAATTTGAATATTTTATAAGGGGGTGGGAGTGAATTCTTTGGTAAAATTTGGTGATCAATGTTTGGTCTGGACCGATCTCGGGCTTATGCCAATTCCGGTCTGCCCCAAGTTAGGCCAAGGATTTTTATTTATTTATTTTTATTTAAAATAATCATAAGATTTTTCCTTTTTGAAATAAGATTTTAACCACTAATATTATGTTCAATTGAGCATCCTTTTTAATACTGTAACCCTCGCCTATTCCGATAAGTTTAGAGTTCGAAAAATATTTTTAAGCTATGATATTTATGAGATGATCTCTCGGTACTTCAGAAGGATTTTTTTTATAAGTGAGGCTAATTATTAATAAAGCTGCGGTCTACGTACCGGTCACGAACCGTAAAATTTTTAAGGATGTATATACAGTTCGAATTTTCCTAGAAAATGGATTATTAAGTATTATACGATTAAGCCTGAACTTTCTATTTAGTTCAAGTGGAAATTTAAACGGACTGTAAGAGTGAAATTTATTACGAACCTTCGTACCTATATTTCGCGAGATGCCGGAAAATTCCCGATTTTAGTGGTTATTGACGGGATTATTTTTAGAATAATTTTGGTATTGAAATTTTCCTGAATTAAGTTATATTCCTCCGAACTTTTATCTGATTTAACCCCAAACTGGCAAAGTAAATATTTGTTCTTCAAGAGCCACCATAGGGAGTTGACATGTGGCACTCCTATTTACCACATGGTTAGTGCATTAATGGCATGTCATAGGAAGTATGGGAATGTTGCACTTGTTCCTTAATCTTCAAGCAAGACTCACCATCATCCCCTCTCTCCTACTCCTAAGTTTGAAAATCATAAGGGAAAAAGGAAGAAGAAAGAAAAGTTTAGTCTTCCACTTTGTGATCAAGAACTCCCTAGCTATCTCTTCAACTCAAGTGTCTAAGTGTAAGTAAGACTTTAGACTTTGTTTGGTTAAATCCTTCCTAGAACTTAAGTGTAAACTAAAGGTGCATGAAAATGTTGTTATTATGGTGATATTTTTAGGATCTTTGGTGAAGGACTCCAAAGAAGGCATCATCAACTCTTACGGTTTTTTTAAGGTTTCTACAAAGGTAAGGAATCCCTTAAGTCGGTTCAATCACTTGGAGGTGAACAAATGCTAGTAAATTATATGACTAGGAATTTTTACGTGGAAATTATGTGTTAAGTTCGTGGATCTACAAGTTAGCCTAAGAAACTACACTTTGGATTTTTGGTAATTTTTGTATACATGTTCATAGCTAATTTATGCATGTATATGTTGAATTTATGCCCATATAGGCTTATACTTGTGAAAATAGTGAAAAGAAATCAGGATAGATTCTGGCAGTAACTTCCGAGATTTATTGGGAAAAATTGGTAAGGTATTTTGATCCTATTTTTTTAATACATGTAGTTCTATAAGTGTAGAACCTGCGTATAAAATTTCATAATGATCGGAGTAGTATAAGTATGGTTTTCGAATATTTCTCCAAAACTGGTCCAGAGAGAAAATAATTCTGGACAGCACACTGCCGAGGGCAAAAATGGAATTTTCTGTGTTTATTCGCGGATCAAAATGACCAAAACTTTTTATGGACATCAAGTAATATAAGTTGGGGTTCTACCATAAAAATTTCAAGTGAAAAAGAGTTCGGGAACTATCTTTACCGGCTCAATCTTTCGGACTGCGCCAAGCTGAAATTTTCTGAAAAAGAATGGTTAGAAACAATTTTGACAAATAT
>NC_044916.1:613617-636939 GCF_003576645.1 Ipomoea triloba
ACGCGCGTCCATCGACGCCCAGAGTTACGGCGTCACGGCCGAAAGGCCGGACGCGGACACGGACGCGCGTCCGCTGCGCGTCCGTGGGTGCCCAGTTTCGGCGCCATTTACCGAACGTGCGGACGCGGCTCGGACGCACGTGTCTGCTGTGCGTCCGCAGCTGCGGCCAACCGCGAGTCCGCGTGACGCGGACTCGTTTTCGACTTGTTTTTGACCAAACTTTTCCCTGATGTTTTTAATCCCGAGTGTTATGATGTTTGAAAGGCCTACGGGCAAAAGAGATCTATTTTTGAAAGAAATATCTGTTTTGGAAAAATTATGTACATCGCTTTAGAAGAAAATATTGTTGTTGAGAAATAATTACAACTCTTGTAACTTGAGGAATTGTGTTGGAAAGCCTATGAGTAAATAAAAATGTTTATAAAACTTACGTCGAAAGAACGTATGCTATTTTGGTAAACAGGTTGTCAAAACCTTATTTTTGAGGAAAATACTACTTTTAAGGAGCGAGTACATTACGTGAGAAAAACGAGAAAATAATGATTGAAAAGCCTGCGGGCACTGAGAGTATTTTGAAAATCCTTCTTGGGCTGATGAGATAGCCGATTTCAACTATTGGACTCAAATGAGAAATATGTCCAAAAGAAATTATTTGAGAAAGAAAAACGGAAGGAAGAATCATGTTTTCAAACCCTTAGTTTCTAAAGCGAGTTGAGGAGGACCTTGATTGACCCACGGGTGGCTTTAAGTGCCATGGCCCAGTGGTCGTTGTGGATATTGTATAACCAGTTCATACTGCAGGGCGAAGTCTATTCGTCGATATGTTATAGTGTATAACCAGTTCATACTGCAGGGCGAAGTCTATTCGCCGGGTACTATATAACTCGTAGGATGAGGTATTCCTATGGGGGTGTGCACACTTAAGGTATAGTTACTCCAGAAGTCCGGGTAGGTGTTGTTTTTATGGACCTAGCTGGGCCAGCTAGGAATCATTTTAACGAACCTTACGTCCAGGGGATCAGTGTTAGACCGGGTGATGACCACTGAACCCGAGTTCGATGATCCAAGTGGTCAGAGTGGGAGTTATGAGAATGCTCCAAAGGCCTCACGCTTACTAAGAAGAAACTAAGAAAGTTTTAAAGATGAGAAAAGAGTTACTCTGTAACGACTTGAGAAGGAAATGATTCTATCCAAAATGTGACGAATTTTGAGCACGGAAATGTGCTGTTGAACCTCCTTTTGAGTTAAAATGAGGGAACTACTGGAAACGAAATATTTTACAAACTTGTCTGAAAAACAGAAAAATGTGTTTTAAGTGGCAATGATGCCGGTACCTTTATATGAGAAAAGTTTACGTGTTGAGTTAGCTTTACGCCTTATATTATATTATCTATTATTGATAACCTGATTGCAGGTAGAGCTATAACTCGTGGGTAAATTTTACAACTTACAAATTATTATATTTTCGAAACCTTTGTCTACTTTTGAGTGACAATGGATTTCCTTACTTAGCCGTCGTGCTAACTACACTTCATTGTGTACCTTATCAGATGAAGTCTAGCGTGGGTATGCCCCTGCTTCTGTTTCTGATCCTCCAGCTCTGGCTCATGCTTCTGTCCCAGTTGTATTCCTGATCCCGTTCCTATCCCTGTTCAATCAGTGGTACCCATTTTGGTCTCCGCCTTCGTTAATCCGTTATGCCTCAAGAGAAAAGTCAAGTCTGACCTTTTTGTACATATCTTTTGTAGCCATGGTAGTACTAACATGGTTAGTAAGAACGGGAATAGTCCAAACTCTTTGTTGATGGGCTGTAAGAAACTCTTATATATATATATATATATATTCGTGGCTAGTATAGCTACTCTTTTGCTGCATGTATATAAGAATATGTTGGATTTTGACGATAAGAAACACGATCCTTGTCTTTAGTCTGTTAGCCTATGCACCTAGAGTGAACTCTATCTGTATTCGAGTGGGGTTCAGTCTGGGTGTGGCGTTAACTACTACGGAGATACGGCATAGCCGAACCGGGGTGTTACAAATACAATAATGCAAATCTATATATGTTCACGAACACATTTTAAAATTTAATATTTTTGCTTAAAAAAAATTAAAGCGATTAGTTAATATATAAAAATTTAAATATATTCTACTAAAATAAAAAGTTTTTAAAGACTTGTAATATTAAATACTTGTAATACCATTTGTACTTGATTTTTATATAACTAATTTATGTTAGATTAACTAATTTATTAATACATTATAAAAATTGATAATTTATAAATTTGTGAATATTATAAAATATATTATAAAGTTTATTTGATTTTTAGTCAATAAATTTTAATATTTGAATAAATTATAAATTATTATAAAAGAGTGTAGTTAATCTTAATGCGATATATAAATTATGTAGTTAAATTGAGTGCAGTAACGCAAGAGTGTTCTTGGATAAGAGATATACCCTACAATTATGATTAACATCACAATGGTGGGATATCAAGTATTATACACGCCCCCACAAAAAAAAATATCAGTATAGGTAATCAGAGAGAAAAGATAAAAAAAAAAAAGTTCAAAATTTAATTGAATCAACATCCAGGCATGAAACAATATTTGTTTCATAATAATACATTAGTATGATATTCTAGTTTTTAAATATATATATATATTTTGTATAATGCACCATCTGCATTTCACAAAATCATATTAATCANCGCGCGTCCGCTGCGCGTCCGTGGGTGCCCAGTTTCGGCGCCATTTACCGAACGTGCGGACGCGGCTCGGACGCACGTGTCTGCTGTGCGTCCGCAGCTGCGGCCAACCGCGAGTCCGCGTGACGCGGACTCGTTTTCGACTTGTTTTTGACCAAACTTTTCCCTGATGTTTTTAATCCCGAGTGTTATGATGTTTGAAAGGCCTACGGGCAAAAGAGATCTATTTTTGAAAGAAATATCTGTTTTGGAAAAATTATGTACATCGCTTTAGAAGAAAATATTGTTGTTGAGAAATAATTACAACTCTTGTAACTTGAGGAATTGTGTTGGAAAGCCTATGAGTAAATAAAAATGTTTATAAAACTTACGTCGAAAGAACGTATGCTATTTTGGTAAACAGGTTGTCAAAACCTTATTTTTGAGGAAAATACTACTTTTAAGGAGCGAGTACATTACGTGAGAAAAACGAGAAAATAATGATTGAAAAGCCTGCGGGCACTGAGAGTATTTTGAAAATCCTTCTTGGGCTGATGAGATAGCCGATTTCAACTATTGGACTCAAATGAGAAATATGTCCAAAAGAAATTATTTGAGAAAGAAAAACGGAAGGAAGAATCATGTTTTCAAACCCTTAGTTTCTAAAGCGAGTTGAGGAGGACCTTGATTGACCCACGGGTGGCTTTAAGTGCCATGGCCCAGTGGTCGTTGTGGATATTGTATAACCAGTTCATACTGCAGGGCGAAGTCTATTCGTCGATATGTTATAGTGTATAACCAGTTCATACTGCAGGGCGAAGTCTATTCGCCGGGTACTATATAACTCGTAGGATGAGGTATTCCTATGGGGGTGTGCACACTTAAGGTATAGTTACTCCAGAAGTCCGGGTAGGTGTTGTTTTTATGGACCTAGCTGGGCCAGCTAGGAATCATTTTAACGAACCTTACGTCCAGGGGATCAGTGTTAGACCGGGTGATGACCACTGAACCCGAGTTCGATGATCCAAGTGGTCAGAGTGGGAGTTATGAGAATGCTCCAAAGGCCTCACGCTTACTAAGAAGAAACTAAGAAAGTTTTAAAGATGAGAAAAGAGTTACTCTGTAACGACTTGAGAAGGAAATGATTCTATCCAAAATGTGACGAATTTTGAGCACGGAAATGTGCTGTTGAACCTCCTTTTGAGTTAAAATGAGGGAACTACTGGAAACGAAATATTTTACAAACTTGTCTGAAAAACAGAAAAATGTGTTTTAAGTGGCAATGATGCCGGTACCTTTATATGAGAAAAGTTTACGTGTTGAGTTAGCTTTACGCCTTATATTATATTATCTATTATTGATAACCTGATTGCAGGTAGAGCTATAACTCGTGGGTAAATTTTACAACTTACAAATTATTATATTTTCGAAACCTTTGTCTACTTTTGAGTGACAATGGATTTCCTTACTTAGCCGTCGTGCTAACTACACTTCATTGTGTACCTTATCAGATGAAGTCTAGCGTGGGTATGCCCCTGCTTCTGTTTCTGATCCTCCAGCTCTGGCTCATGCTTCTGTCCCAGTTGTATTCCTGATCCCGTTCCTATCCCTGTTCAATCAGTGGTACCCATTTTGGTCTCCGCCTTCGTTAATCCGTTATGCCTCAAGAGAAAAGTCAAGTCTGACCTTTTTGTACATATCTTTTGTAGCCATGGTAGTACTAACATGGTTAGTAAGAACGGGAATAGTCCAAACTCTTTGTTGATGGGCTGTAAGAAACTCTTATATATATATATATATATATTCGTGGCTAGTATAGCTACTCTTTTGCTGCATGTATATAAGAATATGTTGGATTTTGACGATAAGAAACACGATCCTTGTCTTTAGTCTGTTAGCCTATGCACCTAGAGTGAACTCTATCTGTATTCGAGTGGGGTTCAGTCTGGGTGTGGCGTTAACTACTACGGAGATACGGCATAGCCGAACCGGGGTGTTACAAATACAATAATGCAAATCTATATATGTTCACGAACACATTTTAAAATTTAATATTTTTGCTTAAAAAAAATTAAAGCGATTAGTTAATATATAAAAATTTAAATATATTCTACTAAAATAAAAAGTTTTTAAAGACTTGTAATATTAAATACTTGTAATACCATTTGTACTTGATTTTTATATAACTAATTTATGTTAGATTAACTAATTTATTAATACATTATAAAAATTGATAATTTATAAATTTGTGAATATTATAAAATATATTATAAAGTTTATTTGATTTTTAGTCAATAAATTTTAATATTTGAATAAATTATAAATTATTATAAAAGAGTGTAGTTAATCTTAATGCGATATATAAATTATGTAGTTAAATTGAGTGCAGTAACGCAAGAGTGTTCTTGGATAAGAGATATACCCTACAATTATGATTAACATCACAATGGTGGGATATCAAGTATTATACACGCCCCCACAAAAAAAAATATCAGTATAGGTAATCAGAGAGAAAAGATAAAAAAAAAAAAGTTCAAAATTTAATTGAATCAACATCCAGGCATGAAACAATATTTGTTTCATAATAATACATTAGTATGATATTCTAGTTTTTAAATATATATATATATTTTGTATAATGCACCATCTGCATTTCACAAAATCATATTAATCAAAAAGTAAATTATCTTTAATAAGGACGTTCGCCCACATAGTTGCCCGGAGGGTAATAGTTGCAAATGACGAACATCCAAGTCGTGCATGCAGCCCTAGCACAGCCAATACTCGTGGTGCCACGCCAAACAACCTGTGTATAATGGCGGCACTCGCCACCAGGGCAAGAATTCGACGCCTCGTCAAAGTTTGGTTTCTCATCCAACCAACCCTTAACAGATTCTGCAACAGACGATTTNGGGGATCAGTGTTAGACCGGGTGATGACCACTGAACCCGAGTTCGATGATCCAAGTGGTCAGAGTGGGAGTTATGAGAATGCTCCAAAGGCCTCACGCTTACTAAGAAGAAACTAAGAAAGTTTTAAAGATGAGAAAAGAGTTACTCTGTAACGACTTGAGAAGGAAATGATTCTATCCAAAATGTGACGAATTTTGAGCACGGAAATGTGCTGTTGAACCTCCTTTTGAGTTAAAATGAGGGAACTACTGGAAACGAAATATTTTACAAACTTGTCTGAAAAACAGAAAAATGTGTTTTAAGTGGCAATGATGCCGGTACCTTTATATGAGAAAAGTTTACGTGTTGAGTTAGCTTTACGCCTTATATTATATTATCTATTATTGATAACCTGATTGCAGGTAGAGCTATAACTCGTGGGTAAATTTTACAACTTACAAATTATTATATTTTCGAAACCTTTGTCTACTTTTGAGTGACAATGGATTTCCTTACTTAGCCGTCGTGCTAACTACACTTCATTGTGTACCTTATCAGATGAAGTCTAGCGTGGGTATGCCCCTGCTTCTGTTTCTGATCCTCCAGCTCTGGCTCATGCTTCTGTCCCAGTTGTATTCCTGATCCCGTTCCTATCCCTGTTCAATCAGTGGTACCCATTTTGGTCTCCGCCTTCGTTAATCCGTTATGCCTCAAGAGAAAAGTCAAGTCTGACCTTTTTGTACATATCTTTTGTAGCCATGGTAGTACTAACATGGTTAGTAAGAACGGGAATAGTCCAAACTCTTTGTTGATGGGCTGTAAGAAACTCTTATATATATATATATATATATTCGTGGCTAGTATAGCTACTCTTTTGCTGCATGTATATAAGAATATGTTGGATTTTGACGATAAGAAACACGATCCTTGTCTTTAGTCTGTTAGCCTATGCACCTAGAGTGAACTCTATCTGTATTCGAGTGGGGTTCAGTCTGGGTGTGGCGTTAACTACTACGGAGATACGGCATAGCCGAACCGGGGTGTTACAAATACAATAATGCAAATCTATATATGTTCACGAACACATTTTAAAATTTAATATTTTTGCTTAAAAAAAATTAAAGCGATTAGTTAATATATAAAAATTTAAATATATTCTACTAAAATAAAAAGTTTTTAAAGACTTGTAATATTAAATACTTGTAATACCATTTGTACTTGATTTTTATATAACTAATTTATGTTAGATTAACTAATTTATTAATACATTATAAAAATTGATAATTTATAAATTTGTGAATATTATAAAATATATTATAAAGTTTATTTGATTTTTAGTCAATAAATTTTAATATTTGAATAAATTATAAATTATTATAAAAGAGTGTAGTTAATCTTAATGCGATATATAAATTATGTAGTTAAATTGAGTGCAGTAACGCAAGAGTGTTCTTGGATAAGAGATATACCCTACAATTATGATTAACATCACAATGGTGGGATATCAAGTATTATACACGCCCCCACAAAAAAAAATATCAGTATAGGTAATCAGAGAGAAAAGATAAAAAAAAAAAAGTTCAAAATTTAATTGAATCAACATCCAGGCATGAAACAATATTTGTTTCATAATAATACATTAGTATGATATTCTAGTTTTTAAATATATATATATATTTTGTATAATGCACCATCTGCATTTCACAAAATCATATTAATCAAAAAGTAAATTATCTTTAATAAGGACGTTCGCCCACATAGTTGCCCGGAGGGTAATAGTTGCAAATGACGAACATCCAAGTCGTGCATGCAGCCCTAGCACAGCCAATACTCGTGGTGCCACGCCAAACAACCTGTGTATAATGGCGGCACTCGCCACCAGGGCAAGAATTCGACGCCTCGTCAAAGTTTGGTTTCTCATCCAACCAACCCTTAACAGATTCTGCAACAGACGATTTCAAACCGGCCAATGCGATGTTTTCCCCATACGGTCCTTGTGAGTGCTTCAATGCACAATCAACAGACCTCTCGGCAGCATAGGATTCGGCAAACTCTGCTAAGGTGGAGTTCCACTTAACAGGTGGAACGCCAACTATTTCTCGAGCTGCGTTATGTACGTCAAGAAACTCTTTAATGCAATCAGATTCACAGGCAGGTTGGGCAAAAGATGTCTGGGTAATAGTGGCTAANAAACTTGTCTGAAAAACAGAAAAATGTGTTTTAAGTGGCAATGATGCCGGTACCTTTATATGAGAAAAGTTTACGTGTTGAGTTAGCTTTACGCCTTATATTATATTATCTATTATTGATAACCTGATTGCAGGTAGAGCTATAACTCGTGGGTAAATTTTACAACTTACAAATTATTATATTTTCGAAACCTTTGTCTACTTTTGAGTGACAATGGATTTCCTTACTTAGCCGTCGTGCTAACTACACTTCATTGTGTACCTTATCAGATGAAGTCTAGCGTGGGTATGCCCCTGCTTCTGTTTCTGATCCTCCAGCTCTGGCTCATGCTTCTGTCCCAGTTGTATTCCTGATCCCGTTCCTATCCCTGTTCAATCAGTGGTACCCATTTTGGTCTCCGCCTTCGTTAATCCGTTATGCCTCAAGAGAAAAGTCAAGTCTGACCTTTTTGTACATATCTTTTGTAGCCATGGTAGTACTAACATGGTTAGTAAGAACGGGAATAGTCCAAACTCTTTGTTGATGGGCTGTAAGAAACTCTTATATATATATATATATATATTCGTGGCTAGTATAGCTACTCTTTTGCTGCATGTATATAAGAATATGTTGGATTTTGACGATAAGAAACACGATCCTTGTCTTTAGTCTGTTAGCCTATGCACCTAGAGTGAACTCTATCTGTATTCGAGTGGGGTTCAGTCTGGGTGTGGCGTTAACTACTACGGAGATACGGCATAGCCGAACCGGGGTGTTACAAATACAATAATGCAAATCTATATATGTTCACGAACACATTTTAAAATTTAATATTTTTGCTTAAAAAAAATTAAAGCGATTAGTTAATATATAAAAATTTAAATATATTCTACTAAAATAAAAAGTTTTTAAAGACTTGTAATATTAAATACTTGTAATACCATTTGTACTTGATTTTTATATAACTAATTTATGTTAGATTAACTAATTTATTAATACATTATAAAAATTGATAATTTATAAATTTGTGAATATTATAAAATATATTATAAAGTTTATTTGATTTTTAGTCAATAAATTTTAATATTTGAATAAATTATAAATTATTATAAAAGAGTGTAGTTAATCTTAATGCGATATATAAATTATGTAGTTAAATTGAGTGCAGTAACGCAAGAGTGTTCTTGGATAAGAGATATACCCTACAATTATGATTAACATCACAATGGTGGGATATCAAGTATTATACACGCCCCCACAAAAAAAAATATCAGTATAGGTAATCAGAGAGAAAAGATAAAAAAAAAAAAGTTCAAAATTTAATTGAATCAACATCCAGGCATGAAACAATATTTGTTTCATAATAATACATTAGTATGATATTCTAGTTTTTAAATATATATATATATTTTGTATAATGCACCATCTGCATTTCACAAAATCATATTAATCAAAAAGTAAATTATCTTTAATAAGGACGTTCGCCCACATAGTTGCCCGGAGGGTAATAGTTGCAAATGACGAACATCCAAGTCGTGCATGCAGCCCTAGCACAGCCAATACTCGTGGTGCCACGCCAAACAACCTGTGTATAATGGCGGCACTCGCCACCAGGGCAAGAATTCGACGCCTCGTCAAAGTTTGGTTTCTCATCCAACCAACCCTTAACAGATTCTGCAACAGACGATTTCAAACCGGCCAATGCGATGTTTTCCCCATACGGTCCTTGTGAGTGCTTCAATGCACAATCAACAGACCTCTCGGCAGCATAGGATTCGGCAAACTCTGCTAAGGTGGAGTTCCACTTAACAGGTGGAACGCCAACTATTTCTCGAGCTGCGTTATGTACGTCAAGAAACTCTTTAATGCAATCAGATTCACAGGCAGGTTGGGCAAAAGATGTCTGGGTAATAGTGGCTAAGGCAATTATGGCGACGGAAACATGCAGAAAAGAAAACTCCATTTCCTTTTTATTGTTATTTGCAGATGATATACAATAAAAAGGAAACACAAGAGGAAATGGAAAAATGTAGTCTTTCTACAGAGATGCAATGACCATTCCTATTGGGTTATAGGGTATTTATTGGAGTGATGTATCCTAAAAGAGTGGATTGCTTTTAAAAATTTCTATGGCTTAAAAATACAAGAATAATGGTCACTTCACAAATATTGATCAGCTCATTTAATTTGGAACACAAATATTTCTAGGTAGAGTATTTATAGCAAGAAAGTGAAAAAAAAAACATTTGTTTATCAAACATTTTAATTAAGCATGGCATCCTAATTAAATTCTTTTAAAATTGAATTTATTAATTTATAGATAGTCTTTAAATATAAAATAATGATAGTGTTGCACAAATTATATCTAGTGTTATCGTCTCTTTATAATTTTTCATATGCATTATTGGTCATCAATGGAATAGCCAACCTGCCTTGAGCATTAGGCCCTATGGATATAAGTGAATTGAACTACTTGTGAGCTATTTGAGTTTGATTCCAAGTATATTAGAAATAAATTTAATTAATTACTATCAAGTTGAGCCCTAACTTTGAGTAATTCAAATAATAAATTGAGTCGAATTTGAATATCTTAATACTTGAACAATTCACAAACGAATCAAGTTTTAATAAATTTGAATTTCATAAGTAAATATATAAATAGGGGTGCGTTCAGGTGAGAACGAATGCCTAAGAAAGACTTGAGAACCAATCGCAGCCGTACACGTGTCCAGATTTAATGAATCATATGTAATCTTTTTTATAAAAAAAAAATGACGCGGTGATATTTTTGTAAATAATTTGAACTTTGGTGCAAGTAACTTGTGCTAAAAAAGTTCAAGTAACTGTGCAAGTGTGAAAGTAGAAAGTGAAAGTAAAATAATTTAAAATGCTAAAAAATACACTTAATAATCTAGTAATTACCTTTTTAACATTGGTATACCTAACGATAATGTCTTTTACATTGGTGCACTTAATAATAAATTTTCGTGTAACTAATGATAACGTTAAGTACACTAAATTTTGATATTAAGTGTACTTTATTTGTTGTACTTTTAATACATTATTTTACATTTTTATTTCATTTTACATGCACTTAGGTGTACTATATGAAACTATTAATTGCACTTTTAATAGAATATACTTGCACTTCAAATTTAATTATTTACGAAAATTCCACCGTATATTGTTAATAAACAAATAATTTTTCTGATCCGTTATATCTGGACACGTATGTGGATGGCTGCGATTGGTTCTCAGTTCTTTCCTGAGCAGTTGGTTCTCACCTGATCCGTCTCACATACATACATACATACATACATACATACATATATACATACATATATATATATATATATATATATATATATATATATATATATATATATATATATANAATAATGGTCACTTCACAAATATTGATCAGCTCATTTAATTTGGAACACAAATATTTCTAGGTAGAGTATTTATAGCAAGAAAGTGAAAAAAAAAAACATTTGTTTATCAAACATTTTAATTAAGCATGGCATCCTAATTAAATTCTTTTAAAATTGAATTTATTAATTTATAGATAGTCTTTAAATATAAAATAATGATAGTGTTGCACAAATTATATCTAGTGTTATCGTCTCTTTATAATTTTTCATATGCATTATTGGTCATCAATGGAATAGCCAACCTGCCTTGAGCATTAGGCCCTATGGATATAAGTGAATTGAACTACTTGTGAGCTATTTGAGTTTGATTCCAAGTATATTAGAAATAAATTTAATTAATTACTATCAAGTTGAGCCCTAACTTTGAGTAATTCAAATAATAAATTGAGTCGAATTTGAATATCTTAATACTTGAACAATTCACAAACGAATCAAGTTTTAATAAATTTGAATTTCATAAGTAAATATATAAATAGGGGTGCGTTCAGGTGAGAACGAATGCCTAAGAAAGACTTGAGAACCAATCGCAGCCGTTCACGTGTCCAGATTTAATGGATCATATGTAATCTTTTTTATAAAAAAAAATGACGCGGTGATATTTTTGTAAATAATTCGAACTTTGGTGCAAGTAACTTGTGCTAAAAAAGTTCAAGTAACTGTGCAAGTGTGAAAGTAGAAAGTGAAAGTAAAATAACTTAAAATGCTAAAAAATACACTTAATAGTGCTAGTAATTACCTTTTTAACATTGGTATACCTAACGATAATGTCTTTTACCTTGGTGCACTTAATAATAAATTTTCGTGTAACTAATGATAACGATAAGTACACTAAATTTTGATATTAAATGTACTTTATTTGTTGTACTTTTAATACATTATTTTACATTTTTATTTCATTTTACATGCACTTAGGTGTACTATATGAAACTATTAATTGCACTTTTAATAGAATATACTTGCACTTCAAATTTAATTATTTACGAAAATTCCACCGTATATTGTTAATAAAAAAATAATTTTTCTGATCCGTTATATCTGGACACGTATGTGGATGGCTGCGATTGGTTTTCAGTTCTTTCCTGAGCAGTTGGTTCTCACCTGATCCGTCTCACATACATACATACATACATACATACATACATACATATATACATACATATATATATATATATATATATAAATCAATTCATATTAAAACAAGTCATAAAGTCTTGTAGATAGGAATACATATTTTTAAAATTTATGATATTTATAAAAATGACCCATCCTTTTGTTTTTTTTTTTTTCATTTTCTTCTCTTTATTTTCAACCTTTAGATTTACTAGATAGATGCTTTTGATTTGTTCACAGATTTTCCAGGCATGATTATTAATTCTTATGTGAGCCGGACCATATATATATATATATATATATATATATTTATATATAAAAGCCGAGATCAAACTTAAAAAAACTAGAGTAGGATTAAACTTGTGCCAACTTAAAAAAATTATAGTAGTATTATATTAAACTTGAGCCAAACTTCAATTTTGATTTTTTGAATTGCCTATATATGGGTTAAGATCAAATGAGACTTAAAAAAACTAGAGTTGGATTGAATTTGAGCAAAACTTGAAATTTGATTTTTTGAATTGCCATTAAGATCAAACGAGAACATAATCTTCCAAAAAGTAAGAACTGATCTCAACCATATATTAAGATCTATAAATGGTTGAGGGCTAAAATAATGAAACAGATCAATTTTATTATGATTATTGAAATAAAATTAGTAGTTATTTTATAATTATTTCAAATTTGAATATTTTATAAGGGGGTGGGAGTGAATTCTTTGGTAAAATTTGGTGATCAATGTTTGGTCTGGACCGATCTCGGGCTTATGCCAATTCCGGTCTGCCCCAAGATAGGCCAATGATTTTTATTTATTTATTTTTATTTAAAATAATCATAAGATTTTTCCTTTTTGAAATAAGATTTTAACCACTAATATTATGTCCAATTGAGCAACCTTTTTAATACAATAATGCAAATCTATATATGTTCACGAACACATTTTAAAATTTAATATTTTTGCTTAAAAAAAATTAAAGCTATTAGTTAATATATAAAAATTTAAATATATTCTACTAAAATAAAAAGTTTTTAAAGACTTGTAATATTAAATACTTGTAATACCATTTGTACTTGATTTTTATATAACTAATTTATGTTAGATTAACTAATTTATTAATACATTATAAAAATTGATAATTTATAAATTTGTGAATATTATAAAATATATTATAAAGTTTATTTGATTTTTAGTCAATAAATTATAAATTATTATAAAAGAGTGTAGTTAATCTTAATGCGATATATAAATTATGTAGTTAAATTGAGTGCAGTAACGCACGAGTGTTCTTGGATAAGAGATATACCCTACAAGTATGATTAACATCACAATGGTGGGATATCAAGTATTATACACGCCCCCAGAAAAAAAAAATATCAGTATAAGTAGTCAGAGAGAAAAGATAAAAAAAAAAGTTCAAAATTTAATTGAATCAACATCCAGGCATGAAACAATATTTGTTTCATAATAATACATTAGTGATGATATTCTAGTTTTTAAATATATATATATTTTTTGTATAATGCACCATCTGCATTTCACAAAATCATATTAATCAAAAAGTAAATTATCTTTAATAAGGACGTTCACCCACATAGTTGCCCGGAGGGTAATAGTTGCAAATGACGAACATCCAAGTCGTGCATGCAGCCCTAGCACAGCCAATACTCGTGGTGCCGCGCCAAACAACCTGTGTATAATGGCGGCACTCGCCACCAGGGCAAGAATTCGACGCCTCGTCAAAGTTTGGTTTCTCATCCAACCAACCCTTAACAGATTCTGCAACAGACGATTTCAAACCGGCCAATGCGATGTTTTCCCCATACGGTCCTTGTGAGTGCTTCAACGCACAATCAACAGACCTCTCGGCAGCATAGGATTCGGCAAACTCTGCTAAGGTGGAGTTCCACTTAACAGGTGGAACGCCAACTATTTCTCGAGCTGCGTTATGTACGTCAAGAAACTCTTTAATGCAATCAGATTCACAGGCAGGTTGGGCAAAAGATGTCTGGGTAATAGTGGCTAAGGCAATTATGGCGACGGAAACATGCAGAAAAGAAAACTCCATTTCCTTTTTATTGTTATTTGCAGATGATATACAATAAAAAGGAAACACAAGAGGAAATGGAAAAATGTAGTCTTTCTACAAAGATGCAATGACCATTCCTATTGGGTTATAGGGTATTTATTGGAGTGATGTATCCTAAAAGAGTGGATTGCTTTTAAAAATTTCTATGGCTTAAAAATACAAGAATAATGGTCACTTCACAAATATTGATCAGCTCATTTAATTTGGAACACAAATATTTCTAGGTAGAGTATTTATAGCAAGAAAGTGAAAAAAAAAAACATTTGTTTATCAAACATTTTAATTAAGCATGGCATCCTAATTAAATTCTTTTAAAATTGAATTTATTAATTTATAGATAGTCTTTAAATATAAAATAATGATAGTGTTGCACAAATTATATCTAGTGTTATCGTCTCTTTATAATTTTTCATATGCATTATTGGTCATCAATGGAATAGCCAACCTGCCTTGAGCATTAGGCCCTATGGATATAAGTGAATTGAACTACTTGTGAGCTATTTGAGTTTGATTCCAAGTATATTAGAAATAAATTTAATTAATTACTATCAAGTTGAGCCCTAACTTTGAGTAATTCAAATAATAAATTGAGTCGAATTTGAATATCTTAATACTTGAACAATTCACAAACGAATCAAGTTTTAATAAATTTGAATTTCATAAGTAAATATATAAATAGGGGTGCGTTCAGGTGAGAACGAATGCCTAAGAAAGACTTGAGAACCAATCGCAGCCGTTCACGTGTCCAGATTTAATGGATCATATGTAATCTTTTTTATAAAAAAAAATGACGCGGTGATATTTTTGTAAATAATTCGAACTTTGGTGCAAGTAACTTGTGCTAAAAAAGTTCAAGTAACTGTGCAAGTGTGAAAGTAGAAAGTGAAAGTAAAATAACTTAAAATGCTAAAAAATACACTTAATAGTGCTAGTAATTACCTTTTTAAAATTGGTATACCTAATGATAATGTCTTTTACCTTGGTGCACTTAATAATAACTTTTCGTGTAACTAATGATAACGTTAAGTACACTAAATATTGATATTAAGTGTTCCTTATTTGTTGTACTTTTAATACATTATTTTACATTTTTATTTCATTTTACATGCACTTAGGTGTACTATATGAAACTATTAATTGCACTTTTAATAGAATATACTTGCACTTCAAATTTAATTATTTACGAAAATTCCACCGTATATTGTTA
The DNA here is from genome assembly GCF_003576645.1 of Ipomoea triloba. Classification (NCBI taxonomy): domain Eukaryota; kingdom Viridiplantae; phylum Streptophyta; class Magnoliopsida; order Solanales; family Convolvulaceae; genus Ipomoea; species Ipomoea triloba. Next base: position 629,206 of record NC_044916.1, read on the forward strand.
ATAAAAAAATAATTTTTCTGATCCGTTATATCTGGACACGTATGTGGATGGCTGCGATTGGTTTTCAGTTCTTTCCTGAGCAGTTGGTTCTCACCTGATCCGTCTCACATACATACATACATACATACATACATACATACATATATACATACATATATATATATATATATATATATATATATATATATATATATATATATATATATATATATATATATATATATATATATATATATATATATATATATATATATATATATATATAAATCAATTCATATTAAAACAAGTCATAAAGTCTTGTAGATAGGAATACATATTTTTAAAATTTATGATATTTATAAAAATGACCCATCCTTTTGTTTTTTTTTTTTTCATTTTCTTCTCTTTATTTTCAACCTTTAGATTTACTAGATAGATGCTTTTGATTTGTTCACAGATTTTCCAGGCATGATTATTAATTCTTATGTGAGCCGGACCATATATATATATATATATATATATATATTTATATATAAAAGCCGAGATCAAACTTAAAAAAACTAGAGTAGGATTAAACTTGTGCCAACTTAAAAAAATTATAGTAGTATTATATTAAACTTGAGCCAAACTTCAATTTTGATTTTTTGAATTGCCTATATATGGGTTAAGATCAAATGAGACTTAAAAAAACTAGAGTTGGATTGAATTTGAGCAAAACTTGAAATTTGATTTTTTGAATTGCCATTAAGATCAAACGAGAACATAATCTTCCAAAAAGTAAGAACTGATCTCAACCATATATTAAGATCTATAAATGGTTGAGGGCTAAAATAATGAAACAGATCAATTTTATTATGATTATTGAAATAAAATTAGTAGTTATTTTATAATTATTTCAAATTTGAATATTTTATAAGGGGGTGGGAGTGAATTCTTTGGTAAAATTTGGTGATCAATGTTTGGTCTGGACCGATCTCGGGCTTATGCCAATTCCGGTCTGCCCCAAGATAGGCCAATGATTTTTATTTATTTATTTTTATTTAAAATAATCATAAGATTTTTCCTTTTTGAAATAAGATTTTAACCACTAATATTATGTCCAATTGAGCAACCTTTTTAATACAATAATGCAAATCTATATATGTTCACGAACACATTTTAAAATTTAATATTTTTGCTTAAAAAAAATTAAAGCTATTAGTTAATATATAAAAATTTAAATATATTCTACTAAAATAAAAAGTTTTTAAAGACTTGTAATATTAAATACTTGTAATACCATTTGTACTTGATTTTTATATAACTAATTTATGTTAGATTAACTAATTTATTAATACATTATAAAAATTGATAATTTATAAATTTGTGAATATTATAAAATATATTATAAAGTTTATTTGATTTTTAGTCAATAAATTATAAATTATTATAAAAGAGTGTAGTTAATCTTAATGCGATATATAAATTATGTAGTTAAATTGAGTGCAGTAACGCACGAGTGTTCTTGGATAAGAGATATACCCTACAAGTATGATTAACATCACAATGGTGGGATATCAAGTATTATACACGCCCCCAGAAAAAAAAAATATCAGTATAAGTAGTCAGAGAGAAAAGATAAAAAAAAAAGTTCAAAATTTAATTGAATCAACATCCAGGCATGAAACAATATTTGTTTCATAATAATACATTAGTGATGATATTCTAGTTTTTAAATATATATATATTTTTTGTATAATGCACCATCTGCATTTCACAAAATCATATTAATCAAAAAGTAAATTATCTTTAATAAGGACGTTCACCCACATAGTTGCCCGGAGGGTAATAGTTGCAAATGACGAACATCCAAGTCGTGCATGCAGCCCTAGCACAGCCAATACTCGTGGTGCCGCGCCAAACAACCTGTGTATAATGGCGGCACTCGCCACCAGGGCAAGAATTCGACGCCTCGTCAAAGTTTGGTTTCTCATCCAACCAACCCTTAACAGATTCTGCAACAGACGATTTCAAACCGGCCAATGCGATGTTTTCCCCATACGGTCCTTGTGAGTGCTTCAACGCACAATCAACAGACCTCTCGGCAGCATAGGATTCGGCAAACTCTGCTAAGGTGGAGTTCCACTTAACAGGTGGAACGCCAACTATTTCTCGAGCCGCGTTATGTACGTCAAGAAACTCTTTAATGCAATCAGATTCACAGGCGGGTTGGGCAAAAGATGTCTGGGTAATAGTGGCTAAGGCAATTATGGCGACGGAAACATGCAGAAAAGAAAACTCCATTTCCTTTTTATTGTTATTTGCAGATGATATACAATAAAAAGGAAACACAAGAGGAAATGGAAAAATGTAGTCTTTCTACAAAGATGCAATGACCATTCCTATTGGGTTATAGGGTATTTATTGGAGTGATGTATCCTAAAAGAGTGGATTGCTTTTAAAAATTTCTATGGCTTAAAAATACAAGAATAATGGTCACTTCACAAATATTGATCAGCTCATTTAATTTGGAACACAAATATTTCTAGGTAGAGTATTTATAGCAAGAAAGTGAAAAAAAAAAACATTTGTTTATCAAACATTTTAATTAAGCATGGCATCCTAATTAAATTCTTTTAAAATTGAATTTATTAATTTATAGATAGTCTTTAAATATAAAATAATGATAGTGTTGCACAAATTATATCTAGTGTTATCGTCTCTTTATAATTTTTCATATGCATTATTGGTCATCAATGGAATAGCCAACCTGCCTTGAGCATTAGGCCCTATGGATATAAGTGAATTGAACTACTTGTGAGCTATTTGAGTTTGATTCCAAGTATATTAGAAATAAATTTAATTAATTACTATCAAGTTGAGCCCTAACTTTGAGTAATTCAAATAATAAATTGAGTCGAATTTGAATATCTTAATACTTGAACAATTCACAAACGAATCAAGTTTTAATAAATTTGAATTTCATAAGTAAATATATAAATAGGGGTGCGTTCAGGTGAGAACGAATGCCTAAGAAAGACTTGAGAACCAATCGCAGCCGTTCACGTGTCCAGATTTAATGGATCATATGTAATCTTTTTTATAAAAAAAAATGACGCGGTGATATTTTTGTAAATAATTCGAACTTTGGTGCAAGTAACTTGTGCTAAAAAAGTTCAAGTAACTGTGCAAGTGTGAAAGTAGAAAGTGAAAGTAAAATAACTTAAAATGCTAAAAAATACACTTAATAGTGCTAGTAATTACCTTTTTAAAATTGGTATACCTAATGATAATGTCTTTTACCTTGGTGCACTTAATAATAACTTTTCGTGTAACTAATGATAACGTTAAGTACACTAAATATTGATATTAAGTGTTCCTTATTTGTTGTACTTTTAATACATTATTTTACATTTTTATTTCATTTTACATGCACTTAGGTGTACTATATGAAACTATTAATTGCACTTTTAATAGAATATACTTGCACTTCAAATTTAATTATTTACGAAAATTCCACCGTATATTGTTAATAAAAAAATAATTTTTCTGATCCGTTATATCTGGACACGTATGTGGATGGCTGCGATTGGTTTTCAGTTCTTTCCTGAGCAGTTGGTTCTCACCTGATCCGTCTCACATACATACATACATACATACATACATACATACATATATACATACATATATATATATATATATATATATATATATATATATATATATATATATATATATATATATATATATATATATATATATATATATATATATATATATATATATATATATATATAAATCAATTCATATTAAAACAAGTCATAAAGTCTTGTAGATAGGAATACATATTTTTAAAATTTATGATATTTATAAAAATGACCCATCCTTTTGTTTTTTTTTTTTTTAATTTTCTTCTCTTTATTTTCAACCTTTAGATTTACTAGATAGATGCTTTTGATTTGTTCACAGATTTTCCAGGCATGATTATTAATTCTTATGTGAGCCGAACCATATATATATATATATATATATATATATATTTATATATAAAAGCCGAGATCAAACTTAAAAAAACTAGAGTAGGATTAAACTTGTGCCAACTTAAAAAAATTATAGTAGTATTATATTAAACTTGAGCCAAACTTCAATTTTGATTTTTTGAATTGCCTATATATGGGTTAAGATCAAATGAGACTTAAAAAAACTAGAGTTGGATTGAATTTGAGCAAAACTTGAAATTTGATTTTTTGAATTGCCATTAAGATCAAACGAGAACATAATCTTCCAAAAAGTAAGAACTGATCTCAACCATATATTAAGATCTATAAATGGTTGAGGGCTAAAATAATGAAACAGATCAATTTTATTATGATTATTGAAATAAAATTAGTAGTTATTTTATAATTATTTCAAATTTGAATATTTTATAAGGGGGTGGGAGTGAATTCTTTGGTAAAATTTGGTGATCAATGTTTGGTCTGGACCGATCTCGGGCTTATGCCAATTCCGGTCTGCCCCAAGATAGGCCAATGATTTTTATTTATTTATTTTTATTTAAAATAATCATAAGATTTTTCCTTTTTGAAATAAGATTTTAACCACTAATATTATGTCCAATTGAGCAACCTTTTTAATACAATAATGCAAATCTATATATGTTCACGAACACATTTTAAAATTTAATATTTTTGCTTAAAAAAAATTAAAGCTATTAGTTAATATATAAAAATTTAAATATATTCTACTAAAATAAAAAGTTTTTAAAGACTTGTAATATTAAATACTTGTAATACCATTTGTACTTGATTTTTATATAACTAATTTATGTTAGATTAACTAATTTATTAATACATTATAAAAATTGATAATTTATAAATTTGTGAATATTATAAAATATATTATAAAGTTTATTTGATTTTTAGTCAATAAATTATAAATTATTATAAAAGAGTGTAGTTAATCTTAATGCGATATATAAATTATGTAGTTAAATTGAGTGCAGTAACGCACGAGTGTTCTTGGATAAGAGATATACCCTACAAGTATGATTAACATCACAATGGTGGGATATCAAGTATTATACACGCCCCCAGAAAAAAAAAATATCAGTATAAGTAGTCAGAGAGAAAAGATAAAAAAAAAAGTTCAAAATTTAATTGAATCAACATCCAGGCATGAAACAATATTTGTTTCATAATAATACATTAGTGATGATATTCTAGTTTTTAAATATATATATATTTTTTGTATAATGCACCATCTGCATTTCACAAAATCATATTAATCAAAAAGTAAATTATCTTTAATAAGGACGTTCACCCACATAGTTGCCCGGAGGGTAATAGTTGCAAATGACGAACATCCAAGTCGTGCATGCAGCCCTAGCACAGCCAATACTCGTGGTGCCGCGCCAAACAACCTGTGTATAATGGCGGCACTCGCCACCAGGGCAAGAATTCGACGCCTCGTCAAAGTTTGGTTTCTCATCCAACCAACCCTTAACAGATTCTGCAACAGACGATTTCAAACCGGCCAATGCGATGTTTTCCCCATACGGTCCTTGTGAGTGCTTCAACGCACAATCAACAGACCTCTCGGCAGCATAGGATTCGGCAAACTCTGCTAAGGTGGAGTTCCACTTAACAGGTGGAACGCCAACTATTTCTCGAGCCGCGTTATGTACGTCAAGAAACTCTTTAATGCAATCAGATTCACAGGCGGGTTGGGCAAAAGATGTCTGGGTAATAGTGGCTAAGGCAATTATGGCGACGGAAACATGCAGAAAAGAAAACTCCATTTCCTTTTTATTGTTATTTGCAGATGATATACAATAAAAAGGAAACACAAGAGGAAATGGAAAAATGTAGTCTTTCTACAAAGATGCAATGACCATTCCTATTGGGTTATAGGGTATTTATTGGAGTGATGTATCCTAAAAGAGTGGATTGCTTTTAAAAATTTCTATGGCTTAAAAATACAAGAATAATGGTCACTTCACAAATATTGATCAGCTCATTTAATTTGGAACACAAATATTTCTAGATAGAGTATTTATAGCAAGCAAGTGAAAAAAAAAAACATTTGTTTATCAAACATTTTAATTAAGCATGGCATCCTAATTAAATTCTTTTAAAATTGAATTTATTAATTTATAGATAGTCTTTAAATATAAAATAATGATAGTGTTGCACAAATTATATCTAGTGTTATCGTCTCTTTATAATTTTTCATATGCATTATTGGTCATCAATGGAATAGCCAACCTGCCTTGAGCATTAGGCCCTATGGATATAAGTGAATTGAACTACTTGTGAGCTATTTGAGTTTGATTCCAAGTATATTAGAAATAAATTTAATTAATTACTATCAAGTTGAGCCCTAACTTTGAGTAATTCAAATAATAAATTGAGTCGAATTTGAATATCTTAATACTTGAACAATTCACAAACGAATCAAGTTTTAATAAATTTGAATTTCATAAGTAAATATATAAATAGGGGTGCGTTCAGGTGAGAACGAATGCCTAAGAAAGACTTGAGAACCAATCGCAGCCGTTCACGTGTCCAGATTTAATGGATCATATGTAATCTTTTTTATAAAAAAAAATGACGCGGTGATATTTTTGTAAATAATTCGAACTTTGGTGCAAGTAACTTGTGCTAAAAAAGTTCAAGTAACTGTGCAAGTGTGAAAGTAGAAAGTGAAAGTAAAATAACTTAAAATGCTAAAAAATACACTTAATAGTGCTAGTAATTACCTTTTTAAAATTGGTATACCTAATGATAATGTCTTTTACCTTGGTGCACTTAATAATAACTTTTCGTGTAACTAATGATAACGTTAAGTACACTAAATATTGATATTAAGTGTACCTTATTTGTTGTACTTTTAATACATTATTTTACATTTTTATTTCATTTTACATGCACTTAGGTGTACTATATGAAACTATTAATTGCACTTTTAATAGAATATACTTGCACTTCAAATTTAATTATTTACGAAAATTCCACCGTATATTGTTAATAAAAAAATAATTTTTCTGATCCGTTATATCTGGACACGTATGTGGATGGCTGCGATTGGTTTTCAGTTCTTTCCTGAGCAGTTGGTTCTCACCTGATCCGTCTCACATACATACATACATACATACATACATACATACATACATATATACATACATATATATATATATATATATATATATATATATATATATATATATATATATATATATATATATATATATATATATATATATATATATATATATATATATATATATATATATATAAATCAATTCATATTAAAACAAGTCATAAAGTCTTGTAGATAGGAATACATATTTTTAAAATTTATGATATTTATAAAAATGACCCATCCTTTTGTTTTTTTTTTTTTCATTTTCTTCTCTTTATTTTCAACCTTTAGATTTACTAGATAGATGCTTTTGATTTGTTCACAGATTTTCCAGGCATGATTATTAATTCTTATGTGAGCCGGACCATATATATATATATATATATATATTTATATATAAAAGCCGAGNATATTAAAACAAGTCATAAAGTCTTGTAGATAGGAATACATATTTTTAAAATTTATGATATTTATAAAAATGACCCATCCTTTTGTTTTTTTTTTTTTCATTTTCTTCTCTTTATTTTCAACCTTTAGATTTACTAGATAGATGCTTTTGATTTGTTCACAGATTTTCCAGGCATGATTATTAATTCTTATGTGAGCCGGACCATATATATATATATATATATATAT
>NC_044916.1:640567-695942 GCF_003576645.1 Ipomoea triloba
TATATATATATATATATATATATATATATATATATATATATATATATATCTAAAAACATAATAAGTCTCAATCCAGGTTATACCCCGGGTTTATGTCTGTTTTTTCCGTTAATTTTTGTTGTATCTTATGCTATAAAAGTTGTACTACATAATTTTTGGACAGAAATATCCCTACTGTTATAACTTCTGTTATCTTTTCACATTATAATTACCATGCACATGCATACACAATATTTTTTCTTACATTCTTCAATGGTAAGTTTGAATTCATTTATATTTTAATTAAATATTACCATAGTTATATTTAAATATTTATCATTTCTATAATTCTTACTTCAATAATATTAATATATATATATACACACACACACACACTATTATTTAAAAATATTAATACTATAAATGAGCAGCAACATAATGCATTTGAAGTTGAATTGAGACAAGATTTTTGGATATCAATCTGTGGAAGTTGTTGAATTGAGATAGTTGAAATCAAGTATCATTTATATCCATATATGAATTTATGAATTGAATATGAATTTATAAGGGATATATCTCTAATTAGAAGAAGACTATATTTTTTCTCAAAAAAAAAAAAGAAAAAAAAGAATACTATATTTTAAAAAATTTTATTCATTTTCAAAGACAAAAATATTGTAATACAACGTTGAGTACCCTTAAAATTACTTCATCATAATGAATTTGAATTTCTTGTATTAATTTCAAATACATACACAATAAAAATTTTACTCGAATATCTATGAAACTTCGACAACTAAAAAAAATGCATTATATCTATTTCAAAATGATTTATTAATTGAATTTAAATATTGGGCACAAGTCTTCGCGCATAGCGCGTAGAAAAAACTAGTATTTATATATAAAAGCCGAGATCAAACTTAAAAAAACTAGAGTAGGATTAAACTTGAGCCAACTTAAAAAAATTAGAGTAGTATTACATTAAACTTGAGCCAAACTTGAATTTTGATTTTTTGAATTGCCTATATATGGGTTAAGATCAAATGAGACTTAAAAAAACTAGAGTTGGATTGAATTTGAGCCAAACTTGAAATTTGATTTTTTGAATTGCCATTAAGAACAAATGAGAACATAATCTTCCAAAAAGTAAGAACTGATCTCAGAGGGCTAAAATAATGAAACAGATCAATTTTATTATGATTATTGAAATAAAATTAGTAGTTATTTTATAATTATTTCAAATTTGAATATTTTATGAGGGGGTGAGTGGGAATTCTTTGGTAAAATTTGGTGATCAATGTTCGGTCTGGGCCGATCTCGGGCTTATGCCAATTCCGGGCTACCCCAGGTTAGGCCAAGTGTGACCCTTAATACAATAATGCAAATCTATATATGTTCACAAACACATTTTAAAATTTAATATTTTTGCTTAAAATAAAATTAAAGCGATTAATTAATATATAAAAATTTAAATATATTCTACTAAAATAAAAAGTTTTTAAAGACTTGTAATACCATTTGTACTTGATTTTTATATAACTAATTTATGTCAGATTAACTAATTTATTAATACATTATAAAAATTGATAATTTATAAATTTGTGAATATTCTAAAATATATTATAAAGTTTATTTGATTTTTAGTCACTAAATTTTAATATTTTAATAAATTATAAATTATTATAAAAGAGTGTAGTTAATCTTAATGCGATATATAAATTATGTAGTTAAATTGAGTGCAGTAACGAAAGAGTGTTCTTGGATAAGAGATATACCCTACAAGTATGATTAACATAACAATGGTGGGATATCAAGTATTATACACGCCCCTAGAAACAAAAAATCAGTATAGGTAGTCAGAGAGAAAAGATAAAAAAAAAAAAAAAGTTCAAAATTTAATTGAATCAACATCCAGACATGAAACAATATTTGTTTCATAATAATACATTAGTGATGATATTCTAGTTTTTAAATATATATATTTTTTGTATAATGCACCATCTGCATTTCATAAAATCATATTAATCAAAAAGTAAATTATCTTTAATAAGGACGTTCGCCCACATAGTTGCCCGGAGGGTAATAGTTGCAAATGACGAACATCCAAGTCGTGCATGCAGCCCTAGCACAGCCAATACTCGTGGTGTCGCGCCAAACAACCTGTGTATAATGGCGGCACTCGCCACCAGGGCAAGAATTCGACGCCTGGTCAAAGTTTGGTTTCTCATCCATCCAACCCTTCACAGAATCTGCCACAGACGATTTCAAACCAGCCAATGCGATGTTTTCCCCATACGGTCCTTGTGAGTGCTTCAATGCACAGTCAACAGACCTCTCGGCAGCATAAGATTCGGCAAACTCTGCTAAGGTGGAGTTCCACTTAACAGGTGGAACACCAACTATTTCTCGAGCCGCGTTATGTACAGTAAGAAACTCTTTAGTGCAATCAGATTCACAGGCGGGTTGTGCAAAAGATGTCTGGGTAATAGTGGCTAAGGCAATTATGGCGACGGAAACATGCAGAAAAGAAAACTCCATTTCCTTTTTATTGTTATTTGCAGATGATATACAATAAAAAGGAAACATAAGAGGAAATGGAAAAATGTAGTCTTTCTACATAGATGCAATGACCATTCCTATTGCGTTATAGGGTATTTATTGGAGTGATGTATCCTAAAAGAGCTTATTGCTTTTAAAAATTTCTATGGCTTAAAAATACAAGAATAATGGTCACTTCACAAATATTGATCAGCTCATTTAATTTGGAACACAAATATTTCTAGGTAGAGTATTTATAGCAAGAAAGTGAAAAAAAAAAAACATTTGTTTATCAAACATTTTATAATTAGTAGTTATTTTATAATTATTTCAAATTTGAATATTTTATAAGGGTGTGGGTGGGAATTCTTTGGTAAAATTTGGTGATCAATGTTCGGTCTGGGCCGATCTCGGGCTTATGCCAATTTCCGGCGGTTATGTCAGGATTTTTATTTATTTGTTTTTATATAAAATTTGATGCACATGTGGGAGAGAAAGAAGATTTGGGAATTTAGCAGGAGGACCTGGTTTTTATCTGCACTGTGGACCCCACCAAAGTTGAATAGACTGTTGTGTTTGTCGCAGGAAGCGCACTAAAAGTTGAAAAGGTTGTTGTGTTTGTACACTCCATAGTAATTTCATTTTCTTTTTTTTTTCTTCTATCCCTTCTCTCTTCCATATTCCCTTTCCTAGTCATCCCTGCAAAAACTCCTCAAAATCTATGCCTATTGAGGATGCTCAGCTCTGAGGTTTGAACAAAATTTAAATATAAAAATCAAACAAATAAAAAAAACCAAAGGACAAACTTTTACAACTTTGTCAATCTTTGCGAATAAAAGTCCAAAAGGAGATTGTTTGTGACTTGTGAATGTGAAGCAATAGGATCACTGAAATAAACGTACTCTAGCTAGAGCAGGACGTACTACTATAGTCTGGGCTACTTCTAGCTACCTAAGTATTATAATGCTAAGCTATCTATCACTTTGATTATTCTTGTATATAAACAAACCAACCATTTTCTAAAGCATTTGGCCTGCGCCAAGCACCTTGTGCTCAAATGGCATGTAGTGGCCTCCCTCAAATGAAAGGTCATGAGCTCGAGCCTCAGTGGAGGAGATATCGAAATTGACTCTTTGTGCTTCAACAGACAGGTTGAGAAAAAGTATAGATGAACAGATACTACAATATAAAAAAAAAAAAAAAAAAAAGCATTTGGCCTTCAATTAATTATGCATTGCCTAACTGCCCAACCAAGCAAACAATAATATATACTAACAGATCAAAATAATAAAAGTTACCCAAATCTTAATTGCCATAATTAATGCAGTTAATTCTATATTTCACATTACATAATTTTGATTCAAATTATTTTCAGATAAGAGTCACTTTGTAGGTGTAATGCAGTAATGCGAATTGAATATGTCACAAATCACAATAGTGAGATACCGAAAGGGCAATCCCAGTCAAATTGATTAGGTAAAACTGTTAACTTGGTACCTACAATATAATGTTACAAGTTCAACTCCCAGCGGGAGCGGTCTATTGTCCTTCTTGATTCTTTGTTGATAGAATCAGAAAGCAGAGTTTTACCTATCGAACAGTAACTGTGAATTTCTCTCGTCACTCAAATAAATAGTGAGATAGCAGAGTGCTATACACACACAAAAATATCATGTAGTTATCAAGAATGAAAAAGTTCAAATTTGGATTGAACTAACATCCATGCATGAAACAATATTATTATTACATCAGTGATGATGACATATACTTTTTTGTATAGTATTGTATTTTTTTAACATATACTACATTGTTATGGAAGAGACTAATCCAACCGAGAGAAATAGGTGAATTCTCCTTAATAAGGACGTTCACCTTCATAGTTACCGGGAGGATAATAGTTGCAAGTGACAAACATCCAACCGTTATGGCATGCAGCCCTAGCACAGCCAATGCTCATAGTGTTGCGCCAAACCACCTGCGTGTAATGCAAGCACTCACCGCTGACGCAAGAATTTGACGCGTAGTCATAGTTCGGCTTCTCACCCACCCACATCTTCACGGAATCCACCGCCGACAACTCGCCGTAGCCCTCGGCGATGTTTTCCCCATACGGCCCTTCCGAGTGCTCGAGCGCACAGTCAGCGGACCTCTGGGCAGCGTAGGCTTCCGCGTAGGCCGCCACAGTGGCGTTCCACCTAAGAGGCGGAACGCCAACGGATGCCCGGGCCGCGTTATGTCCAGCAAGAAACTCTTTAACGGAATCAGACTTACCGCCAGCATGTTGCAATGGCGGTGAGGCTGAATCTCCGTCAATGCTGAAACCGGTATCAGGGAAGGCGAGGGATGTCTGGGCAACGACGGCTAAGGCCATTATGGCGATGGAAACCTGCAGAAAAGACAACTCCATTTCCTTCTTATTCTGATTTGCAGATCAGATTCAGATGCAAGAAAAAGGAAAAGGAAATGGAAGAATGTAAAGTCTCTCTGGGATGGAATAGCCATTGGAGGGGTGATAGGGTATTTATAGGAGTGAAAATAATGTATCTTAAAAAAGTAAAATATTTTTGAAGTGGATTAGTTAGTTTTAATTTCTATATTAATCCCAGTATGCGTCACATGAATTCAGTATTTGGGGCAAGTATTTAATGCAAAATCTGCCCACTTTATTTTGTTCCTGGTGTGATTTGGTCATTACTCAACTTTATTTTATTATATACTTACGAATTGAATCAGGGTGATAAAGGGTTGAAACTTATGTAGTAGTCTTGACCTTCTAAATCAATACTCAACAAAATAAGAAAATTTGTTGTAATTGACCAAGTTATAAATTGATAAAATTAATGAAATATCTTAAATTAATATCATCTTAATAGATTGTAGCTGCCTCAATCGATTTAGTCAAGAGATGCCTATTAACTTTCATGATTAGATATTTTCCGGTTAAGGACACCCCTTCACGATTGCAAGCTTCCTCCTAAATCGAATGGGAAAAAAATGACAACTTTTGACTTGATTCGCATTCTTAACATCATTTTCACATTGATATATGAATCTTTTTTAATAACAAATATGGTGAACCCGTGGTATGTGGGACTAGGGGTAATATATAAATAAATACAACAAAACAAATCATACTTATATATAATAGTCATATATGTTATGTGTTTTCACTAGCAAACAACCAAATTTCACATGAGATTAGTTACACTTGTTAAAGAAATGTTTGAGGGTTTTGTCAACATCATATCCTTACAATTGAAAGGGAACCCCAATACTGGGTACGAGTTTCATTAGAATCAATTTTGAATGAAGTAATTTTAATAATTCTAAAGATCATATAATAGTTTTTATTTTTTTTCAGGAAATTATTATGAATTTATGATAGTTAATCTGATATTCCAATTTAAATATTGTATAGGAAAAAAAATAGAATAAAATAAAGATAGTGTTGGGCAGTGATTTAGAAGACCGAACATAAGATTCTATCATCAAACGTGGCGCTAACCTCCACACACTATTCAATTTTATTTTATTTTTTTAAAAGGCATATAATCAGCTACGCAGTATTTACCAATTCCAAGTCATTTTTACCTAGACTTGTTAACAAACCGAGCTTGAACGAACGTGAGTTGTTCGTGTTCATTTGTTAATATTTTTAGAGTGTTCGTGTTCATGTTCGTTTGTTAAGGTTTTTTAAAATCATGTTCGTATTCGCTGCGTTCATTAGTGTTCGTCGTTCGCGAGCACATTCACGAACATGTTTATTAACGTTTGCGAGCACGCCCGTGAACATTCATGAACGCTTAATAACCAAGTACAGGCTAATGTTCATAAACATTATTAAACAAACATAAACGAGTTTGTTCACGGGCTCTTATCAAACAAGCCTAAAACTTTTCAGACTCTGTTCGTTTATGAACCGAGCTCTAAAATTTATTCATTTATGTTTGTTTACCTTAATAAATGAACATAATGTTTGTTTACCTTAATAAATGAACATAAACGAACACAAACACGAGTAGTTTACCAAAAGCCCTGTTCATTAACACCCCTATTTTTTCCTGCTAGAAATTTAGAAAAATGTGTATTTCAACTCTTTTGTCCGTCAACTACCTTATAAAGAATCATGAGTATTAAAAAAAAAAAAAAAAAAAAAAAAAAACTCTTTTGCTTTTGTTTTTCAATTGTCATTCAAATTCATGATAATATCGCACAAGTAAAACACTAGACTCGAGAATCTAGGTTTCAGAATGCGAGCCTAAACTGCACTAATCAAGCCATAAATTCTGTAGACATGAATGCTAAGTCTAATATTTGGTGCTCACAAGTTGACCATTCATGGCATGGGAGTAACATGACATTATTCAATTATCTTGTGATACGATCAATAATTCACAATTTCACATGCCACATAAGAATATAAATATTCGATTCAAAGAGCATTTTTTTCTATCTTTACAAATACTAAGGTTAATGTCAGCATACTTTTGAATTGATCGAAAGCAACCTTTTACAAATTTTCTCACTCAGTGAACAAAGTCTAAAAGGAGATTGTTGTGAACGTGAAGCAATAGTGTCACTGAACGCTGTCAACGGCAAAATTTCCGCAGTAATTCTTGATAGAGCACAGCACATGCCTGTCTGAAACAACTTTAGACTTTTAAGAAAAACGGTTTCCGGTGAGCAAAATGGAGCGTGAATGTTGCAGAAGATGCATGCCGAGAACTGGATATAACGTAAAGTTTGCAGAGAATGTATCGTGGATGGCGATTGTAGAATCGAACTGGAATGTGTCGGTTCCTGAAGTCTAGGGGACTAGGTTGTTCAAGTATGCTATGAACAAGTCGTTCCAGGTATCGGTGATTCCTGGTAAGCACCAGTGCATGCAATCGTCGTGCTTTTTCCCACCTGCGGTGGATGGATGGGCGTCGGCTCGGAATTCGCTCATGTGAGTGATGTCCATTACTCTAAATTTAGTGCCTTTTAGGGCCTTGTGAAGGTGTTGATTGACGAGGCGTGTCTCCACATTAGTTCCGTTGTTTCTGATCGAGAAAAGTTCCTCCACCTGAAACGTGACGAGCAGTTCCATGAGCAAATGTAATATCAGGATCTGATAATCGTTAACGTTATAGATAGAAGAAGTTACCTCTTGAGGTGACAGAGGCTGAGAGCGTTTACAGGAGCCACCTTGGTCCCAATCACCACCCTCGAAATGTCTTGGTGACTGTGTTCGAAATAATAAAATGGCATTCTGACGAGTTCTTTCCTCCACATATGATATCTATCAAAGAGTGATGCTAAAATCGGTGAATTTTTTGAATGATTTTCGGAGCATAAGTACAAATGCAATATAAATCATATAAGATAAAGAGAAAACAGCAATTTTAAAGTTTGTTTAACCTCTTTGGATCGCTATAAATTCATAACCAACAGATATATCTAGAAAGGGCATCAGCAAGATTTATGCAATACTATCATTCTTGCAAGATTACTCAAGGTGCGTTCTTTATCCATTATAATCAAATCTGAGAAAGACAAATGGAGCAATACCATATGTTTAAGGACCAAATCAAGGCCAGCATCAGTAGGTAAAGGAGGGATCACAGGATTGCCATTTTTGAAAAAAAGCATGGGTGATTTTACCGGGTCAAATTTTGAAGGGGCCCACCACCTAAAACAACAATAAGGAAAATAAGTAACAAATAAAATTTGTGTATACAGGAGGGACAACACATGTTGTATCTACATATCCATGCAAGGAATTCTACATTGATGACACAATTTTATACACAAAAATAGTTACCAGTGACCCGTGTTAAAGATTAGAATATCATGGAAGAATGGAGCCTTATCCCACGTTCCATCTGGTACATCAACGTCAACTCTGTAACCCTCCTTATATCCAAGAGATTCAAGCTCTCCACCATTCACATTGGCAGTCCACCTACCCAAACACAAACAGAGTTTAGCATAGCAAATCCAACTAGCATGATAAACAGTTAGGTACTACTGAGTTTTTTATGTGCCATAGTCAATAACTCCAAGGAAAATCATCAGCAACAGGACACATATACTATCTCCATAGGCATGATAGAGGAGAAGAATATCTTCTAGGTTTGGAAGAAAAAGACCAAGCGAAGCTATATTAAATAACAAAACTATAAACAAAATCATTCACAACAACCAATTACATCATGAAGTTCTTTTGAAGCCATCATCCTCTGGTATCAGTCTAACATCTAGCAGTTCTTATAGACCTCCTTAGATGTATGGTACCAAAAAGTTCATCATAAAATGGATGAAGAGAAAAGGAAAAACAGTCCCAATGGATAATACAAAAAACAACCAAATTTATTATTTATACAGCTGCAGAACTATAAAGTATCAGATTCCACAAAAAGACCCTGCCTACACCAAAACTGATGCAGTATCACGGATATTCTGTTGGTCATAAGTACATGAAATTGGTGGACATCATAGCAAGGTAAACTTGTACATAGGTTTACAGTGAATGGCAACAAAAAATTAGTACTGCAAACACATCTTTAAAAAATTGTTATAATAAAATGTTCTTTTAGCTTACCTACCATAACGAGCCAGAAGATTTGTCCGGTGATATGCAATGGTAAGGTTATATTTCAGGAAGGTAAAGCCACGATCAGCTCCAGCAGGACGCCACTTCTTCACTGCATCAGACACTCCTTTCAAAGTACAAAACAAGGAGACAAACATGTTCCTATTCAAGGAGTCACCAACAAATCCTGCACTGTTAAGCATCCATGAGGTCCACATTTGGCATAATACAGCCACAAGCGCAGAGTAATCTTTTTCAGTAAAAAGTAACTGTTAAACAATAGAATAGCAAAACTAAGTATTCGTATATATGTTCTGTGTGTAAATGTACAGGAGAGTAGAGCTATATATACTAGTTTAGAACTAACCCTAGCCACAGGTTACTAACACTAAAACCTAGGGCTAAGAGTAAATATCTCAACTAACCCTTATATCTCTAACACCCCCCTCAAGTTGGAGCATAGATTTCAACATGCCCAACTTGTTACATATGTGTCACATGAACCATAAGACTCCAAACCTAGAACTATAAGTCTTGAACCTTCGAACCATGCTGTGCCAAGTCAGTCCACAATGCACCTTGTCCGCACCAACAAAGCTTCCACAAAGCTACAAACCAGGCCAAACACCACAACCGCAGCGCACCTGCCTCTCACACCCCACACCCTTATCACCGCTGCTTAACACCGCAGCGCACCAGCCTCTCACTCCACAAACCCTTATAACCGCTGCCTACCACCAGTGTTTTCCCGTTTTCTTGTTGCGTGCACACAAACTGGTTCCTCCTGAACCATTCTTCAGCCGCCGGCCTTCCATAATAGTCGCGACATATGTCAGGTCCACACCACCCCTGGCACCTGTGCTGCCCATCACTGGAACACCCCTGGACTGCCTCCAACTCTCACACCTTGGCACTCAAAACAAAAACCTACTAACTAATTATTTGTCAGCTTCCATCCCAGCAGCCTCACCATTAACCTACTGCCCAATCATTCTCATTTTCAACACTCCAGCATCAACACCCCACCAACCACAACCACAGTTGCTGGCAGCCACCAACCACCACTGCCGGAAAGCTTCACCGGCCACCACTGCTCACCACCGCTGTGGTTCTTGGTTCTTCCATGGCCATACAGGTGTTGTAAATTGCACTGTCAGCGATAACAAAAGAAAAAACGAAGGGCCAACACCGCCAGCAACCATCCACTGCTGCTGGAGTTATTCTGCTGCGACTATGGGGAAGCTTGCGAGAGAAGAGGGGAGAGGGAGACTTGACGGTTGAGACACCACTACTCCAGATCTATCGGGCTTTTAGAGACGAGCCTACCAGAACAAACCTCGACCGGAGCAGCCGCCAGAACGGCGCACACTCGCCGGTGGCTGCCCCGCTTCCTCCGGCAGCTTCGCCTCTTCACTCCGACTAAAACCCACTACCCACTCACTCAACCTCGCTTTGATACCATGTTAAACAATAGAATAGCAAAACTAAGTATTCGTATATATGTTCTGTGTGTAAATGTACAGGAGAGTAGAGCTATATATACTAGTTTAGAACTAACCCTAGCCACAGGTTACTAACACTAAGACCTAGGGCTAAGAGTAAATATCTCAACTAACCCTTATATCTCTAACAGTAACATTCATGTACCAGAAACTCAGTTTATGTTAGATTTGAATAATACAATAAAAAATAAACTTTATTTCTCAAATAATTACATATGCAATTTCACATTTTAACTTCAAATGAGTGAGCCTCAATTCAGAAATCAAAACAGAAAGTAACATGCTTTCTTGCATAGTTGCACTAAGAGTCATAATTTCAGGAAATTCAGAAATGCAAAGACCTCCATCCCCTCCCCCTGCCAGTTTACCTTCCTGCAATTAACTCAAAGTTGCAAACTTTGTTAAGAATACAGCAATGACTTGGTCTACTTGTTCATAAAAGTTCTCCTAGTTCCCAATCCTCAGAATAAACGAAGAAAAGCTTCTCTTTTTCTGTTCCTAATAAACTGAATATGCTTCCTATCAAGAAATTTATAACTTTTCTATAACAAAATCCTAATTGTTCCCAAATTATAAACTGTACATAAACAAGTACAAAAAAAGAAGCTTCCTTTTTCCACTTACACTCTCTAATCAAATCATAGAACTAATTAAGAAACGAACATCAAAATGAAGCAATAATTGCATAATAATCCGCAATTAAAACCGAAATTAGCATAAACACACAAGCTCGAAAATGAGAAAAAAGTACCAATATTAGTGTTTCTGAAGCGATCGAGGAATCGCAGAGCATCGAACTGAGGGAGATCGCAGCCGTAGGGTTTCCACCGCCACTTGACGATATCGAGCGCATTATTTTTGTTGCCCCCAATGCAATTCCATCCCTTGTATATCTCCTTGCAGGTATTATCGTAACGAGGAGACTTAATTGTCCGATCGTAGATCCACCGGCCATCGGAAACATTGCACGACGGCGAGAACAATGCTTCCCGGTTTGTACTATGGTTGTTTTGAGCTGGGGAAGGAGCGGTCTTGAACAGAGAGAAGCTTAAAAAGAGAGCGGCGAAGCAGATGATATAGAGAAACAGGGAAGAAGCGGAGAAAAAGGAGGAAGATGAAGACGGTTGTTTCAGTTTCTTGGAAAGAGGGTGCATGGTGGTTGCTCAGTCGGAGCTGTGGATCCGACCCGCCGGAGTTCACTTCTCGCTTCCCTCGCACTATATTCAATTCAAGTCTCAAGATAAGAAACCAGATCAAGATCTGGCGGGTGAGAATTTTTTTTTTTCTTTTTCACCTTCTTTTGCAATACTTATCCCATGGACCCGGTATATCTTGCAAGGTGAATCCGTGTCGATTGACATACTGAATGTTCACAATTTAAGTACAGAATGTTCGCAAACTACAAATATTCCGTATATAAATTATAAACATTCAATATTAAATGGTGAACCCGAGTTCACAGGATAATTTGCCCTTCTTTTATACGTAGTATGTTTTTCTTCTTCTTTTTTTGTTCGAATATAATTAACAATTATTCTCACAATGTTCACAGAATAATTTGTCCTTCTTTTATACGTAGTATGTTTTTCTTCTTTTTTTTTCGAATATGATTAACAATTGTCCTCACAATGTCTTATTGCAACCGGATGTAACTCCAAGCTCTAGATTCATTCAATGTAACTAAATGCAATAATTGTAGTTAATATTTGATTTTTTTTTATTTAATACTGTCAACATTTGTCTCTATAGTACGCCTTCACTGAGACTCGAGTCCACTCCCTCCAATGTGAGGATGCAATCGGGTGCTACTAGACCACAAGTCTAATACTCTGTAGTTGTATAGGATTGTCAACGTTAATATCTAAGTTGTATCAAATACTATCAACATTTGTCTTTATAGTAAGTAATACATTGCAATCAAACATACATTCACCTCTAGATTCATTCAATGTAACCAAGTCTAATAGTTGTATAGGATTGCAAACTTTAATATATGAGTTGTACCAAATACCGTCAAAAATTGTCTATATAGTACTGCACTGCAATCAAACAATTGTCTATATAGTACCGCATTACAATCAAACTAACTTCAAATTCATTCAATGTAACCAAGTCCAATAGTCGTATGTGATAGTAAATATTAACATATGAGTTACCCGACTAAAGATTCTTTTGTCTCTACAGCACCGCAATGCAATTAGACATACTATACATTCCCGCTCTAGATTCATACAGCGTAACCAAGTCTAATAGTTGTACGGGACTGTTTAGGTTGATAGTTGGTTTACATCCTCTTAAGTTGTTAGCATATGATTTTCAAAATAATGACAGATCAGAGTTGAAAGAGCTAATCTGGATTCAATATATTCTGCTTTCAATCATACAAGTAGTAATCAGCTGCAGTATCCCAAGATTCTCTCCAGACCCAAATAGTTTACCAGTATAAATCTAGAAACAATCTCACCAGAATGATTTCCCATTTTTTTCACTAAGATTCTCTCATATAATAATCAAAGTCAAGATCTTGGTATGCCACAAGCCAGCATGCCCAGAACTCCTCATTGCCAAGTTTTCTGACAGACAACATTTTCTTGCATCATCCATTGCCAGCAAATTAAATATTACAACGTGTGAATGCAGAAGATCTTCAGGAACCAAACAAAAGCTTTCATTTGTTGCACATTGTAATTAAACTACTCCATAATGATTAAAGAACACGGTGCATTATAACTTAAACTGCCTGCAAGTCTGCAACAACATACTGTGTTAGGTTACTTTCTGTTTTTTTCTCTTCTTGTCTGGGAATGAGAAGAAGCAGAACAACATGACTACAGAGGCAAGCAAGAACTGGGTTCCATTCTACAAGCTCTTCTCCTTTGCGGATTTTACAGATAAAATCTTGATGGGAGTTGGCACAGTAGGTTCCATCGCGAGTGGTGTGTGTGAGATAATGGTGGTTGTGTTCTTCGGAGAGCTGATAGATGCCTTAGGACACAACCAGGATAGAAACAATGTTGTTCCAGCAGTTTCCAAGGTATTGATGAATTTAAGAATGTTTTTAGAGTGTCTGCAAATCAAGTTAAATGTGCTGCATATCAATGTCTAACCTGTCAAATTTAGGTGTCATTGAAATTTCTCTATGCTGCTTTTGCTATGGGGGCATCCTCGTTTTTTCGTAAGTACTTTTAGCCAGTGATCATATCTCCCTCATACAGTTTTTCCTAGTACTGCATTTCAGAACCATGGGTTGGTTAATCTTTGTACACAGAGGTGGCTTGCTGGATAGTCACAGGAGACCGACAGGCTGCCCGAATAAGGAACCTTTATTTGGCAAGTATTCTAAGACAAGACATCGGTTTTTTTGACAAGGAAATAAGCACAGGTGAAAGTACTGCAAATATGTCCGGTGACATTGTTGTCCTGCAAAATGCTATGGGTGAAAAGGTACACTACCCATCATTCCAAATGTTTGAGAATTCTCAGTTCAAAACATTAAATCATCTTTGAAGTTTTCACTGTTTGCATATATAGGTGGGGAAGTTCATTAAGCTGGTTGCAGAATTTGCAGCAGGATTTGTGGTTGCCTTAGTTAGAGGGTGGCATCTTGCACTGGTTATGTTATCCACACTCCCCCCCGTGGGGCTATCTCTGGCGATCACATTAATCTTCATGGCGAAAACTGCATCTCGTGCACAAAGCGCTTATACTAGAGCTGCAAATGTAGTAGAGCAGACTGTTAGCTCAATTAAAATGGTATGGTTCCAAGGCTCTAGTGATTCATATCATCCCATGATGCCATTTGGTCTGGTTCTGAGTTTACTTGAGTTGTTCTCTCCCTCTCCCTCTCCCTCTCCCAGGTTGCATCGTTTACAGGGGAAAACAAAGCGGTGGCTAGCTACAAAGCGTCGCTTGCCAAGGCTTACAAGTCTGAGGTTTATCAATATCTTGCTCAGGGATTAGGCTTTGGGACATTCATGTTTATTCTGTTCTCCAGTTTCTCTCTGTCTTTCTGGTATGGTGGGAGGTTAATCTTGGAAAAGGGCTACACCGGCGGTGAAGTTATCAATGTAACCTTCGCTGTTTTGTTCGGTTCAATGTGAGTTCTTGATTTGTAATCCTTAAAGTGCCCAAACTTGCTAAAAACCACATTCTGTTGGAAAATTTTCAACTTTTTACAATATCCTCATGTCAGGGCTATGGGACAAGCATCAACCTGTATGGCAGCATTTGCTGCAGGGCAAGCTGCAATGTTCAAGATGTTCGAGATTATAAACCGAAACCCAGAGGTGGATGCAAACGAGATCGATGGTAGAGTGTTGGATGATATTCGAGGCGAAATTGAGCTGAGAGATGTCTGTTTTAGTTACCCAACCAGACCAAAGGATCAAATCCTCAATGGGTTTTCAATGTCAGTTCCCAGTGGGAAAACCTTAGCTTTGGTTGGTCACAGTGGCAGTGGCAAGTCAACAGTGATAAGCCTGATAGAGAGGTTCTATGATCCACAATCTGGTGAAATCCTCATTGATGGAGTCAATATAAAAATGTTCAAGCTGAAATGGCTCAGGCGACAAATCGGCCTAGTCAGTCAAGAGCCTGTTCTATTCACAACCACTATAAAAGAAAACATTGCCTATGGAAAAGACTCTGCAACTATGGAAGAAATCAGAGCTGCAGCCGAGTTGGCAAACGCTTACAAGTTCATTAAAGATCTGCCTCAGGTTTCATTCATTTCGCTAACTATGTTCATTCACAGATATTGTCCATCAACATTCATTCAGAAGGCTGCTGTTTTTTTGTGTAGGGACTAGACACCATGGTAGGGGAAAGGGGAACTCAGCTTTCGGGTGGACAGAAGCAGCGAATTGCGATAGCTCGAGCAATCTTAAAAGAACCGCGGGTTTTGCTGCTAGACGAGGCAACGAGTGCTCTAGATGCTGAATCTGAAAGAGTTGTACAAGAAGCACTGGAAAAAGTTATGGTGAATAGAACAACTGTCATAGTTGCTCATCGTCTAACCACAGTTAAAAAAGCGGATATCATTGCAGTTGTTCATCAAGGACAGATTGTAGAGAAAGGTATCTGATTATCTCAACTCACATGGGCCAAACCACACAGAAAAAATCCAATCAATTAGCAGTCTAACCCGTGACCATATAAACCCATATGTTCTCTTTTATATTTTCAATGTGAGACAATGTTTTTGGCATTCAGGCACTCATTCTCAACTTCTCAAGGATCCTGAAGGAGCCTACTCTCGGCTTTTGCACTTGCAAGAGGCAAATAAAGCAGAAGAATCGCGGGGAGGTGAGGATATGACAGCAGAATCCAATATAGAGTTGGAAAAATGGAGCTCGGGTTCAATGTCAATAGATGTTCCTAACTATCCCTCAAGACATGAGATTTCATCCAACAAAACACCCGAAAAGGCTGCAGATGTTTCACTTTGTCGCTTTGCCTCACTCAGCAAGCCAGAACTTCCAACGCTCACAGCAGCTGCCACTTCTGCTCTAATATTTGGAGCTATCTTCCCACTTTTTGGCTTACTTTTGGCCAATATGATCCAAACATATTACTTGCCACCAAATAAACTGAAGAAAGATTCAGCATTCTGGGCACTAATGCTTGTGATTCTTGGAGTAGTGTCATTACTGTCTATTCTGATAACGGCATGCCTATTCGGGGTGGCTAGAGGTAAACTGATCAATCGAATTGCATCCATGTGCTTCGAAAAGGTCGTTCATACAGAAATTGGTTGGTTCGATGAGCCACAGAACTCAAGTGGAGTAATAGCAGCAAAACTCTCTTCTGATGCAGCTACAATCAGAACATTAATCAGTGATGCCCTTCTGCAGATGATTCAAAATCTTGTTTCTGGTATTCTTGGTTTAGTCATTGCTTTTCGAGCAAGCTGGCAGCTATCACTGTTTTCCTTCATCATGTTCCCACTAATCGGGGCAAATATATACGTTGAAGCCAAGCACACGAAAGGGTTCAGTACCGACACAAAGGTCTGCTATCAGTTTCTTGATCACCTGTAACATTATTCACCTGAAAACCAAAACAGTTTCTTAATTTAGTCTAAATGGTTTCAGATGTTGTACGAGGATGCCACGCAAGTTGCCAACGATGCAGTTGGAAACATGAGAACAGTGGCATCCTTCTGTGCAGAAGAGAAGGTCATGCAGCTGTACAACACAAAATGCGAGAAACCAAAGAAGAGAGGACTGAGGAGAGGGCTGATAACAGGGATGAGCTTTGGTCTAACCTGTACTTCGATATTCTTCGTTCACGCCAGCATTTCTTATTTTGGTGCACATCTCGTGGCAGATGGCAAAGCAACATTTGAAGATTATTTTCGTGTAAGCATCATACCATATAATCCTATTTCTTCAGCAACATATTGGTACTAAAAGAGAGTTCTTTCACTTTCTTTTCATCTGACAGGTTTACTATGCAATGTATTTTACAACTTCTGTACTATCTCAATCAAGCTCCTTCACCCAAGATTTCCGAAAAGCAAAAGCTGTTGCTAAGTCAATATTCGGGCTTCTAGATAGACAGTCTAAGATGGACCTCGATGAGAAGTCTGGTTTGGAACTAGACTCAGTGCAGGGAGAAATTGAGTTTCAAAATGTATGCTATGCATATCCAACTAGACCAGATGTCAAAGTTCTCTGTGGTTTCAGCTTCACAGTTCAGAACGGGAAGGTATGTTTCATCCATTCTTTCTTACTATTTTGAACCAGTTTAAACGTGGCGTTTTGAAAACCTCTACTGTTACCAGACAGTTGCACTGGTGGGGAAGAGTGGGAGTGGGAAGTCGACAGTGATAGCATTGCTGCAGAGATTTTATGATTGCGATTCGGGGCGAATAATGCTAGATGGAGTTGATATTAGAAATTTGAACCTAAAGTGGCTAAGGAAGCAGATGGGGCTTGTAAGCCAAGAACCAGTTTTATTAAATGACACCATCAGAGCAAACATTACCTATGGGAAAGAAGAAGATGTAACAGAAGGAGAAGTCATAGCTGCAGCAGAGCTAGCAAATGCTCATAAGTTCATCAGTGGCCTGCAACAGGTCAGGAAGCCTGCATACAAATCACAATAAAATGAGTGTTTTTTCTGTGTTCTTTTAGCCTAACATGACACAAAAAATGCAGGGATATGACACGGTGGTAGGGGAGCGAGGGGTTCAGCTGTCTGGGGGACAGAAGCAGCGAGTGGCCATTGCCCGAGCCATTATGAAGAGCCCGAGAATACTGCTGTTGGATGAGGCGACTAGCGCGCTAGATGCTGAATCGGAGAGGATGGTTCAGGATGCACTGGATAAGATTATGATGAACCGGACCACAATTATGATAGCACACAGGCTGTCAACAGTTAGAGGAGCTGATGTAATTGCTGTAGTTAAGGATGGGGCTGTTGTGGAGAAGGGAAAGCATGATATGCTTATTGCTAAAAGAGATGGTCACTATGCTTCCCTAGTTTCACTCTACACAAGCCCTTCATCAGAACCCTCAGCAGCAGCAGCAGCAGATGTATACAACTTCTAGAAATTTTGCCTGGACAACTCAGTTAGTTCATGGGTGGTAGATTGCGCGTAAAGAGACAAGATCAAGCCTGACAGCCATAATGTGAGAGTATCCAATGTGATGGGCACCAGGTCGTATCCTGGATCACCGTGATTTACCCTCCGCTATTTTGTCAAGCCGTGGTATGAGGGCCCTAGGGTGAAGAAATTTCTCCTTCTGTGGGAAAGCTTATAGAATTTTTTACAAATATTTATGTCCATAATATTTGTAGAATTGCAGAGAAATGAAATGATGTTAAATAATTATTATACACAGTTAACCACACCATATCTCTTCAAGATCAAGTTAACCACATACAGGCAAACAGAAGCTAAAAATGAGCTTATAAACTAGACATTATTAGAATGTACTCACAGAAAATTCAAATATATAAACTACATTTTACCCTATCTTCATACTCATCACTCATACGAGATGCCGTTATCCAACTCTTATCCATTCAAAAAGACTTCCTAAAATATTAAATTATTTAGCATTTAAAGCAAATTAGTAGTCCAAGACATTAAATTAAGTAGATAGTTATATGCAAGTGAACACTAATTAAACCTTTGCCAATATAATTAAATCTTTGTTAACACTAATTCAACAAATTTCAAATAGAATACGACTAATTTAAACACAGACCACGGTGTGGCCAATCACTGGATGCACAAGGAAAAGTCGAAAGTCAAGAAAAAAATAGATAGAGATCTTACCTCACAACACCTACCAGAGAAAACTTAAAGGCTGCAAACGTCGAGAAAGAAACCACGAATGAAGCTAATAGTCCCCGTCTCCCACTATCGGTCTATCCCTAATAAACAAAATGGCAAAGTATCAAAGTCACAGAACATTGCAATGAAACTGGTTTCCAAACTTTCTTTTCAAACTCTAATAGCTAAATTCAAGCTCACATAGAGCTATTTGAAAAAGTTTTCAATAGAAAAACGTTAGAAACTCTATTCAACCAACTTAGTGATAGCATTATACATCTCACGTGAGACGGTCTCACGGAAGACCTACTCTTCTACTGTTAACCTTCCCTCAAAAATCAGTTCACCAGAGCTGCAGGGTGATGAAGGAGCTAAGCTGCTAAGGCAAATAACTGCAAATTAAATCCCTTAAAATGCTCCAGTCCACTTCACAGGAAACAGTAGTAATGTTAAGGTTAATCTCATTTGCATTCCAAATTTTTTCAAACAAGTTCCGGGGAACTGTAAGAACTAATAAAATAATCATAACTTTATCCAGAAAGCAAAGGAAAAACAATGCATAATAAGGAATAGGAAGTCCAACTTTCCACTGCCAATCAAATCTGCGCTCCCAAGCTCATTTCAACACACTCTAAAATCAGAAAATTGATATTATGAATTAATCAAAAGGGCAGATAAAAGGGAAGTCTATTACATTTTGTCATATTTGAGTTGCAATAATAGCCTACCATATCTGTTAGTTTTCGCATACTAATAATTTAATAATGATGCCAACACTCTTTGAAAACCCAAAAATCGAGACTCTGCTAGAACAGCCCACAATTAATGACAAAGCCAAGAAAGATAAATGTGGTCTCTCACTAAGAATGCTGTTAGCCAGAAAGCTACAGAAACTAGGAATAAACCGCTTAAGATAGGAAGGTATATGGTATGCCAAACTGTAAGAATAAATATTAAAGCTGAAGCCAATCTTCAACAATAGATATGAAAAAAGCATCTAAAACTAGTTCTCAATGCCTAAGAACACAAAAATCTTCTCAGTGGAACAGGGCGGATTGAAAATAGCCTTTGTTAGAACTCATTGACACCACGAACTCAACTAATGAGCAACGTAGCAACAGAAAACCTTCTTTCAGATACCAACCAAATCACATCATGAAATGAATTAAATAACATTGGAAATTTGAGGATTATTACCGTGTTAGGGCAGATTGACGGCTGCGGTGGAGATCACGTCGACGACGGCAGCAGCTGGGTGGAGAGAAGTCGACGACGGCTATGGCGGAGGAGAGAGGTCGACGACGGCAATGGAGGTGGAGAGAAACCGACGACGCAGGCTATGGCGGTGACAGTCGATGGATGCGGAGGCTTTGGGAGAGAGTATCGGCTATGGCAGAGACGGAGAATATTGGCTTTGGCGCGAAATACGTTTTGTCTAAATTCGCTATAACTAATATACGGCGGTTATACTGTATAAAGGCAGTATATACATACAAATAAAAAAAATAAAAATAATATATATTTATATTGCGGTTAGCCATTACTCCGTCAGCGTATATACCCTCCTATAAACTAATAAAATTTAAAAAAAAAATATATATATATATAGTATATACGACGATTATTTTATAACCGTCATACATATTCTAAATATTTTTTAAAAAAATAAAAAAATTACATTAAAATATATACGACGGTTCATAATATAACTATCATATATATATATTAAAAATTATATTAGAGTATATACGGCGGTTAATTATTCAACCACCGTATATACGTAAAATAACCAAAAAAAAAAATCTATTAAGATATATACGGCGGTTAATAGTATAACCATTGTATATACGTAAATTTTAAAAATTAATTAATTAATTAAATTATGTTATATATGACACTTATTTAAAAATCATCGTCTATTAAGTGGCGTAGTATATATTAGATCGCAGTTTTTTACTTAACTGTTGTCTATTAAGTGACGTTGTATTAAAAAATATATTAGACAATGTTTTTTTAAAAATCACCATCTATTGAGTGACGTAGACACGTAGTAGACCATATTTGTAGTAGTGCTAGAAAATTGTTCTTCTACCTACAATAAGAAAGGAAGTAGCACAAGTCCTTCATTGTTTACGGTGTTTTTGAAGAGTTACTATCTATCAACCACGGATGGCCGAACACCACCGGAAAATCGACATGCCAACACCATCGGAAAATCGACTAAATATTTTGTATAAAGTTAGAGTAGCGTTTTAGCCATCTTTGAACTATGAATTGCTTGTGAGTGAGGAAGATTGCTTATGCCTCTCTATAGGTCGTAGACGGTAGACCCCTATTTATACAAATTATGAGGGATTTCTCCCTTTGGTAACCCTAAACTACTAGATATAAATTAAGACTTCTTTCCTTATTACATTTTGGATACTTTCCTATTCTACCTTAATCTTCCTTCCTTATTTTTAGCATAAAATCTGCATCCAACCGCGATAGCCCTCATTATTAGGAGACCTTCCAAATTCGTCTTTAGGAAACCTCTCAGACCGCCTCACTTACACTGCCTCTGGACCTCCTGGTCCGGCCCAACCCCTCGATCGGTTAGGCCTTCCGACCATTCCTCCGTCTTCCTCATGCCCTTCTTTTTTCATGGTAATTAATTGTTTCAATAGCACCACCAAGCATATTCTTTTCTGTCTCAAACTCATCTTTGAAGGTGTTCCACAAAGTAGTCCACTGAATAACCTCATTAAACGAATCCGTGGCCGACCAATCGATCACCGACCAACCCTCAACACTCCACTACCCTTCCTTCCGAGTCCTTTGAGCTTGCCCCCCTTTCCTTCCGTATCTCCTGCCTTTCCCTTCGGTCGTTCCATCCCTTATGCCGAGCTTAGGTACCGAGCTTAAGCCTATCCCCTATCATACTCCATTGAGTGTGTTGACTAATGGTTAGTATATTTTTACTCTACTTTAATTATTGAATATCAAGCCAACATTCTGATTATAATATTATTTTCTCAGGTGGAAATTTATTTCCAACAACCATTTAAAACACATATGATACATCCTCATTTAGAGAATAAACCTACAATACATTTAAGAAGAATTGTACGAGTAAACCAGTTTCTATTGTTCGGAAGGGTGAGTTCATTTTAGCCATTTACAAATATTTGGTGAACTTCAAATCATGAAAGTTTAGCATTTAATACTAATTTTTATTCATTCCTTTGGGATGTATATACAAAATTATTACGGAGTACATATTATTTATCGCTAAAGTCATTATTAATAAATGTTGTGTGTGTGTATGTTTTTCTTTTAGAAAACAATGCTTCTTGGTCTCCGGATAATTACTGCACACCTTTAACAAATGATGTCGAAATTCAACTAAACTTAAATTCAGTTTTACCTTTGAGTGATGTGACAAATTGTAATTATATGTTTCTAAGTTTACATTATATTCATGATAATTTATAGTTTCCAAGTTTACATTATATTCATATTACATTAATTAGTAGGTTATAAATTCTAATGAATTTTGTATATAGCAGGTAATATGCCTAGTCGAATTAACAAAAATACAAATACTATGTTATTAAGAGAAATTCTTACGGATAATACTAATAACGTTCGGCCATCTTCATGTAAGTCATTAAATAGTATTAGAAATTTGTGTACGAACTTTTTGAAAAAATAAAAAATTTAGAGTATATATTGAAATTAATACTTTAGTTCTATATTATTAGGTAATGTTGAGAGGTCAACCAACTTCAAAGTTCAAACAAATCTCTAATACCATTAGCGTATACACACACACACACACACACACACAAAAAAAAAAAAAAAAAAAAAAAAAAAAAAAAGGCCATTGTTCTTCATTGTTTTGGTACGAGAAAAAAATTAAATAAGTTAGGTCAATAGTGTTCCTAAATATTCAGTGTCTTGTAGATATGGGAAGATTATTTTGCACCTATCACCATGCCGCCGAAAAAGTTATTTGAATTGTTCTTTTTTTTTTATAGTACATTTGAATTGTTCTTTAGTTCAGGGGAGGAGAGAACATGCTTCTTGAAAAACATTAGGTCACATAACAACATGTTTTGTTTTGGGGGTAAGATTGACAATTCAATAAATAATGGTAATGCACCACATATTTTTAAGATCAACCAGCAAAATTTTTACTTGATTGGGAGCCTATTACCACCTGATGGTAGCCAATCGAAATTTGCACAATTACATTTACGACACACAACATGAAATTTCTAATCGTATGTATTAGCTATGTAAGCTATTTCTTTAGACTCTTTTGTCATTTTCTAAGAGCTTCATATGTTATTTACGT
This sequence comes from Ipomoea triloba, assembly GCF_003576645.1. Lineage (NCBI taxonomy): Eukaryota > Viridiplantae > Streptophyta > Magnoliopsida > Solanales > Convolvulaceae > Ipomoea > Ipomoea triloba. The sequence goes on from NC_044916.1 coordinate 663,784, forward strand.
AAATATACTAAAAATTTCATTTTACTATAACAATTTACAATAAAAAAAAATCAATTTACTATAACTCACGAATAATACTATATCAATACAACTTATATTATTATACTACATAATATTTTAGTATAACAATATAACTTATATATTTACAACATTTCATCTGTACATCGCACATGTCACATACTAGTGTCTATATATATATATATATATATATATATATATATGGATGAGTTCGGGTACGAGATGCTTTAAGGTGCGGTCATGCGGTTAGAGCTGAGTTGTTGATCAAATTAAACCTAGATCAATAGCTGAACAGCTCAAATATAATCAATGAAAAAAATGCGTGTCTGGAAGAAAGAAGCATAAGCTAAAAATGACGCACTTTAAGTGATAGAAACACGCACCTTAAGTGTTAAAATGACGCACTTTAAGTATGTTAAAATGATGCATTTTAAGTATTAACATTGCGCACCTTCAATTTACAACAATGTCGCACCTTAAGTGATACAAAGATGCACTTTAAGTGTTAAAATGACACACCTTAATTTTGTTCTTGAGGGTCTAAGCTAGGGGTCTAGCTGACCCCTTAGTTCAAAAGTTTTGTTCTTGATGGCGTGAGCTAGGGGTCTGGCAGACCCCTCACTCAGGCCCCTTAGTTCAAAAGGGAGATGGGTGGCAGGCAAAGAGTGCTCGTTACCCTCTATTGCCTTCTTCTTGAGGTATTGGGTGACGAGTCACCCTAGCCCGATAGTTATGTGGATAGGTCTGTTCCAGTTTTGAAGAAGAAACGTAACACATCTTAAGTACAAACCCACGTACCTTAAGTTTGACCAATACAAAAAATGATCAGATTGCCACCGTTTTTTTTAATGTTGTTAATTCATAACGTTGATTTTGACAAGATCAATGACTCTCCTCTCACCGCACAACCGCATCTGAGCAATCCAACTCCACGAGAATCAATTTCTATACATACATACATACATACATATATATATATATATATATATATATATATGCTTTGCTTCTTTATTTTAATCAATACAAAACTAAATTTTAACTTTTCATACGTACCAAAGTTTATACAATGTGGCGTAATTAATCACACATTGCAACCATTGTTAAAAAAAAAAAAAAAACAAACAAACAAACAAATAAACAAATGCGCACAAGCATAAGCAGCTCAGTTGGTCATAGAGATTAAGTTTAAGAAGAAAAATTAGGAATGGAGTTTTACTAACGATAGTGTAAAAACAACCTTGAGAAAGTATGTATGAACATATATTACATTGTAACAGAGTCTCAATAGTATTAAAAAAAAAAATAGGAAGGAAGAACGAAAATAAATACGCATGAAATGATTAATCCCAAAAGATACAATGAGCTCCGTAATTATTGCAATACTTGTGAAGCTCATCATGTTGAACATCTCCTGTGTACTCTTTTGTCACTTCAGGAAAAAGACACCAAAAAATTAAAAAGTTCTTTGGATCATCATTAGCTTTGTCACTTTGTGGAATGAGCTCCGTAATGATTGCAATATTTGAGAAGAGCTCCAAATTAAGATGTTCATAGCTGACCGACTAAAATCAAAAAGTTCAATAAATCGCTGAAATTTGTAACCTTAAGATAATCAAAGTAATAGGCTCACCAACTTGACTAAGTTATCTAAATCAAACATTAACTAAAAGAGGGATAGGAGAGTGTAAAAGGATTCAAGGTAGCTGCATAGGGCGGATACGTCGTTGAGGTTGCTCAGAGGTCGTCTGAGAAGATCGCGATGTCGGAAAGTGCGACTGTCATTCCTCCGCCGGTTAAAGGATGTCTCATGTTGAAGGCGTCTCCCAAGAGGAGAGCACCGGGAGCGGAGTGGAGTGTGGTTTTGCAGGCATCTATTCGATCGGCATTGTTCTGATGTTTCCATTGTGAATTGCTACAATGAAAGCGTCGTACAGCTATGGAGGAACCTAAAATCAAGCATCTTTGAAGGTCAAAATCAAGCAAGCAAGAGTATATTGATTCAAATTACATGAGGGACATATATAATATTGTAGGAAATTCCTAAAGTGGTACAAATAGACATTAATGTTGGGTATAACCAGGTATGACGATATGTTGGGTTGCATAAGGTACTATGAGAAGAAGTGTTGACATTTTGCAATGGTCATGAGTCGGTCTAAGATTAGTTCGGTCTGAGTTAGCTAGGCCTAAGCATGAAACTTGACGAAATAGCCATAGAGCAACTTTTATAGTGTTTAATTTGTATAATTTTTTTTGGCAGGTTTTTGTGAGGTGGAAGAGAGAAAATAAAAGAGATATAAGCATGTATGCCTGACAAGTGAGGGTTTTGTGTGGATATGCAACGGCTACCTAAAAAAACAAAAGAAAAGCAAACGAAAAACAAAAATAAAATAAAATAAAATAGATCCATAGTGGCCGACAGCTGGCGGCCTTCCAATTACACGCGCCCCTTGGTTGGTCAGTGAGACGCATTTGCGCGTCTCGCTACTCCTTTTTTTAATTACCCAAAAATCATGTGTTGCAGGAAAACCCAAACATAAAAAACCTACTCTTCTCATCTCTGTAAAACCTTTGCTTAGTTTGTACTGTGTAAAAACCTTTCCATGCATGATGCACCATTGATGGGGATGCTATAAACAATAACTTTCAAGGCTGTTTTTCTTTTCTTTTCTTCCCTTTTTCTCCTCCATCTCTTTCATACTTGGCAACAAAAAATCTCAAAAAAAAAAATCTTACTATTGAAGTTATCTCTATAAAAAATTGGTCATTACCATTCGAAAACCAACCAAACAATAGAATCTATATGATAGGGCTAAAATCCGGTCTCCGTATCCCGATCTCTCTCTCTGAAAAAGGACTCAGCCTGGCCCTTAGATTCTATTCCCGGTCTGACGAGCCTTGTACAAAACACTCCGGGTCGCCGCGGCAACCCGGGCGGGATTCGAAGTGGAGGTCTCATATCCACCTATCATAAGCGCATTGGACCGATAGCGTGACCGGTGCATGTCTGCCACGTGTCCTGCATGCAGCCCGACCGGAATAGGCCTGGCCATATCCGCTATAAAAGGCACATTTAATGTAGAGAGAAAGGGCTTTTGGCTGGGACCTCTGGAATAGCAGCTAAAGAGACCGGGAGCCGCTGACCCACTGTCACGGAGCTCGGTCACACTTAGAGTATTTTTTCCTGTACTCTACCATATATTAATACGAATATTATCTTCCGTATTATTCCGTATTATTCCGTATCATTTTGGCGCCGTCCGTGGGGACCGAAGTAACAAGCCGAGTCCCGTTCTACCTAACTTCAATCTCCAAGCATGTACCCATATATGGATTATTTTGCCGCTGCGGATCCAGAGCTGGAGGTACCTCCCGACCTACGTTCCCGCCTTAGCTCTAGAGACGACCCGAGCAATACCACTAGTCCGCCGGCGGCTGATCCTGTCAACATGATTCACCCTCCCCAAGCATTCCCTATACCGGTCGGACCGATACCGTACCAATACCCACCATACCCGCTTGATCCGACCGCTCATTGGTGGACCACTTCCCCTCGTTTCTATCCGACGCCTTACGCCCCTCCTTTCCCGTTCCAGCCGGCACCGCCCACTCAGCTGCACACTCAGCCGCCGGTCCCTCATCCGGATACTACGACGATCGAGGCTGCAGCCACCCACTCGCCCGCTAGGAGGGCGCAGTCTGAAAGGCGACCGATCTCCTCTAGATTACGAGAACCGACATCGGCGCGTCGACCTGCTCTGTCGCGTTTGGGCACCTCAGGTTCCAAGCCACCTCCAGCCCAAGAAGAGCCGCCGAGAGTCAGTGTTTTAGACCGAATCGACCCGCCGATGGAGAGAGGGCGTCGACCATTACATGTCCCGACCGCGACCGAAGCTGATTCAAGCGAAGCAAGTTCTTCGGATTCCCGTCACCATAGACGCCGTCAACCGACCCGTCCGCCTGGTCTTTCGCGTGGAATGCTCGATCAAGTCCGAGCGGAGTTCAACAGATGGAAGCGTGAGGAAGGAACTGACCGACCCACCGGCCGATCTAGCAACCTGCTCCGAACGCCCTTTACGCACAAGCTCATGAGTGAGCCATATCCGATAGACCTGCGCGTTCCTGGAGACAAAGAGTACGCTGGCAGGTCGGACCCCGAACAGCATGTCAACCTCTACTATGGTAACATGCTCATGATGGGGGTATCCGAGGCCGTCATGTGTAGGGCGTTCTACTCCACGCTCACCGGGAGAGCTGCAGAGTGGTTCCGCACCCTAGAACCAGAGTCCATCTCGAATTTCCGAGACCTGGCCCAGAGGTTTGTCGATCGTTTCGCCATGGCCAAGACCGTGAAGAAACATTTCTCTCATTTGGAAAACGCCAAACAGTTAGACGGGGAGCCGCTCTCTGTCTTTATCGAGCGATGGAATAAGGAAATGTCGGAAATAGAACCCGTAGATGACGTAACTGCCACCAACTTGTTGTTGAACTCGCTAAGAGCGGGAAACCTGTACCAGGACCTAATACTCCGGCCGCCGACCTGCTACGAAGACGCTGTGCGCAGAGTAGTGGCTTACGCTACGGCCACGGAGGCGAACTCAACTAAGAGGTTGATGGAGACCGGGGGGTCGAGGAGGGATCAGAGCCAGCGAGACCGACGCCCGAACAATCTGCGACAGAAAGATCGCGATGGAAACCCGATTTACACCCCGCTGAACAGACCGGTTGCGGAGGTCCTGCAGTTCGCCCAAAGTTGTCATCTGATCCAGTTGCCCGCCCCGGCGAGAGATGGACCGGATAAGGAGAAGTACTGTGCGTATCACCGCAATCGGGGACATGACACCGAAGAGTGTCATGTGCTTAAAGGTCTGATCGAAGACCTGCTACAAACCGGGGAATTGGCCCAGTTCGCCGAAAAGAGGAAGAAGAACCGGCGTGGATGGAGGAAAGATTTCAAAAAAGATAAGGACAAGAAAGATAAAGACCCCGACCTCGATAGGGAACCTCCGGCAGCCGCTCGAAAACAAGTTATTCATGTGATATTCGGAGGACCGGAAGGTGGCGACACTGCTGAAAACCGGCGTAACTGGGCTCGAGATCTACACGTGGCCCTAGTCGAGTCAAATCCGGAGAAAAGGGTGAAAGTGGAGCCTATCGTGTTCACCGATCGTGACTTGCCGAGCAGCCCCAACTGCACGACCGAAGCATTGGTGGTAACCATAGACATCAACGGCGTCGACGTACAGAGAATCATGGTGGATACGGGGTCGAGTGTGAATGTTATGTACCTAGACGTCTTCCGAAAGCTTCAGTTAGATCGGTCCCAGTTAATGCCTGTCAAGACACCGCTCTCGGGTTTTACAGGAGCAATGGTCCATCCGGAAGGAGTCATCCGACTGCCCGTAGAGGTCGGGACCGTCCCGAGAGTGCTCCAGGTGACCATGGAGTTCGTCGTCGTTGACTTGGCGTGCGTTCATAACGCCATCTTAGGCAGGCCGGGGATATCGCAGCTCGGCGCGATAATATCAATGCCGCACCTATGTATGAAATTCCAGACTCCGGAAGGTGTAGGCACGGTTAGAGGAGACCCTCAATCGGCGAGGCGATGCTATGTCCGGGCTGTACAGAAACAAGATACCAGCACGTCTTGGGTGAACGCTATCAGTAAGAAGGGAGACGCCCGAGTCGAACGTCCCGAACCGTCGGAAGAAGTCGAGTTGGTACCGCTATCGGACTCTCATCCGGAACGTACTGTGAAGATTGGCTCGGCCTTATCGCCAGAATTACGGACCGCAATCATCGCTGTCCTTCGGGAATACGCCGACATCCTGGCCTGGGGACCGGAAGATATGCCTGGTATCGACCGCCAGACAATATGCCATAGGTTAGCCGTACGCCCTGGCTCCCGACCGGTCAAGCAGAAGCAGAGACACCTGGCGTCCGACCGACGAGAGTTCGTTCGCTCCGAAACGAAATCTTTGATAGCGGCCGGACACATACGGGAGGTCCACTACCCCGAGTGGTTAGCAAACGTAGTTCTCGTCCCTAAGCCCCCAGCCTGGAGGATGTGCGTGGATTATACGGACCTCAACAAGGCGTGCCCGCTAGACCCGTTCCCTTTCCCGAGTATCCACCAGATGGTCGACGAGACCGCAGGCGCAGAGCTCTTAAGTTTTATGGACGCTTTCAAGGGCTATCACCAGGTGATGATGGCCGAAGAGGACGAAGCCAAGACAGCATTCATTACTCCAGACGGTCTATACTGCTACCGAGTTATGCCATTCGGTCTCCGCAATGCCGGTGCAACTTACCAGAGAATGGTGAACACCTTGTTCGGAGAGCTGATCGGTAAAACGATGGAGGCCTACATCGATGACATGCTGGTAAAAAGTAAAGATAAGTATGACCACGCGTCCGACCTGAGACAGAGCTTTGAGATCATGAGATATAACCGGCTGAGACTCAACCCGGCCAAATGTACTTTCGCAGTGCAGACCGGGAAGTTTCTCGGGTTTATGATGACAAGGAGAGGAATCGAGCCGAACCCCGCGAAAGTGAAGGCGATAATCGACATGAGGCCGCCGGCCACGGTTAGAGAAGTTCAACAGCTAACTGGTCGACTGGCCGCCCTGAGCCGCTTCCTCTCAAAACTTGCTGAGCGGGCACACCCTTTCTTCCAGACACTAAAGAAGACATCCGCCTTCATGTGGACTGATGAGTGTCAACGGGCTTTCGAAAGTTTGAAAGAGTACTTGGCCTCACCGATAGTGTTGTCCAGGCCGGAACCTGGTGAAGAGTTGCAGATTTATCTCTCCGCATCGGACCGCGCTATCAGCGCAGTGCTCTGCCGAACCGACCCTGAAGGGGTGCAACGCCCGGTTTATTACATCAGCCACGCTCTCCAGGGCCCTGAACTACGGTATACCCGGCTGGAGAAGGTCGTATTCGCGTTGTACACAACCGCGAAGAAGTTAACGCCATACTTCCAAGGCCGGGTGATCAGGGTGCTCACCGATCAACCGATAGGGGCCATACTCCGGACGACCACTTCCTCCGGTCGGTTAATTAAGTGGGCAATGATGTTGACCCAGTTCGCAATCGAATACACGCCGAGACCGGCCATCAAAGGACAAGCCGTAGCAGATTTCGTCGTAGAATGTTCAGCACGTGACAGCACCACCCCGGCGACCTCCGACGATGCCCCGGTGGAATGGGAAATTGCAACAGATGGGTCAAGCTGCAAGCAGGGCGCCGGCGCTGGTATAGTTCTTACCAGCCCGGAGGGCTTCAAAGTTTACTACGCCCTGTCGCTTGCTTTCTCACCGACCAACAATGAAGCGGAGTACGAGGCCTTCATAGCTGGCCTGCGACGCGCCCGTTCTCTGGGGGCTCGGCATGTGAGGATCCGGACTGACTCAGCCCTAGTCGTCGGACAGGTCACCGGCGCTTTCGAAACAAAAGGGGAACGGTTAGCCCGGTACCGCGACTACGCTTTATCCGTTATGGGATCATTTGACGCTTGCAGAGCCGAGCACATTCCACGGGCCGAGAATGCGGATGCGGACATGTTATCCCGACTATCGCACGAGGCTCCGGAATATATATCGAAGGTCGCCCGGGTGGAAGAGCTGCAGACTGCTTGCGTGGATGCGCTTCCCGTGATACCGGTCAATACAGAAACGGATGATTGGATCACCGACCTCCGTTCATATTTAGAGACCGGGACCCTACCAGAGAATGAGCAGAGAGCCAGGAAAGTAAAGCTGCGAGCTCCTCGTTTCCAGATAGTCGACAATCGCCTTTACCGGCGGTCTTATGGAGGGCCGCTGATGAGATGTCTAACCCGCTTTGAGGCCAAACTCGTGATGGCCGAGCTGCATTCCGGACTTTGCTCTGCCCATCAGGGGGGCCGGGCCTTGGCAAGAAGAATAATGCTGATCGGCTACTATTGGCCATCGATCCAATTAGACTGTGAGGCACTAGCAAAGTCGTGTGAACCCTGTCAACTTTACGCTCGAGTCCCAGGCAGGCCGGCCACCTTTTATCACCCGGTCAGTTCTGCAATACCATTCGCCAAATGGGGAGTAGACATCTTGGGACCTTTCCCGCAGTTGACCGGTCGACGCCGCTTCATAATCGTTGCTGTGGACTACTTTTCGAAATGGGTAGAGGCCGAACCACTAGCGACGATTACATCTCAGCAGTGCGCTCGGTTTATATGGCGAAACGTGATCTCCCGCTTTGGAGTTCCAGTCCAGTTGGTGACCGACAACGGAAGACAGTTCGAGAGCGAGTATTTCCAAAATTTCTTAGCAACGGTGGGCACCAGGTCGCTCCGTTCTTCCGTAGCATATCCTCAAGGGAACGGTCAAGTAGAGAATGCGAACCGAACCATCCTGGAAGGACTGAAAAAGAAGTTGCACTCGGCCGGACGAAGCTGGGCAGACGAGCTCCCGTACATCTTGTGGTCGTACCGGACTACGCCTCGAGAGGCCACGAAAGAAACGCCTTTCGCACTAGTTTATGGCGCCGAAGCCCGCCTGCCAGTGGAAGCGTGGATACCGACCTCTAGAGAGCGGAGCTATGATGAGAACGGCAATGACTCCTTAATAATCACCGGGTTGGATTCTGTGGAAGAGAGGAGAGAGGTCGCAGCCCGGAGGGTCGAAGAATATCAAAAGAAATTGAAAGCGTACCGCGACCCTAAAGTGCGCCCCCGCTACTTTCAAGTAGGGGATTACGTGCTGAGAGAGAGACAGGCCAGCAAACCGCTAGAGAACGGGAAATTGGCCCAGAGCTGGGAAGGTCCCTACGTCGTTTCGGCCGTAGTGAGACCGGGGACCTACCGGCTCGAAACCACCACTGGCAAACCGGTCGACCGCATTTGGAATTCCCAGCATTTGGTCCATTTTTATCAGTAGGTTGTAATAGGTTCGGGAGCCTGCGTGCCCCAATTTACTTTCGCCCTGCGAGGCTGTTCTGTTTGAAATGTAGTATCGCCCGGTCAAGTCGATTTTTCCTGTTAAATGTGCCCGGTTACCGGTCTTCGGACCTTAATGGTAAGAGCAAGGTGCTCACCCCGGGAGTAAGGTGCCCGGTTACCGGTCTTTGGACCTTAATGGTGAGAGCAAGGTGCTCACCCCGGGAGTAAGGTGCCCGGTTACCGGTCTTCGGACCTTAATGGTGAGAGCAAGGTGCTCACCCCGGGAGTAAGGTGCCCGGTTACCGGTCTTCGGACCTTATTGGTGAGAGCAAGGTGCTCACCCCGGGAGTAAGGTGCCCGGTTACCGGTCTTCGGACCTTAATGGTTAGAGCAAAGTGCTCACCCCGGGAGTAAGGTGCCCGGTTACCGGTCTTTGGACCTTAATGGTGAGAGCAAGGTGCTCACCCCGGGAGTAAGGTGCCCGGTTACTGGTCTTCGGACCTTAATGGTGAGAGCAAGATGCTCGCCCCGGGAGTAAGGTGCCCGGTTACCGGTCTTCGGACCTTAATGGTGAGAGCAAGGTGCTCACCCCGGGAGTAAGGTGCCCGGTTACTGGTCTTCGGACCTTAATGGTGAGAGCAAGATGCTCGCCCCGGGAGTAAGGTGCCCGGTTACCGGTCTTCGGACCTTGATGCGAAAGTAAGTGTTTAAAAGGAGAAAGCAAAAGATGCTACAAGTGAAAGCGGCTCCAAGGTCGTTAAAAATAAGAGTATCGCCCGACACAACGAGGCCGGGCTCTCGAAACGAGACGACTCAAAAGTCGTCAAAACGAATTAATACCCGGCACAACGAGGCCGGGCTCCCGCGTTTACTGTCTAAGGGCGTTCGGCCGACTGCTCGGCCCCGGGCTCCGTCGCGCCCTCTCCCGCTGGTCCAGCATCGGGGGCTTCCGCAACCTCCGCCGTTGGTCCAGCGGAAGCGTCGGTGAAAGAGACCGGTAGTACTTGCCCCTCAGAGACGGTTGAGAACGGCGTCGGACCAGGGTCGGGCACCTCTTCAGGAAGCACGGCCAGAACCCTGTGGAGGTCGTCGTCGTCGATCGAGACTTCTAAGGCAGCTCGAACGTCGTTCTGCATGGCTCGACGACCACTGTTGAACGCCCAAGTCCCGAACTCGTACATTAAGTCCTCCCCGACCGGCGTGCGCGAGATGGCCGCAAGAACGGCCTCACCTGTCTCCCGCCCTCGGCAGATATGCTTAGCCAGGAGGACGGGATCCGTCAAAACCTTCTCGCCGAAATCAGCCCGCTCCAGGATCCTCCTTCCGGTCTCTTCAGCCGTCTTCAGTTTCCCCTCGAGCTCTTTAATCCGCTGTTCCCTCTTAGCAAGGGACCTTTTGAGCGGGGCCACGTCCCGACGATGGATCTCGTCCCCGTCCTTGGCCCGGGCATACAGATCGGTGACCGAGTGCGCCATCTGAAAGAGAAAGGTGGTGAGAAGACCGGTAGACGCTAACAAGAACACGATTAATCACTTCGCGATACCTGGATGAGGTCGCGAGCGATGCGCTCTCCCACTAGAGCGGTTGACCATCCGCTTGTCTTCTCCGGAGGAGGAGCCGCGGCGCAGATCCTCGTTAGCAGAGCGGCGGAGGATTCGTCCCCGTGCTTCATGAGCACGTCGATCACGGGGGTCGTGGACCCGGACCCGTCGCGACGGGAACGTTTCACGACCGCGACCTCCTCGACCTCGGGCACCTCTTTCTCTTTCCCTCGCTTGGCAGCCCGGGCTGCATCCTGCTCGTTATCCAGATCGGCAGGGTGGGTCGCGTCCAAAGGTAGACCGACGGGCACGGGCGCCTCGCCGGTAAGATCCGCAGGTTTCGAGGGCTCGACCTTCTTAGCCCCCAGACTGATCTTCTTGGCGGGTGCAGGCGGACGAGCTGATACCGGGAAGCTCCTCATGGCACCTGAAAGTAGAGAAGACAAGACTTAGTATACCGACCTTCGTAAAACCGACCTCAGATCGGTAAGCCTTACAAACCTCGTGACCTAGCCTCAAGAGGGGGAGGTCTGACGGCAACCGTCACCACCGCCCTCTTAGGCGTGTACTTCTCGGGCAAATCATATCTGGGGGGCTCGAGGTTTGCTTCCAGGTATTCCTCGGGAGATCGGAAGACCTCATACTCGTATTCCTCGGCGGAAATCTTTATGGCCGCGTCATCTAGAGCCCGGCTTTTCCTAGGTCGTTTGTGCTCCGTCGCGAACTCTGGCCACTCTCGGTCAACAGGAAGCGGCCACGGGTATCGGACCGACAGGATCCGGTTTTTCCAGCCTCTATTGTTTTCGGGCAAATGTAAAATTTTGCAGAAGTGCTCACGAGACTGTATGCATAGGACGCCACCCCCGTGCTTGATAGATAGAGGCCGGACCGAGAAGAGGTACCGGAAAAGCTCTAGAGTCGCCGGGAGACCGTGGCGGTTACATATTTGTGGGAAGCATGCGAGAGTGCGGTGGGCATTAGGGGCAATTTGCCCGGGCAAAACACCATAGTATTTCATGAAACCCAGCAAAAAGGGGTGGAACGGGAAGGTCAACGGGGCCTTGATGGAATCCAAGTGCATCCCGAGCCAGTCCCCATTCGTTCGGTCGACGATGCTCCCTAACGACCGTTTGGTCTCATAGTTAACAGTCCCGGTTAACAGGGCCCGGACTTCTTCGATCTCCCCGCGAGTGAGAAGACTGGTGTGTCGCCGCAGGCCGCTGCTGTCTAATCGGATTCTGCTGGCGGCCACTGGAGGCGTAGAATCGACTGGTAGACCGGCGAACCAGTCCCTACCATAGGCCGTAGGGGGAGGCTTTCCTCGACCTGAGGGCCCTGCTTCCATGGAAAGAGGCTCCATAACAGGCCGAGAGTCTGCTTCGTCATTCTCATCCCTCGGTTGGTTATGAGCCCGGACCGAGCTCTCGGGTTCTGAGTAAGTGTCTATGGCGTTGAGGTCAGAGTCATAAGTCGAGACCGTGAACGATCCGACTTCGACCGAGTCACCGTAGCTGTGGTGGGATAGGTTTTGACTATCCGATCCGCTCATGGCTGTACCTAGCAAGGACAAGGAGGTGTCTTACTAAGGTCAGCCCGGGACTCGAGATCACCCGAAATCGTAAAACGAATATATCCACGAGTATAAGCAAAGGGAGTTACCTGTCAGAGAAAATTCGAAAACGTGCTGAGGTCGACAACGCTAAAGATCGGGAAGTATAGGGGGCTCGGGAGGCTCTGAGTTTGTCTCGTTCGTGAAAGCCGAAAACACCGTACGTACCACGCTTTTATAGAGGGAGAAAGAAGGGGCTGACGGCTCGGCTCCCCACGCCGTAGACCTAGCCTAGGCCCAAGTTCCGAGGTTCGTACGAACGTGACACGTGGACACTAGGGCTGACGATACCCGCCGACGACGATTTCCTTGTCCCGTTCTGTTGATCAACCTTGGATAGTGCGACCCAGACCCGATCTTACAGCCCGGACTTTTTCTTCAGCGATCGTAAAAGACCGGGCTGGGGGGCTAGATGATAGGGCTAAAATCCGGTCTCCGTATCCCGATCTCTCTCTCTGAAAAAGGACTCAGCCTGGCCCTTAGATTCTATTCCCGGTCTGACGAGCCTTGTACAAAACACTCCGGGTCGCCGCGGCAACCCGGGCGGGATTCGAAGTGGAGGTCTCATATCCACCTATCATAAGCGCATTGGACCGATAGCGTGACCGGTGCATGTCTGCCACGTGTCCTGCATGCAGCCCGACCGGAATAGGCCTGGCCATATCCGCTATAAAAGGCACATTTAATGTAGAGAGAAAGGGCTTTTGGCTGGGACCTCTGGAATAGCAGCTAAAGAGACCGGGAGCCGCTGACCCACTGTCACGGAGCTCGGTCACACTTAGAGTATTTTTTCCTGTACTCTACCATATATTAATACGAATATTATCTTCCGTATTATTCCGTATTATTCCGTATCACTATATTCTCACTAATTTCTTTTTCACCAACCAAACAATTTAATCAATCTTCCTTGTAATATAATTGCTTTTCTATAGAATTTCAATTTCATTTCCCCTCAAACATTTTTCCCGAACCAAAAGGGCCCTAAGAGTTTTCTATTAGAAATGATTTCGCTATCAACTTTCCACTATTTCAAACTATCTATAAGAGTGGCATGTAACACTAAAAGTGAGAAAAAAAACTGGTTAAAAATTTTCTCATCTATGAGATTGGTCATCATAATTTATTCATTCACTATCCTGAGACCAAAACGCAATAAACAATGATTCATTGAAAGTCTCGAGTGGCCCGGTAACAAGATTCAAGTCAAGAAAGATTCAAGAGAGCTTCCAGCTTAAGGACTCAACCAAGGTTGTCTAGGCGGACTTTCTAGGCGACATGCCGTGGACTGCCTAGTCGACTAGTCGCAATTAACAAAGGTTGTTGACATTCTTGTTCGTGATAATAGCATGAACACCCACATGAACATTATCATTTTTACCATTCAGTCATTCACCCATTCATTTTCCCATTGAAAATCTTCAAGAATTAATGGGTTGAAGTTGGTTCCTTCTTCACGCCGCTTTTGAAACCGCCTAGCAATCTTCCGGTTATATTTCACATAAACCAAATCATTCAACCGTTTATGTTCTAGTCGGTTTCTTTTCTTTGTATGAATCTAAATCATAAAAAATAAAAAATAATTAGTGTTTTACTTACAAAAAGTAACACTATTAGTTAGTAACTACTAAGTACTAACTAGTATTTACGAATTCAAATGTGCTCCAGTTACGCTCACAGTCGGCAGATGAATAACAAAGGGAAATAATCCGCATTGCTAATTTTGGAGTTGAAAATGATGACATCCAAAAGCCGTCCACCAATCAATATGAACAATATGAACAACATTTTCTTTTTATATTTCTTCAATCTTGCCCTCAAGCAACCTAGCCAACATCTTCGCATAATGGTATTCGCCCGATGCATCACTCTAAGAAAAAAATCCCCTCTGGACTATTGACAAGGAAGTTTATCAAGTGTTTATTTCTTCTGTCAATCCATCCATCAGACATCAACGTACACCCATATCGCTTCCAAGAAACCTTATGCTTTTCTAACAAGTCTGTTTCCTTTTTTGCTCGATCTCTCTAGGAGTTTGACCCGCAAATCATGATAGCTAGGAGGTCTCCACTCGGATCCTATTTGTGCAACAGACTCTAGCATAACCTCAAAACTCCAAGCAGTTGCAGCATTAAATGGAATGCCACAGTCATAGAAGTAATATGCAACATGCATTGCTACTCTATCATTCTCCTCTTTACTTTTTGTACATTCTTCAAGGGTTCTTTGATAACCCTTGCTATGTCTTTCTTCCACAATTTCTTCAGGGGTTTTTCTAACCATTGCAGCAATTGATTTTGATGGCGGTTGTGAAAACCTCAAAGCTGCTTGCTTTCTTTTGCTACTAGTCCCCGAACTTGGATGACTAACAGAGTTGTGGGATGATGGTTGTGTTGGTTCCAATGACACATCTTGTGAACCTTCATCCCCATCATTGGCATCATCATTATCAACCAAAGGTGAACGGCTTGTTCCTTGAATTCTTCAAATATATAGTCCCGTATTTCTTTCATTATTTCTGTTGTTGTATTTGGACATGCAACAACATCTCCATAACCCTTGGCTAACTGTTGTTTTAATCTCTTAATCCCTTGGGTTATTTGTCTTCCACACAAATTGCATTGGATCAAATCTTTTCTACTCAAATCCGGCCAAAACCCGAGACATAGCAATAATTGTGTAGATTTGACATCAATTGGACAAAAAATGTGTCATTTAAAAACCCTAGACAAAAATATGTAAAGTACCAATGTCATTACCTTCTTTTCAAAACCCTATTTAAAAATAAAGTAATTGGACTACCTTCTTTTATTTTTTATTGTTTGACCCCACAAAGAAGGTAATTGCATTGCCTTCTTTTTACTTCTTCAAGAAGGCATCACTCTCAATTTTTAATAGGAATTTTTTATTACTTCAAATTTGTGTTTTAAAATTTTTATTTTATTAAATATTAATTAATAACATAAAATTTTCAGAAAAAAAATCATATAAACAAAAATTTTAAATATCGGTTAAAGTGGTCGTCCACTCTAACGAAATAGTCCGGAAACCATACCTCTAAGACGACGACAACAACAACAATAAAAAAATAATGCCACAACCAAATTCCGTACAACTACTAATTATTATTATTATTATTGTTATAATTATTATTAACAAAACAAATACCAATAATAATAATGTTACAACTAAAAGTAATATCACTAAATTGTAATAATAATAATAATAATAATAATAATAATAATAATAATAATAATAATAATAATAAATAAATAAATAAATAGAAAAATAAAAATAAATAAATAAGTAAATAAATGTCGTACTAATAATCATAATAATAATACCAAATTTTATAATAATAATAATAATAATAATAAACCATAAACACTAATTATTATTATTTAATAAAACTAAATATTTAATTTTCTAATCAATATCGTATAAACAATAAACACTAATAATAATAATAAATATTTAATTTTCTAATCAATATCGTATAAACAATAAACACTAATAATAATAATAAATATTTAATTTTCTAATCAATATCGTATAAACAATAAACACTAATAATAATAATAAATATTTAATTTTCTAATCAATATCGTATAAACAATAAACACTAATACTCACTCTGTCCCATTTTACCTGTCATATTTACAATTCATTGGTCAAACCAACCCTTTCTTCTTTGCTTATTTTCTTTAGTAATTTTTTATTATTTTTAAATTTAATTTTTTGTGTTTAATAGTACTTTTAATGTAGTTTCTAAATATATAAATTTTATATATTTATGAAAAAATGGATTAAAAATTAACAAACCAGACAACTATTTTGGGACGGATGTAGTAATAATTATAATTATTTTTTGAGAGATTTATTATTATTATTATTATTATTATTATTGTTATTATTAGTTTATTACCTGTAGCTAGTAAATGCGTGAATTGCAACATTTTTTTTGTCATTACTAATTGTGAAGCCTGGGAATAGGGAATGGGGATGACAAATTGAATGTTGCAAGTGCCTTTCTCTCTCTCTCTGACACAGAACTTAGCTTCTGCACAAAAAAGTCAACAACCCCCAAAACCCATACTTCCATGATCTTTAGAATTAACCATTCGTTTAGAGTCCTTTGATGGATCATAATAAGTAATTTCAGTACTTTTGTTGTTTATAATCTGTCAAAAACAACATAAATGAACTCCTAAATATACACAATTACACATTAACAGTGAAGTATTTAACACTGCCAAGTGCTAACAACATCAAAAAACACTGCCTGAGTATTTCAAAGAATAAAAACCGTGGCAGCAGCAGAGGAATAATACAAAACAAATAAAAAAACGTGGCAGCAGAGGAATAAAAGAAGAAATTTTTTAAAAAAAACGTGGCAGCAGCAGAGGAAAGCAGAAAAAGACAATGAGGCAGCAGGCAGCATTCAGAAAAAAGAAAGAAGAAGGAAGAAGAAAGAAGAAGCAAACAAGAAAGAAAGAGGGAAGCAGTCGGCAGAAAGAAAGAAGAAAGAAGAAAGAATACCAGGCGTGCGTGGTGGTCGGCGAGTGTAGCAGGAGAGAAATGGTGGTGGTCAGGCAGGTCGACACTGAGGTCACGAAATGACTCCAAATGAAGCGGCTTGCGGATGTTAATTGGTTTAGGGTTAGAAATTTCAATTCTTTTTTTTTTTTTTTTAAATACAAAAACTCAGGCCGAACCCGGTTAAACCCAGGTCAACACTGGGTTAGGCGTCTTGGGTGTCGTCTAGAGTAGGGATGACAATTTGTCCCGTCCCGAGAGATGAGGATGGAGTAAATTTTCGGGGAACGGGAACGGGGAATGAATGTAATTCCCCGTCGGGAACGGGGATACCGCTCCCCGCCCTGCCCGTCCCCGAATAATTATTATAATTATATATACATATAGAAGTCTATTCAGGTGATGACTAATGTATTATAGAGGATTTTGAGGATCAATCCTAGTCATTGATTTCTAAAAATTAAAGGTGTAGATTTAGGTAATGTTTAAATTAGTATTTTAGTTAATTAAGGCAAAGATGATATTTTACATTAATTAGTATTATGGAAAGCTTTTGATTAATTAATATAGAATCACTATTGAATTATAATTAAGGTTAGAAAATCAGTACGGCATTTCATACGGATGAAACAAAAAACAAACCAAAGACTCACGTAGAAAAGGTTATGAACACCGATGTGTGCCTATTTACTGAGTATTGTGTGCCTATAACGTATTAGTTGTGTAGTGAAAAATAATAGAATTAGGTTAATGAAAGTTTTAAAGATAATTGTTTTTTTTTTAAGGTTATGAACACCGGTGTGTGGCTACGTCGTATTCTAATGATTTGTTTTTTATTAATTTTTTTGGGAAGAATTTTTTGCATCAGCTTCATATAGATACTTGAATTACCTGTGACGTATGAGTTGTGTGCATAGCGTGAATAATAATAGAAGTAGGTAATGAAAAATTTAAGGAATAATTTTTTTTTAAAGTGTTAGATTGATTACTAAATGCTTTTGTTTTGGAAGAATTTTGTGTATATACTATACTTATATTCCGTATGCATAAGGAAACATACATGTGTGACATTTACTGATATAATATTGCCTCAATAATTAAATCATGTGCCCAGACGGTCAGGAAGGAAATACTGAGGCACACAATACCCAGTAAATAGGCACACAACGGTGTTCATAACTTTTTTTTTGAAAAAAACATTTATCTTTAAAACTTTTCATTAACCTACTTTTATTATTTTTCACGTTAGGCACACAACTCATACGTTATAGGCACACATCGGTGTTTATAACATTTTCTACACGAGTCTTTGGTTTGTTTTTTTGTTTCGTTCGTATGCAATGCAGTACTAATTTTCTAACCTCAATTACAATTCAATAGTGATTCTATATTAGTTAATCAAAAGCCTTCCATAATACTAATTAATATAAAATATCATATTTGCCTTAATTACTAATTGCATGCGCTATTACCATATTAATCATCTTCTAATCTAGGCCGTTTATGTTTTTTTTATTTAATGACTATGATTAGTCCTCATAGTCCTCTATACTATATAGTCCTCATGTGAACAAGGGCCTATATATATATATATATATATATATATATATATATATATTAATTTTAATTATATATATAAACATAATGTATGTATAAAAACGTAATGTACTGCCTATACAGTGCCATTACATATAATATATATATAGTATATTTTAGAATTAAAGTCTTAGTTTTTAAAATTAAAATTATACTAATTTAAGATTTTTTACTAAAAATTAATCAGGGACAGGAATTTTCTGTCCCCGCTAAATTCCCCGCGGGGTGAGAATGGGGACTATTTTCCATTCCCGCCGGGGATGGGGTCGGGGTTTCGGGGACAGGGCCTGCCCCGTCCCGTTGCCATCCCTAGCCTGGACGACTACGCGAGGCGAGCCAACTAGGCGGGAGGTCTGGACCGCCCAGACGCCTAGGCGACCCCTTAACAACCTTGGACTCAACATCTTTTTGTGAAGAAGAAAATCAATATGGAAAAATAATTCTATTTTGTCTCTACATCAAAACTTTTGAAGAGAGCTTCTAGCTTAAGGACTCAAGCAAACATTTCAAGCAACAAGCTTACTTATGACAATCAATGTGAAGAAAATCCAGACTTCAATATCTTATTGAATTTCCTGGTGTGAAATTATTTCTTTTTGCAAGGTGTATTTTTTTTATTAGATGGTGAATTACTTTTGCAAGAATTGTATTTTATTTTGGGTGAAAACTACTTTTGCAAAATGTTTTTTTTTTTTTTTGGGTAGAAATTACTTTTGTAAAAGTTGTATTTTAAATTTTGGGTAGGGAATTACTTTTACAAATTTGTATTTTTATTTTGGGTGGGATAAGGGACCTAGAATATTTAATACCTTATTTTCCCTTATAAATACCCCATAACCCAATGGTCCAAACACACCTTGTAAGATTGAATTTCAGTGAAAATTCCATGCTTTTCTTCGCAAGTGCATTGAAGTTTAGGTTATTTGTGAGAAGCATTCAATCTAGGTAAACTAGTGAGAAGCTAGTTTATAAGCCAATAAGGCATATCCCAGTATCTTGTTCTTTATATTCATACACATCCAAATAGAAAAATGAAAACTATTACTCATATTATATAACTAATTTTTTGTTTGTATCTTAATTCAAGTGCTAAATTCCTTTTCTTCTTTTTTTTTTTTTTTTTTTGGTGAGGAAAAGGAGGCTAAGCCTCGAAACTATCTAATCATACGGGTGCAGCACCCCAACATCACGAGCAAGTAGCGCCGCCAAACCCTTCGGAGCATCTTCAAAGACCCAAGTGCCCCATTTCTTTCGTTTGACCCAACTTGGCTAAGAAGTCAGCACAAATATTACATTCCCTAAAGGTATGAGCAAATGAGATTTTGTCAAACTTTGCCGCCATGGAAAAGCAATCTTCTAATAGGTGCCGTGGCAATGGGCAATATCATCTTCGTTACCTGCTAAATTTCTAATACTTTAATTTTTAGTCTTGCTTAATAATTAAGGGTTAAGAAGATCATGTATTATCAACATTACACTCATTTTCAACATTACATTCATTTGATAAATTATCATGTTCATTAGTTAATGTATTATTAACATTACACTCATTCTCAACATTAAATTCATTTGATAAATTATCATGTACATTTAAAGAACTATATAGTATCATCACTATCATGTGCCTATAAAATGTTTAAACCATTCCTATGCAAAACAAAGAAATCAAGTACGTACCTTCCAGGCCTAGTTCCATTAATTTCAAATAGCCTCCGGGTTGAAGGAGCTTGCCTACAATTCTATCCGGTTCAGTCAAGTCTCTTATGATTACGTGAAATCTGCGCCCATCCTAGAATCAAATTAATTATCAGAATATAGAGTTAGTTACAAGGTACTACGTTGCAGTGATGCATGCCTGTTTAAAAAAGTTGATTATAGTCAGAAACCTAAGGTTTTCTATTAGAAATTACCTTTCCAATCAACTTTACAACTATTTCCAACATACTGTGACAGGCTACTTTGTGTTCTTTTCTCTTCTTGTCTGGGAATGAGGAGAAGCAGAACAACATGACTATAGAGGCAGGCAAGAACTGGGTTCCATTCTACAAGCTCTTCTCCTATGCGGATTTTACAGATAAAATCTTGATGGGAATTGGCACAGTAGGTTCCATCGCGAGTGGTGTGTGTGAGATAATGGTGGTTGTCTTCTTCGGAGAGCTGATCGATGCCTTTGGACACAACAAGGATAGAAACAATGTTGTTCCAGCAGTTTCCAAGGTATTTACTTTAAGAATGTTTTTAGACTGTCTGCAAATCGAGTTAAATGTGCTGCTTATCAATGTCTAACCTGTCAAATTTAGGTGTCATTGAAATTTGTCTATGCTGCTTTTGCTATGGGTGCATCCTCGTTTTTTCGTAAGTACTTTTAGCCATTGATCATATCTCCCTCTTACAGTTTTTCCTAGTACTGCATTTCAGAACCATGGGTTGGTTAATCTTTGTACACAGAGGTGGCTTGCTGGATAGTCACAGGAGACCGACAGGCTGCCCGAATAAGGAACCTTTATTTGACAAGTATTCTAAGACAAGACATCGGTTTTTTTGACAAGGAAATAAGCACAGGTGAAACTACTGCAAATATGTCCGGTGACATTGTTGTCCTGCAAAATGCTATGGGTGAAAAGGTACACTACCCATCATTCCAAATGTTTGAGAATTCTCAGTTTAAATTATCTCTGAACTTTTCACTGTGTGCATATATAGGTGGGGAAGTTCATTAAGCTGGTTGCAGAATTTGTAGCAGGATTTGTGGTTGCCTTAGTTAGAGGGTGGCATCTTGCACTGGTTATGTTATCCACTCTTCCCCCCGTGGGGCTATCTGCCGCGATCACATTAATCTTCATGGCGAAAACTGCATCTCGTGCACAAAGCGCTTATACTACAGCTGCAAATGTAGTAGAGCAGACTGTTAGCTCAATTAAAATGGTATGGTTCTGAGCCTCTAATTCACGGCATCCCATGATGCCATTTGGTCTGGTTCTAAGTTTACTTGAGTTGTTCTCTCCCTCTCCCTCTCCCAGGTTGCGTCGTTTACAGGAGAAAACAAAGCGGTGGCTAGCTACAAAGCGTCGCTTGCCAAGGCTTACAAGTCTGAGGTTTATCAATATCTTGCTCAGGGATTAGGCATTGGGACATTCACGTTTATTCTGTTCTCCAGTTTCTCTCTGTCTTTCTGGTATGGTGGGAGGTTGGTCTTGGAAAAGGGCTATATGGGCGGTGAAGTTATTAATGTAACCTTAGCTGTATTGTTCGGATCAATGTGAGTTCTTGATTTGTAATCCATAAAGTGCCCAAACTTGCTAAAGAACACATTTTCTGTTGGAAATTTTTCAACTTTTTTAAATATGCTCATATCAGGGCTCTGGGAAAAGCATCAGACTGTATGGAAGCATTTGCTACAGGGCAAGCTGCAATGTTCAAGATGTTTGAGATTATAAACCGAAACCCAGAGGTGGATGCAAACGAGATCGACGGTAGAGTGTTGGATGATATTCGAGGCGAAATTGAGCTGAGAGATGTCTGTTTCAGTTACCCAACCAGACCAAAGGACCAAATACTCAATGGGTTTTCAGTGTTAGTTCCCAGTGGGAAAACCTTAGCTTTGGTTGGTCACAGTGGCAGTGGCAAGTCAACAGTGATAAGCCTGATAGAGAGGTTCTATGATCCACAATCTGGAGAAATCCTCATTGATGGGGTCAATATTAAAATGTTCAAGCTGAAATGGCTCAGGCAACAAATCGGCCTGGTAAGTCAAGAGCCTGTTCTATTCACAACCACTATAAAAGAAAACATTGCCTATGGAAAAGACTGTGCAACTATGGAGGAAATCAAAGTTGCAGCCGAGTTGGCAAACGCTTACAAGTTCATTAAAGATCTGCCTCAGGTTTCATTCATTTCGCTAACTATGTTCATTGATAGATATTGTCCATCAACATTAACCAGAAGGCTGCTGGTTTTTTTGTGTAGGGACTAGACACCATGGTAGGAGAAAGGGGAACTCAGTTGTCAGGTGGACAGAAGCAGCGAATCGCCATAGCTCGAGCAATCTTAAAAGAACCGCGGATTTTGTTGTTGGACGAGGCAACGAGTGCCCTAGATGCTGAATCTGAAAGAGCTGTACAAGAAGCACTGGAAAAAGTTATGGTGAATAGAACAACTGTCATAGTTGCACATCGTCTAAGCACAATTAGAAAAGCGGATATCATTGCAGTTGTTCATCAAGGACAGATTGCAGAGAAAGGTATCTGATTATCTCAACTCACATGACCTTATTAATCCATACGTTCTTTATTCTCAAAAAAATCCGTATGTTCTCTATTATATTTTCAATGTAAGACTCTTAACAATGGTTTTGGCATTCAGGCACTCATTCTCAACTTCTCAAGAATCCTGAAGGAGCCTACTCTCGGCTTCTGCACTTGCAAGAAGCGAATAAAGCAGAAGAATTGCAGGGAGGTGAGGATATGACAGCAGAATCCAATATAGTGTTGGAAAAATGGAGCTCGGGTTCAATGTCAATAGAAGTTGCTGAAAACTATCCCTCAAGACATGGGATTTCATCCAACAAAACACCCGAAAAGGCGGCAGATGTTTCACTTTGTCGCTTTGCCTCACTCAGCAAGCCAGAACTTCCAACACTCGCAGCAGCTGCCACTTCTGCTCTAATTTATGGAGCTATCCTCCCCGTTTTTGGATTACTTTTTGCCAATATGATCCAAACATATTACTTGCCACCAAATAAAATGAAGAAAGATTCAGCATTCTGGGCACTAATGCTTGTAGTTCTTGGAGCAGTGTCATTACTCTCTATTCTGATAACGTCATGCCTATTCGGGGTTGCTAGAGGTAAACTGATCAATCGAATTGCATCCATGTGCTTTGAAAAGGTCGTTCATACAGAAATTGGTTGGTTCGATGAGCCACAGAACGCGAGTGGAGTACTAGCTGCAAAGCTCTCTTCTGATGCAGCTACAATCAGAACATTAATCAGTGATGCCCTTCTGCAGATGATTCAAAATCTTGTTTCTTGTATAATTGGTTTTGTCATTGCTTTTCGAGCAAGCTGGCAGCTATCCCTGTTTTCCTTCATCATGTTCCCACTAATCGGGGCAAATATATACGTTGAAGCCAAGCACACGAAAGGGTTCAGTACTGACACAAAGGTCTGCTATCAGTTTCTTGATCAACTGTAACATATTCACCTTAAAACCAAAAACAAAGAAACAGTTTCTAAATTTAGTCTCAATGGTTTCAGATGTTGTACGAGGATGCCACGCAAGTTGCCAACGATGCAGTTGGAAACATGAGAACAGTGGCATCCTTCTGTGCAGAAGAGAAGGTCATGGAACTGTACAACACAAAATGCGAGAAACCAAAGAGGAGAGGAATTAAGAGAGGGCTGATAACAGGGATGAGCTTTGGTCTAACCTGTACTTTGATATTCTTCGTTGACGCCAGCGTTCCTTATTTTGGTGCACATCTCATAGCAGATGGCAAAGCAACATTTGAAGATTATTTTCGCGTAAGCATCATACCATACAATCATATTTCTTCAGCAACATATTGGTACTGAAAGTCTGAAAGAGAGTTCTTTCACTTTCTTTTCATCTGACAGGTTTTCTATGCAATGTATTTTACAACTTCTGTACTATCTCAATCAAGCTCCTTCACCCAAGATTTCCGAAAAGCAAAAGCTGTTGCTAAGTCGATATTTGGGCTTCTAGATAGACAGTCTAAGATGGACCTCGACGAGAAGTCTGGTTTGGAACTAGACTCAGTGCAGGGAGAAATTGAGTTTCAAAATGTATTCTATGCATATCCAACTAGACCAGATGTCAAAGTTCTCTATGGTTTCAGCTTCACAGTTCAGAACGGGAAGGTATGTTTCATCCATTCTTTTTACTATTTTGAACCAGTTTAAACGTGGCGTTTTAAAAACCTCTACTGTTACCAGACAGTTGCACTGGTGGGGAAGAGTGGGAGTGGGAAGTCGACAGTGATAGCATTGCTGCAGAGATTTTATGATTGTGATTCGGGGCGAATATGATAGATGGAGTTGATATTAGAAATTTGAACCTGAAGTGGCTAAGGAAGCAGATGGGGCTTGTAAGCCAAGAACCAGTTTTATTAAATGACACCATCAGAGCAAACATTACCTATGGGAAAGAAGAAGATGTAACAGAAGGAGAAGTCATAGCTGCAGCAGAGCTGGCAAATGCTCACAAGTTCATCAGTGGCCTGCAACAGGTCAGGAAGCTTGCATACAAATCACAATAAAATGAGTATTTTTTTCTGTGTTCTTTAGCCTAACATGACACAAAAAAAATGCAGGGATATGACACGGTGGTAGGGGAGCGAGGGGTTCAGCTGTCTGGGGGACAGAAGCAGCGAGTGGCCATTGCCCGAGCCATTATGAAGAGCCCTAGAATACTGCTGTTGGACGAGGCGACTAGCGCACTAGATGCTGAATCGGAGAGGATGGTTCAGGATGCACTGGATAAGATTATGGTTAACCGGACCACGATTATCATAGCACACAGGCTGTCAACAGTTAGAGGAGCTGATGTAATTGCTGTAGTTAAGGATGGGGCTGTTGTGGAGAAGGGAAAGCATGATATGCTTATTGCTAAAAGAGATGGTCACTATGCTTCCCTAGTTGCACTCCAGACATGCCCTTCATCAGAACCATCAGCAGCAGATGTATACAGCTTATAGAAATTTTGCCCAAACAGCTCAGTTAGTTCCTGGGTGGTAGATTGCGAGTAAAGACACAAGATCAAGCCTGACAGCTATAATGTAGGAGATACAATGTGGTGGGCACCAGGTCGTCTCCTGGGTCACTGTGATTTACCCTCCGCTATTTTGTCAGGTCGTGGTATGAAGGCCCTAGGGTGAGGAAATTTCTCCTTTTGTGGGGAAGCTTATAGAATTTTTTACAAATATTTATGTCCATAATATTTGTAGAATTACAGAGAAATGAAATGATGTTCAATAATTGTTATACACAGTTACCCACACCATATCTCTTCAAGATCAAGTTAACCACATACAGGCAAACAGAAGCTAAAAATGAGCTTATAAACTAGACATTATTAGATTGTACTCACAGAAAATATCAAAATATATAAACTAGATTTAACTCCATCTTCATAGTTCATACTCATCACTCATACGAGATGCCGTTATCCAACTCTTATCCATTAAAAACGACTTCCTAAAATATTAAATTAATTAGCATTTAAAGCAAATTAGTAGTCCAAGATATTAAATTAAGTACATAGTTAAATGCTAGTTTACACTAATTAAACCTTTGCCAATATAATTAAATCTTTGTTAACACTAATTCAACAAATTTCAAATAGAATACAACTAATTTAAACACAGACCACGGTGTGACCAATCACCGGATGCACAAGGGAAAGTCGAAAGCCAGGAAAAAATAGATAGAGATCTTACCTCACTGCACAAATTTCAAATAGAATACAACTAATTTAATCACAGACCACGGTGTGACCAATCACCGGATGCACAAGGTAAAGTCGAAAGCCAGGAAAAAATAGATAGAGATCTTACCTCACTGCACCTGCCAAAGAAAAGTTAAAGGTTGCAAACGTCGAGAAAGAAACCACGCTAATAGTCCCCGTCTCACACTATCGGTCTATACCTAATAAACAAAATGGCAAAGTATCAAAATCACAGAACATTGCAATGAAACTGGTCTCCAAACTTTCTTTTCAAACTCTAATATCTAAATTCAAGCTTCTAACATCTAAATTCAAGCTCACATAGAGCTATTTGAAAAAGTTTTTAATAGAAAAATGTTAGAAAGTCTATTCAACCAACTTAGTGACAGTATTATACATCTCACGTGAGACGGTCTCATAAAAGACCTACTCTTCTACTGTTAACCTTCCCTCAAAAATCAGTTCAGAGCTGCAGGGTGATGAAGGAGCTAAGCTGCTAAGGCAGATAACTGCAAATTAAACCCCTTAAAATGCTCCAGTCCACTTCACAGGAAACAGTAGTAATGTTAAGGTTAATCTCATTTGCCTTCCAAATTTTTTCAAACAAGTTTCGGGGAACTGTAAGAACTAATAAAATAATCATAACTTTATCCAGAAAACAAAGGAAAAACAATGCATAATAAGGAATAGGAAGTCCAACTTTCCACTGCCAATCAAATTTGCACTCCCAAGCTCATTTCAGCACACTCTAAAATCAGAAAAATGATATTATGAATAATCAAAGGGCTTATCAAAAAAGGGCAGATAAACTATTATGTTTTTTCATATTTGAGTTGCAATAATAGCCTACAATATCTGTTAATTTTCACATACTAATAATTTAATAATGATGCCAACACTCTTTGAAAACCCAAAAATCGAGACTCTGCTAGAACAGTCCATAATTAATGACAAAGCCAAGAAAACAGATATTGTGTTAACAAATACTCCCTAAAAGATAAATATAGTCTCTCAATAAGAATGTTGTTAGCCAGAAAGCTACAGAAACTATGAATAAACCGCTTAAGACAGGAAGGTATGGCAAACTGTAAGAATAAATATTAAAGCTGAAGTGAAATCTTCAACAATAGATATGAAGAAGCATCTAAAACTAGTTCTCAATGCCTAAGAACACAAAAATCTTCTCAGTGGAAGAGGGCGGATTGAAAATAGCCTTTGTTAGAACTCATTGACACCACGAACTCAACTAATGATCAATGTAGCACAGAAAACCTTCTTTCAGATACCAACCAAATCACATCATGAAATGAATTAAATAACATTGGAAATTGAGGATTATTACCGTGTTAGGGCAGATTGACGGCTGCGGTGGAGATCACGTCGACGACGGCAGCAGCTGGGTCGAGAGAAGTCTACGACGGCTATGGCGGAGGAGAGAGGTCGACAACGGCTATGGAGGTGGAGAGAAACCGAAGAAGCAGGCTATGACGGTGGCAGTCCATGGATGTGGCGGCTTTGGGAGAGAGTATCGGCTATGGCAGAGACGGAGAATATTAGCTTTGGCGCGAAATACATTTTGTCTAAATTCAGTTAACTAAGCTAGGGTTAAGTGGTATATACGACGGTTATATGGTATAACCGCCGTATATGCATACAAATAAAAAAATTAAAAATAATATATATTTATACTGCGGTTTAGCCACAGCAGTATAAACTAATAAAATTTTTTAAAAAATAAAAATATAATATTATATATATTTATATATATGGCGGTTATAAACAAACCATTGTATATACTATAAATACCTAATAATTTTTTTCTAAAAAATTAGTATATATGGCGGTTATTGTATAATTGCCATATATACTCTAAATATTTTTAAAAAAAAATAATAAATGAAATATATTATATATGATGGTTAATGATATAATCATTGTATATACCTAAAATAACAAAAAAAAAATTAAAAATTGCATTAATGTATATAAGACGGTTAATAGTATAACTGCCATATATACGTCAATTTAAAAAAAAATTACATTAAGATATATATGACGATACATAATATATATATATATACACACACACACACACACACGTAAAAAAAAATTTAAAATTACACTAGAGTATATACGGCGGTTAAATAATTGCCATATATATGTAAAATAACAACAAATAAGAAAATTCCATTAAGGTATATACAGAGGTTAATAGTATAACCGTCGTATATACGTCAATTTAAAAAAAAAAAAATTAGGTTATGTACGGCACTTATTTAAAAACTGTCGTCTATTAAGTGACTTAGTATATATTAGATGGCGGTTATGCACAAAATCGCTATCTATTAAGTGACATAGTCACGTAGTATTAAAAATATATATTATATTGCGATTATTAAAAAGTGTTATCTATTAAGTGATGTAGTAGAGCATATTTGTAGTAGTGGCAGACAATTGTTCTTCTACATGTAATAAGAAAGAAAGTAGCACAAGTCCTTCATTGATTTTTATGGTGTTTTTCAAGGGTCACTATCAACAACAATTTTTTTAATCAGAACATGAGGGAAAAACCCAAAAACTAACTACACTGAAAGAGCTGCCCCCGACTAATAGGGCCTCGCCAAAGAAATCTAGCACCAATCTGATCCTCCTAAAGCATTTCTTTTGGCCCATTCGTGGCTTCATCCAACTTATTGAAAATAATCTAACTCGTGAGAGCTTGGTTAGCTAGTGCATATATATAGTATATTTTGTTCCCTATAAACATGCATTATACCAATACCAATATGACCAAACTTGGCCATCGCGTCAAGACACCTAGTGATGATGTTGTTATATTGCCCCTTAGGACGAGTAAACCTCGACAAATGATCCGTCGTGATTTTAGAATCGCTTTCCACAATGATCTTGGGAATACCCATCCGATGAGCCATATGTAAACCTTGGAGCACTCCCCAAGCCTCCGCTTCTCCAATAGAGCATCGACCGATCTTGTGCATGAAGTCATAAAATATTAGGTCACATAACAACATGTTTTGTTTTGGGGGTAAGTTTGATTATTCAATAAATAATGGTAGTGCACCACCTATTTTTAGGATCAACGGGCAAATTTTTTTATTTGATTAGGAGCCTATTATCACCTGATGGTAGCCAATCGAAATTTGCACAATTACATTTACGACACACAACTAACATGAAATTTCTAATCGTATATATTAGTTGTGTAAGCTATTTCTTAAGACTCTATTGTCATTTTCTAAGAGCTTCATATGTTATTTACATAAATATACTAAAAATCTCATTTTACTATAACAATTTACAAAAAGAAAAGTAAAAAAATTAAAATTAAAATTAAAATTAAAATTAAAAAATCAATTTACTCACGAATAATACTATATCAATATAACTTATATTATTATAACATTTTAGTATAACAATATAACTTATATATTTACAACATTTTGTCCGTGCATCACACATGTTACATACTAATGTGTGTGTGTGTGTATATGCTTTGCTTCTTTATTTTAATCAATACAAAAATAAATTTTAATTTTTCATACCAAAGTTTATACAATGTGGAGTAATTAAATAATATACTGCAACCATTGTTTTAAATAAATAAATAAATGTGTGCTCGAGTCTCACTAGTGACGGTGTGGGAACAATCTTTCAAGTGGGAAGAAAAAAAAAAACAAAAGCAAATACGCATGAAATGATTAATCCCAAAAGATACAATAATGAGCTCCGTAATTATTGCAATATCTTGTGAAGCTCATCATGTTGAACATCTCCTGTGTACTCTTTTGTCACTTCAGGAAAAAGACACCAAAAAATTAAAAGTTCTTTGGATCATCATTAGATTTGTAACTTTGTGGAATGAGCTCCGTAATTATTGCAATACTTTTTTTTAGCATAATTATTGTTGCAATACTTGTGAAGCTCATGTTGATCATCTCCTGTGTACTCTTTTGTCCCTCCAAGGAAAAAGACATAGGTCCTATTTGGTAAATGGTTGTTAACTGATTGGGTTGGTTGTTTGGGTTAGAAGGTATGATATCTTGATAATATTAGCTGATTGTAGAAAGTTATTTGATAAAGTAGCTGTTAGCTGATAGCTGTTTGATATAATTTCTTTTCTCAAAAAACTAATTGAAAAGGCTGCTTTGAGTAGCCTTTTGAATTTTAGCATTTAGAGTTACAAAAAGCTTATTAGCCAAACAACTAATAGGCCCTGTTTGGTAAACAACTTTCTACAATCAGCTAATATTATCAACAAATCATACCTTCTAACCCAAACAGCCAACCCAATCAGCTAACAACCATTTACCAAACAGGGCAATAGTGGTCAAATAAGCCAAAATTGGCTGATAGGCTGATTATTTACCAAACAGGGCCATAAAAAATTAAAAGTTTTTGGATCATCATTAATTAGCTTTGTAACTTTGTGGTTATAAAATAAAAAATACTTAATCTATTCCTAAAAATATACTCCCAACTTTTATTCTCACTTGTGTTCAAATTTGATTGGGGAAAGAAAAAAATGGATGGATAAATAATATCATGACCCTCTATTAAATTGAGCAATCAAAGCTGCAAAATCATAGGGAGTAGAAAATGAGAATAAGAATTGGGAATACATGTAGAACTACTCTTATCAAATAAATCGTTTGATCAACTTAGCTGAAGTTGTTATAATCTAAGTTGTCTATAATAACAACTAACCGACTTATACCAAGAAGGTCAATACACCACTCCTACAGGGAGTCAAACTTAACCGACTTAAACTAAGAAGATCAATACACGGCTCCTACGAGAAGTCGAACTTGTAACCTTGTGGTTACGAAATCATAACTTAACGTGATTGGATTGCTTCAAATTAAGATGTTCATAGCTGACCGACTACAATAAAAAAGTTCAATAAGTTGCTGAAATTTGTAACCTTAGGATAACCGGCCAAAGCAATAGGCTCACCAACTTGACTGAGTTATCTAAATAAAACATTATTTTAAGCGGAGAGAAACTAAAAGAGGGATAGGAGAGTGTAGAAGGATTCAAGCATGCTTATGTTCTATCGGCATTGTTCTGATGTTTCCATTATCAATTGCTACAATGAAAGAGTGGTACAACTGTGGAGGATCCTGAAATCAATCCATCATTGAAGGTCAAAATCAAGCAAGCAAGAGTATATTGATGCAAATTACATGAGGGACATATATAATATTGTAGGAAATTTCAAAAGTGGTACAAATAGACATTGATGTTGGGTATAAGTGTATAACCAGGTATGACGATATGTTAGGTTGCATAAGGTACTATGAGAACAAGTGTTTTGACATTTGGCAATGGTCGTGTCGGTCTAAGATTAGTTCGGTTTGAGTTAGCTAGGCCTAAGCATGAAACTTGACGAAATAGCCATAGAGCAACTCTTATAGTGTTTAATTTGTTTGTTTGTTTTTTTATTTTTTTGTAGGTTCTTGTGAGGTGGAAGAGAGAAAATAAAGGAGATATAAGGGTGTATGCCCGACAAGTGAGGGTTTCCAGTGGGCGTGTGTAACACACGCGCTCGTTGGTTGGGCAGTGAGAGATAAGGGTGTATGCCCGACAAGTGAGGGTTTCCAGTGGGCGTGTGTAACACACGCGCTCGTTGGTTGGGCAGTGAGAGCATTTGCGTGTCTCACTACTACTTTTTTTTTTTTAATTGCCCAAAAATCATGTGTTGCAGGAGAATCCAAACATAAAAAACCTACTCTTCTCACCTTTGTAAAACATTTGCTTAGTTTTTACTGTGTAAAAGTCTTTCCATGCACCATTGATGGGGATGCTACAAACAATAACTTTCAAGGCTTTTTCTTTTCTTCCCTTTTTCTCCTCCATCTCTTTCATACTTGGCAACAAAAAATCTCATTAAAAAATCTTAGTATTGAGGTTACTTTTATAAAGGATTTGTCCTTACCATCCCAAAACCAACCAAACAATATAATCAATATTTTCACTAATTTCTTTTTTCACCAACCAAACAATGGAATCAATCTTCCTAATAATATAATTGATTTTCTATGAAATTTCAATTTCATGTCCCCTCAAGTATTTTTTTCACTAACCAAAAGGGCTCTAAGAGTTTTCTATTAGAAATGATTTCGCTATCAACTTTTCACTATTTCAAACTATCTATAAAGGACATCCTTATCAGTGTTTTTTTCTCAGTTGATAGTACAGTGATCAAGTTCATAACTGATGTGAGACCAAGTTTTTAATGCAATTCTTACCCTGCAAAGCAAAGTTATCTGTGGACCCCACTTGACAAATTCAACATGATGAAAAGAAGACTTGTAATTGCTTTTGTTTTGATTTTGTTCTGTTCGATGCAGCTTTGCATTCTCTCTTTTTCTTTTTTTTACTTCCTCTCTCCTCTCTTTCTCTTTTCTGTGTGGAATGACAAAAACCAAAAACAAAAAAAAAAAAAAAAAAAA
>NC_044916.1:696822-732503 GCF_003576645.1 Ipomoea triloba
AATAAAAAAAAAAAAAAAAAAAAAAAAAAAAAAAAAAAAAAACCCAAGACTAATGTAAATGCTCTAAGAGTACTGACATGTAACACTAAAAGTGAGAAAAAAACTTGACCGGTTAAATAATCATCATAAATGTTCATCTTATTGTTAGAAAAGTTAAAAATTTTCCTATCTAAGAGATTGGTCATCATAATTTATCCATTCACTATCCTGAGACCGAAACGCAATAAACATTGATTCATTGAAAGTCTCGAGTGGCCCGGTAACAAGATACAAGTTAATGAAGATTCAAGAGAGCTTCCAGTTAAGGACTCAACATCTTTTTGTGAAGAAGAAAATGAATCTGGAAAAATAATTCTATTTTGTCTCCACATCAAAACTTTTGAAGAGAGCTTCTAGCTTAAGGACTCAAGCAAATATTTCAAGCAACAAGCTTACTTATGACAATCGATGTGACGAAAATTCAGACTTCAATATCATATCGAATTTTCAGGTGTGAAATTATTAATTTTTTTGCAAGGTGTATTTTTTTATTAGGTGCTGAATTACTTTTGCAAGAATTGTATTTTTTATTTTGGGTGGAAACTACTTTTGCAAAGTGTTTTTTCTTTTTTTTTTTTGGGGTAGAAATTACTTTTGTTAAATTTGTATTTTTAATTAGGGTGGGGAATTACTTCTACAAAGTTGTATTTTTATTTTGGGTGGAAACTACTTTTGCAAAGTGTTTTTTTTTTGGGTAGAAATTACTTTTGTTAAATTTGTATTTTTAATTTTGGATAGAGAATTTCTTTTACAAAGTTGTATTTTTATTTTGGGTGGGAAGGGACCTAGAATATTTAATACCTTATTTTTCCCTACAAATACCCCATAACCTAATGGTCCGGGGATCTAGAAATTTAATACCTTATTAATTTTTCCCTACAAATACCCAATTATTAACCCCAATGGTCCAAACACACCTTGTAAAGTTGTAAGATTGAATTTCAGTGAAAATTTCACGTTTTTCTTTGCAAGTGCATTAACAATCATTATTGCATGGACCATGGTCCACATAGCTGTGTGGACCAAAAATAAAAAGTACATTATTTTTATACTGTAGGTACATTATTTTAGGGTACATTATTTTTGTACTGAAGGTACATTATTTGATATATATTATCAAATAATGTACCTACCGTACAAAAAATAATGTACCTTTAATATAAAAATAATGTACTTTTTATTTTTGGTCCACACAACTGTGTGGACCATGGTCCATGCAATAATTTTCCGTGCCCCAATCATTATTTTAGGTTATTCGTGAGAAGCATTCAATCTATATAAGCTAGTGAGAAGTTTGTTTACAAGCCAATAAAGCATATCCCACTATCTTAGCTTGTTCTTTATATTCACACACATTTCCAAATAGAAATTGAAAATGAAAACTATTACTCATATTATATATAGCTAATTTTATTTTTCTTTCTTGATTCATAAATTCCTTTTTTTTAGGAAAAGGAGGCTAAGCGTCGAAACTATCTAATCATACGGGTGCAGGAACCCCGCATCACGAGTGCCGTCTAACCGTCCGAAGCATCTTCAAAGACCTAAGTGCCCCATTCTTTCGTTTGACCCAGGTTGGCTAAGAAGTCAAGTACAAACATTACATTCCCAGGTATGAGCAAAGGAGATTTTGTCAAACTTTGCCGTCATGGAAAAGCAATCTTCTAATAGGTGCCGTGGCAATGAGCAATATCATCTTCATTATCACCCCACAAGTGCTAAATTCTTAATACTTTAATTTTTAGTCTTGCTTAATAATCAAGGGTTAAGAAGATCATTTGTTAGATTGGCGAGACCTTTTGTAGAGTTAAAAACTCAAAATTTAAGAGTTTAAAATCCTTTTTAAAACACAAAAAGCACTGAAGTGATTCTTTGAGTGTGCACTTGTTACAATAAACAACATAATGCGAGGTTTAGGGTCCTTAAAGCTAGAAATTTTCTAATAACAGCTCATTTGTTTGATTGGTAAAAAAAAAAAAAAAGTGAACGATAATTGGTGAATTTCCAGTTAAGTGTTACCATGCAGCAAGAGTGTGGGCTAGAGCTGCCCCAGCAACACCGGCGCCGACGATGATAACGTCCGTCCTCCCATCCTCCGCCTTCCGCCACTCGTTATTCGCCGGAGACGACGACTTAACGGCCGCCATCTCCTCTTTGCGTCCAAACTTCACGGCCTTGTTTTACTGGTAATTTTTCCTCTCAAGTTGTAGAGGAAAACAAAGCATCCCAGTAAAGAAGCAACGAAACTGCACAGGATTCATTGGCCATTGCTATGCAAAACAAAAAGAGTAACACTTGCGTGAGACTGTCTCAGGTGTCTCAATCCGTTATAAGGGTCGCATTTTTAATTAATAGATCAAATTTTTTTATTAACGGGTCGAATCGACGACCCCGTGAACCCGGTCTCACACAAGTTTTTGCCAAATAAAGAAATTATGTAGTACCTTCCACGTTTCTAAAAAAAGAAAAGTAGTAACTTCCATGCCTAATTCCATTAATTAGTTTCAATAGCTTCCAGGTTGAAGATGCTTGTCCACAATTCTATCCGGTTATCAAAAGTCTCTTTTAATTAGGTGACTCTGCGTCTATCCTAGAATCAAATTAAATTACCAGAGTTAGTACAAGCAGAACTGATCTAAACATTTTATAAGTCCCGAGCGAAATAAAAAATAAAATTAAAAAAAAAAAGGAACCATATATATTATCAACATTACACTCATTTTCAACATTTTATTCATTTGGCAAATTATTATGTTCATTAGTCAATGTATTGTTAACAATACACTCTTTTTCAATATTAAATTCATTTGATAAATTATCATAATGTTCATTTAAAGAATTACATTGCCTATAAAATGTTTGAACCATTGCTATGCAAAACAAAAGTCTCTTTCGATTATGTGAAATCTGCGCCCATCCTAGAGATGCATGCCTGTTTGAAAAACTTGATTATAGTCAGAAATCTAAGGTTTTCTATTAGAAATTACCTTCCCAATCAACTTTACAACTATTTCCAACATACTGTGACAGGTTACTTTGTGTTCTTTTCTCTTCTTCTTGTCTGGGAATGAGAAGAAGCAGAACAACATGAGTATAGAGGCAAGCAAGAACTGGATTCCATTCTACAAGCTCTTCTCCTTTGCGGATTTTACAGATAAAATCTTGATGGGAATTGGCACAGTAGGTTCCATCGCGAGTGGCGTGTGTGAGATAATCATGGTTGTCTTGCTCGGAGAGCTGATAGATGCCTTTGGACACAATCAGGATAGAAACAATGTTGTTCCAGCAGTTTCAAAGGTAATGACTTTAAGAATGTTTTTAGACTGTCTGCAAATTGTTATGGAATGTATATTTAATATATGGAATCTCTAGACAGATGAAAACTTATTTTCTAGTTATAGGGCTTTGTATTCTCTTTTCTATATGACAGTATAAGACAGCATATTCAGAAACTCTCTCTTTACTTTCGTAACACAAATCAAGTTAAATGTGCTGCTTATCAATGTCTAACCTGTCAAATTTAGGTGTCATTGAAATTTGTCTATGCTGCTTTTGCTATGGGAGCATCCTCGTTTCTTCGTAAGTACTTTTATCCAGTGATCATATCTCCCTCATACAGTTTTTCCCAGTACTGCATTTCAGAACCACGGGTTAATCTTTGTACACAGAGGTGGCTTGCTGGATAGTCACAGGAGAACGACAGGCTGCCCGAATAAGGAACCATTATTTGACAAGTATTCTAAGACAAGACATCGGTTTTTTTGACAAGGAAATAAGCACAGGTGAAAGTACTGCAAATATGTCCGGTGACATTGTTGTCTTGCAAGATGCTATGGGTGAAAAGGTACAATACCAAAAATTCCAAATGTTTGGGAATTCTCAGTTTAAATCATCTCTGAACTTTGCACTGTTTGCATATATAGGTGGGGAAGTTCATTAAGCTGGTTGCAGAATTTGTAGCAGGATTTGTGGTTGCCTTAGTTAGAGGGTGGCATCTTGCACTGGTTATGTTATCCGCTCTTCCCCCAGTGGGGCTATCTCTTGTGATCACATTCATCTTCATGGCGAAAGCTGCATCTCGTGCACAAAGCGCTTATACTAGAGCTGCAAATGTAGTAGAGCAGACTGTTAGCTCAATTAAAATGGTATGGTTCTGAGGCTCTAATGATTCATGTCATCCCATGATGCCATTTGGTCTGGTTCTTACTTCTAAGTTTACTTGAGTTGTTCTCTCCCTCTCCCAGGTTGCGTCGTTTACAGGGGAAAACAAAGCGGTGGCTAGCTACAAAGCGTCGCTTGCCAAGGCTTACAAGTCTGAGGTTTATCAACATCTTGCTCAGGGATTAGGCTCTGGGGCTTTCCTGTTTATTCTGTTCTCCAGTTTCTCTCTGTCTTTTTGGTATGGTGGGAGGTTGATCTTGGAAAAGGGTTATACGGGCGGTAAAGTTATCAATGTAACGTTAGCTGTATTGTTCGGTTCAATGTGAGTTCTTGATTTGTAATCCTTAAAGTGCCTAAACTTGCTAAAGAACACATTTTTAGATGAAAAGTTTTCAACTTTTTTATATGCTCATATCAGGGCTCTGGGACACGCATCAGACTGTATGGCAGCATTTGCTGCAGGGCAAGCTGCAATGTTCAAGATGTTTGAGATTATAAACCGAAACCCAGAGGTGGATGCAAACGAGAACGATGGTAGAGTGTTAGATGATATTCAAGGCGAAATTGAGCTGAGAGATATCCATTTCAGTTACCCAACCAGACAAAATGACCTAATCCTCAATGGATTTTCAGTGTCAGTTCCCATTGGCAAAGCCTTAGCTTTGGTAGGTCACAGTGGCAGTGGCAAGTCAACAGTGATAAGCCTGATAGAGAGGTTCTATGTTCCACAATCTGGCGAAATTCTCATTGATGGGGTCAATATTAAAATGTTCAAGCTGAAATGGCTCAGGCAACAAATTGGCCTGGTCAGTCAAGAGCCTGTTCTATTCACAACCACTATAAAAGAAAACATTGCCTATGGAAAAGGCTGTGCAACTATGGAAGAAATCAGAGTTGCAGCCGAGTTGGCAAATGCTTACAAGTTCATTAAAGATCTACCTCAGGTTTCATTCATTTCGCTAACTATGTTCATTAACAGATATTACCCATCAACATTTATTCAGAAGGCTGCTGGTTTTTTGTGTAGGGACTAGACACCATGGTTGGGGAAAGGGGAACTCAGCTGTCGGGTGGACAGAAGCAGCGAATTGCCATAGCTCGAGCAATCTTAAAAGAACCGCGGGTTTTGCTGCTGGACGAGGCAACGAGTGCTCTAGATGCTGAATCTGACAGAGCTGTGCAAAAAGCACTGGAAAAAGTTATGGTGAATAGAACAACTGTCATAGTTGCCCATCGTCTAAGCACAGTTAGAAATGCGGATATCATTGCAGTTGTTCATCAAGGACAGATTGCAGAAAAAGGTATCTGATTATCTCAACTCACATGGGCCAAACCACACTGAAAGATAAATCCAATCAATTAGCTAGTCTAACCCGTGACCATATAAACCCATATGTTCTCTTTCATATTTTCAATGTGAGACTCATAACAATGTTTTTGGCATTCAGGCACTCATTCTCAACTTCTCAAGGATCCTGAAGGAGCCTACTCTCGGCTTCTGCACTTGCAAGAGGCGAATAAAGCAGAAGAATTGCGGGGAGGTGAGGATATGACAGCAGAATCCAATATAGAGATGGAAAAATGGAGCTCGGGTTCAATGTCAATAGATGTTGCTGACAACTATCCCACAAGACATGGGATTTCTTCCAACAAAACACCCGAAAAGGCTGCAGATGTTTCACTTTGTCGCTTTGCCTCACTCAGCAAGCCAGAACTTCCAATGCTCGCAGCAGCTGCCACTTTTGCTCTCATTTATGGAGCTATCTTCCCCGTTTTTGGCTTACTTTTGGCCAATATAATCCAAACATATTACTTGCCACCAAATAAGCTGAAGAAAGATTCAGCATTCTGGGCACTAATGCTTGTGATTCTTGGAGCACTGGCATTACTGTCTATTCTGATAAAGTTATGCCTATTCGGGGTGGCGAGAGGTAAACTGATCAATCGAATTGCATCCATGTGCTTTGAAAAGGTCGTTCATACAGAAATTGGTTGGTTCGATGAGCCACAGAACTCGAGTGGAGTAATAGTTGCAAAGCTCTCTTCTGATGCTGCTACAATCAGAACATTAATCAGTGATGCCCTTCTGCAGATGATTCAAAATCTTGTTTCTTGTATTCTTGGTTTAGTCATTGCTTTTAGAACAAACTGGCAGCTATCACTGTTTTCCTTCATCATGTTCCCACTAATCGGGGTAAATATATACGTTGAAGCCAAGCACACGAAAGGGTTCAGTACCGACACAAAGGTCTGCTATCAGTTTCTTGATCACCTGTAACATTATTCACCTGAAAACCCCAAAAAAAAACAGTTTCTTAATTTAGTCTCAATGGTTTCAGATGTTGTACGAGGATGCCACGCAAGTTGCCAGCGATGCAGTTGGAAACATGAGAACAGTGGCATCCTTCTGTGCAGAAGAGAAGGTCATGGAGCTATACAACACAAAATGCGAGAAACCAAAGAAGAGAGGACTGAGGAGAGGGCTGATAACAGGGATCAGCTTTGGTCTAACCTGTTGTTCGATATTCTTTGTTCATGCCAGCATTTCTTATTTTGGTGCACATCTCGTGGCACATGGCAAAGCAACATTTGAAGATTATTTTCGTGTAAGCATCATCATACCATACAATCCTATTTCTTCAGCAACATATTGGTACTGAAAGAAAGTTCTTACACTTTCTTTTCATCTAACAGGTTTTCTATGCAATGTATTTTACAACTTCTGTACTATCTCAATCAAGCTCCTTCACCCAAGATTTCCGAAAAGCAAAAGCTGTTGCTAAGTCGATATTCGGGCTTCTAGATAGACAGTCTAAGATGGACCTCGACGAGAAGTCTGGTTTGGAACTAGACTCAGTGCAGGGAGAAATTGAGTTTCAAAATGTATGCTATGCATATCCAACTAGATCAGATGTCAAAGTTCTCTGTGGTTTCAGCTTCACAGTTCAGAACGGGATGGTATGTTTCATCAATTCTTTCTTACTATTCTGAACCAGTTTAAACGTGGCGTTTTAAAAACCTCTACTGTTACCAGACAGTTGCACTGGTGGGGAAGAGTGGGAGTGGGAAGTCGACAGTGATAATGCTAGATGGAGTTGATATTAGAAATTTGAACCTGAAGTGGCTAAGGAAGCAGATGGGGCTTGTAAGCCAAGAACCAGTTTTATTAAATGACACCATCAGAGCAAACATTACCTATGGGAAAGAAGATGATGTAACAGAAGGAGAAGTCATAGCTGCAGCAGAGCTGGCAAATGCTCACAAGTTCATCAGTGGCCTGCAACAGGTCAGGAAGCCTGCATACAAATCACAATAAAATGAGTGTTTTTTCTGTGTTCTTTAGCCTAACATGACACAAAAAGTGCAGGGATATGACACGGTGGTAGGGGAGCGAGGGGTTCAGCTGTCTGGGGGACAGAAGCAGCGAGTGGCTATTGCCCGAGCTATTATGAAGAGCCCGAGAATACTGCTGTTGGACGAGGCGACTAGCGCGCTAGATGCTGAATCGGAGAGGATGGTTCAGGATGCACTGGATAAGATTATGGTGAACCGGACCACGATTATGATAGCACACAGGCTGTCAACAATTAGAGGAGCTGATGTAATTGCTGTAGTTAAGGATGGGGCTGTTGTGGAAAAGGGAAAGCATGATATGCTTATTGCTAAAAGAGATGGTCACTATGCTTCCCTAGTTGCACTCCACACAAGCCCTTCATCAGAACCCTCAGCAGCAAATGTATACAGCTTATCGAAATTTTCCCTAGACAGCTCAGTTAGTTCCTGGGTGGTAGATTGCAAATAAGGACACAAGACCAAGTCTGGCAGCCATAATGTGGGAGTATCCAATGTGGTTTGGCACCAGGTCGTCTCCTAGGTCACCGTGATTTACCCTCCGCTATTTTGTCAGGCCGTTGTATG
This sequence comes from Ipomoea triloba, assembly GCF_003576645.1. Lineage (NCBI taxonomy): Eukaryota > Viridiplantae > Streptophyta > Magnoliopsida > Solanales > Convolvulaceae > Ipomoea > Ipomoea triloba. The sequence goes on from NC_044916.1 coordinate 704,941, forward strand.
AGGGCCCTAGGGTGAGGTAATTTCTCCTTTTGTGGGGAAGCTTATAGAATTTTTTACAGATATTTATGCTCATAATATTTGTAGAATTACAGAGAAATAAAATGATGTTCAATAATTGTTATAGACAGTTACCCACAGTCCCACACCATTCTCTTCAAGATCAAGTTAACCACATACAGGAAAACAGAAGCTAAAAATGAGCTTATAAACTAGACATTATTAGATTGTACTCACAGAAAATATCAAAATATATAAACTAGATTTAACCCCATCTTCATACTCATCACTCATACAAGATGCCATTATCCCACTCTTATCTATTAAAAAAGGCTTCCTAAAATATTAAATTAATTACGGAGTAGCATTTAAAGCAAGTCCAACATATTAAATTAAGTACATAGTTAAATGCTAGTTTACACTAATTAAACCTTTGCCAATATAATTAAACCTTTGTTAACACTAATTCAACAAATTTGAAATAGAATACAACTAATTTAAACACAAATCACGGTGTGGTCAATCACCGGATGCACAAGGGAAAGCCGAAAGCCAAGAAAAAATAGATAGAGATCTTACCTCACTGCAGCTGCCAGAGAAAACTTAAAGGCTGCAAACGTCGAGAAAGAAACCACGAATGAAGCTAATAGTCCCCGTCTCCCACTATCGGTCTATCCCTAATAAACAAAATGGCAAAGTATCAAAGTCACAGAACATTGCAATGAAACTGGTTTCCAAACTTTCTTTTCAAACTCTAATATCTAAATTCAGGCTCACATAGAGCTATTTGAAAAAGTTTTCAATAAAAAAACGTTAGAAAGTCTATTCAACCAACTTAGTGTCAGCATTATACATCTCACGTGAGACGGTCTCACGGAAGACCTACTCTTCTACTGTTAACCTTCCCTCAAAAATCAGTTCACCAGAGCTGCAGGGTGATGAAGGAGCTAAGCTGCTAAGGCAAATAACTGCAAATTAAATCCCTTAAAATGCTCCAGTCCACTTCACAGGAAACAGTAGTAATCTTAAGGTTAATCTCATTTGCATTCTAAATTTTTTCAAACAAGTTTCGGGGAACTCTAAGAACTAATAAAATAATCACAACTTTATCGAGAAAGCAAAGGAAAAACAATGCATAATAAGGAATAGGAAGTCCAACTTTCCACTGCCAATCAAATCTGCGCTCCCAAGCTCATTTCAAAACACTCTAAAATCAGAAAATTGATATTATGAATTAATCAATAGGGCAGATAAAAGGGAAGTCTATTGTGTTAACAACTACTCCGTAAAAGATAAATGTGTTCTCTCACTAAGAATGCTGTTAGCCAGAAAGGTACAGAAACTAGGAATGAACCGATTAAGACAGGAAGGTATGCCCTGACTTTTTCCCACTATCTCCGTTCCCGTCTCCATCTCCGTCGGAAAAGGAAAAAATCTTCCCATCCCCAATCCCACGGGGATTATAAATATATATGTATACACTCATCTTCATCAGTACGAATGAACTTCGAATATCTAATAATATTATGTTTTAATTATTAATTATAATATTATATATATATATATATATATATATATATATATATATATATATATATATATATATATATAGATATTTGTTCAAATGCTGCGGCGAGCTCCGGTGCGGTTATGTGGCCTAATCTGTAGTGTTCAATTACATTAATCTTACTGAAATTCGCGTATATTTAAGTGTGGTTATTATGGTAATTTTAGTATTTATATTACGTGAATTGAAATGGTGCATTTTAGTACATAATGTGGTGCGTTTGAATACATGTTGTGGTGTGTTTTATTACGTATGTTGGTGCATTAACTGTGTTGTGGAATGGTGTGTTTTAATCTATCCGTTGGTGCATTTTCATACGTAGAATGATGTGTAACTATGTTGTGGAATGGTGCATTTTAATACATTGAATGGTGTGTATTTTAACAAATGTGTTTCTAATAAGTGTGGTGCATTTTAATACGTAGAATGGTGCATATTTTAGCACATGTTTTCTAATATGTGTAAATAGTGTATGCTTATAATCTGACATGAGGCACGTTGTGGTACATTTTAATACGTAGAATGATGTGTTTTATTAAGTATATTGATGAATTTTAAGTGAATAGGCACATTTGATATATTGTGTGGAATGGTGTGTTTTATCGGTCCACTGATGCATTTTAGTACGTAGAATGGTGTGTTTTGTAACATATATATACTGTGCGTTTATTTGATGAGTTGATATGATCTAATGTTTGAAAATAGGCCGCACGGCCCCACCTAATGACCAGGCCACACCTGATATATATATAATATTCGGGAGCGGCGCGAGGTGGGGAGGGTACTCCCCCATCCCCGCGGGGGAATTGAATGTTCCCTTATTCCCGTTTCCGTTCTCCTATTTTTGTCCTCATTCTCGTCTCCATGGAAACGGGTAATCGAGTTTTCCATCGAGTACGGGTATAATTGACATCCCTAATATTAACACACAGGTTGTCAACAGTTAGAGGAGCTGATGTAATTGATGTAGTTAAGGATGGGGCTGTTGTGGAGAAGGGAAAGCATGATATGCTTATTGCTAAAAGAGATGGTCACTATGCTTCCCTAGTTGCACTCCACACAAGCCCTTCATCAGAACCCTCAGCAGCAGCAGATGTATACAGTTTATAGAAATTTTGGGTGATAAATTACGGATAAAGACAAAAGATCAAGCCTGACAGCCATAATGTGGGATCAGAGTATCTAATGTGTTGGGCACCAGGTCATTCGCTAGGTCACCGTGATTTATATAAAAAAGAAAAAAAATTCTCATTGGAACTATAAAATGTTTGGACTAGACTTGCTTGTACCTTACTCTATATTCTGGATATTTAATTTTAGGATGGACACAGACTTCACGTAATCAAAAGAGACTTGCTTGAACCGGATAGAATTGTGGGCGAGCTTCTTCAACCCGGAGGCTATTTGAAACTAATGGAATTAGGCCTGAAAGGTACCAAATTTCTTTGTTTTGCATAGCAATGGAATCCTGGCAGGGCAATGTACAATAAGGGTGAAAAGCGCATGCATGGCTGAGTCAGATCAGAGAAACAAAAAATTAAGTAGAGGTTAATAGAATTACAAAGAAGAGCTATGAATAAATTTTTTAAAAAATCAGAATCATTTAATGGAAATTTGAAACAATCTAAAAAAAAATTAAATGACCAATGTCATGTAAATGAGGGTATAGGTAATTTGAATGATGAGGATAATGTAGCAAATAATAGTTATATAAATGAACATGATAATTTACCAAATAAATGTAATGTTGAAAATGAGTGTAATGTATGTGGGCATTACATTGACTAATGAACATGATAATTTATCAAATGAATATAATGTTAAAAATAAGTGTAATGTTGACAATATATATATATATAGGAGCCCTCTTATTTTAATTTCGGTTGTGTGCCTGTAAAATGTTTGGACCATCCTGTCCATTGCCCATTGCTATGCAAAACAAAGAAATAGCCTCCAGATTGAAGACGCTCGTCCATAATTCTATGATCAAGTCTCTTTTGATTACGTGAACTCTGCTCGTCCATCCTATAATATACAGTTAGGTACATGGTAGTACGTTGGTGATGCATGCCTGTTTAGCAGCTAGTTTAGCTAGCAACTCACTATACATATTAGACAAGAAATACTGCTGGATAGAGAACTCCAAATTTTTTACAATAGTAATTTAAAAAAAAAAATGGTTCCAAACTTGATTCCATTCCACAAGCTCTTCTCCTTTGCGGATTTTACAGATAAAATCTTGATGGGAATTGGCACAATAGGTTCCATTGCGAGTGGTGTGTGTAAGGTGATGATGTTTGTCTTGCTCGGAGAGCTGATAGATGCCTTTGGACACAACCAGGACAGAAACAATGTTGTTCCAGCAGTTTCCAAGGTATTGATGACTTTAAGAATGTTTTTAGAGTGTCTGCAAATCAAGTTAAATGTGCTGCTTATCAATGTCTAAACTGTACTGTCAAATTTAGGTGTCATTGAAATTTGTCTATGCTGCTTTTGCTATGGGTGCATCCTCGTTTTTTCGGAAGTACTTTTAGCCAGTGATCATATTTCATATCTCCCAGCCTCTTACAGTTTTTCCTAGTACTGCATTTCAGAACCATTGGTTAATCTTTGTTACACAGAGGTGGCTTGCTGGATAGTCACAGGAGACCGACAGGCTGCCCGAATAAGGAACCTTTATTTGACAAGTATTCTAAGACAAGAAATCAGTTTTTTTGACAAGGAAATAACCACAGGTGAAACTACTGCAAAAATGTCCGGTGACATTGTTGTCTTGCAAGATGCTATGGGTGAAAAGGTAGAATAATACCAAAAATTCCAAATGTTTGAGAATTCTGAGTTTAAATCATCTCAGAACTTTGCATCGTTTACAGGGGAAAACAATGTTACGTCGTGCAGAGTAAGAGTATAGGGCTATGGCTCACGCAACGTGTGAGGTAACTTGGTGCGTAATATTCTTGAGGAAGTTGGTATACAAGTGATATTACTAATAAAGTTGTGGGGTAACAATAGTGCCGCAATACATATCACGAATAACCTTGTATTTCACGAGCGGACCAAGCATATTGAGGTGGATTATCATTTCATTCATGAGAAAGTGCAACAGGGGATGACCTCAGTTGTACATGTTTGGAGTGCTGATCAATTGGCTAATTTGTTTACGAAAGGGCTGGGTAGAAGTAGAGTTGAGTATATTTGTAACAAGTTGGGCATGATCAATATCAATGCTCCAACTTGAGGAAGAGTGTTAGAGAGATTAATAGGAGGTTGAGAGTCAACTCCTAGCCTAGGATTTCTTGAGTTGAATGTGTGGTTATTTTCCTTAATTACTCTGTTGTCTGTATAAATAGTAAACTGTACAGCTCCAAGAAGTCAATAAACACACTTAAATACTCACTCTATAGTATTCTCTCTGATTTTGGGTAAGGAAGAATTAGTATTGAACAAGAAGTGTGGGTACCAGTCAAAATTCAGATAGCACAAGTTAAGAGAAGGAAGAATCCATATATTCTTGACTCACTTGAATATGAGGAGCCTGGAACATTTTTCCCGAATAGCTGCTTCAACATCAGCCATTCCAACTAGTACCTTTCCTGAAAATATAAAAGATCAAGTCAATGGAATTCCCCACACCTATATTATAGATATGAAACTATCACAACATAAAACATGACAAATTAAGTGGTCAAAATCAAACCTACTGCAGAAAAGTGAACTTTCTTATCCTGAAACAGCTGCCACCTGATTTTATATACAAGATGCACAATAAAATGATAAGTGTCTACAATCAACTCTGAAGAATAATAAGATGTCAAACACATTAATGAGACCTTTCTTGAAGCAAATTCAATTGCAGGATTTTCAAAGGCATTTATTCCATTTAGGCGAGTTGAAATTATCTCTTGAAGTTGCTAGTAGTTGTAGGGACCAAAGCATAGTCTTTGTATGCCCATGTGACTTGAAATACGAGGAACTTCTCAGGAAGATCCATAGTATTTGCTATTCCTAAATTAGCCAAAATAAATAAATAAATAAAAGAGCAGTTACATATTTTATCACAATAAGCATTTTCCATATGGGGAGAAACACAGAAAGGTATATATGCTCGCACCTATAATAGTTAGTCTTGAATGTGGCTTAGTAGGCCAATCAAGAATGTTGTACAGGACCTGTCATTAGAGGAGAAAGAATGATGGATATAGTGATATACAATTTCCAGGCTTACAGAAACCTAATCTAGGCTAATTCTGATGATCATAATTACCGATTGGTTCCTGGTTACTAGAAGATCAAGTTCATCAATAAGAAGAATACAGGGGCGGCTATCCTCTTTGACACGCTCAGTTTCATTTAAGAATCTCTCATTTAAGAGCTTAAGAGCTTTCTTCCAACCAACTCTATGTCAATTTAATGCTTCATAAATAACCTGAAAACCATATAATTTTACTTGGGGAAAGTTGCCAGAAGAAGTGTTGCTTTTGCTTTTTCAAATTCTGTCAACTTGTGGGATCTTACATTCTCTGGTATTTTCTTTGCTCCTATTTTTTGAAGTTCGAAAATTCGCCCCTTTCGTGAATTCTACAGTAATGATAGAGAAGCAATTAGTCTTCTTCTTTGGGCTATATCAAGTATTGAGCTTTATAAATGCAAGCATACCACGGCCAATGGATGAGTTGGTAATTGTCTTCTATTCAATAAATTATGATTATTCTCCTCTTCATATTCTACATCATCTTCACTATCTGAGCCAAAAGCTTCAGCAGAATTCCATTCCCTATCACTCTCAGCTTCCTCACAATCCTATTGCATACATAAGAACCTCAATTACAGCAAAATTCAAGCCAATATTGATATAATATAATCTTAATAAACATTTGTTTTTCAATGAGATCTTACCTCTTCGCCATCATCAATGTCTGCAATACGCTTGAAACTATGCCAGTGTATATCATATTCATATTCACATAGAAATACGTCACCTGGAAAATTCTTTTGGAGTCATAATGTAGCAATGTCTGATGATAGATTCCATCTACAGAAGAGAATCATTAGAAGACTATCAAGTTTCAGGTGTCAGATCTAAATCATCATAACAAAATCTTAATCTTAAATCATCAATCAATGCTCTTCATTCATGATAACAAGTATGCAATGGGAAACAAGATACAAATGGTAATCTGAAAACAAAAGCCAGGAGAAGCAAAAGAAAATTAGGAAAACAATTACAAACACCCACCAGAGCAAGTATTTAAGAAAATTACCTCAGCATCCGCAAAGTCATTCGTTCCATAGAGCTCTCTTCTTATTGCCACTCCTAAATTTTGCATACAGATTCTAATTCCCACTCCAATATTATTTCCCTCTCGAGGTTTACAACCATGCAACATAAAGTCAGAAACCACATCTAAAAGCAAGTTTTGCATGTATATGATGCATCATTTTAGTGGTTATTGTAATTAAGGACAAGCTTGAGTTATGCAACATTAGGCTAAAAAGAAGTAGCAAATACCATGGCATGATCCTAAAACTGTGTTTCAAGCCGGAGCTCCCTTTGTTTCAGTTATATCAATAGCACCTTTCTTTATCTCCTTAACATCAGGTAAGGACCTCGGTTGGTCCCCATGATTAACATCATAAACACTGATTTTATTGATAAAGAAAATATTGATAGTGTAACATACCTTGTCCCAAACTTTAAATCCCTTCAGCAAAGTCATATTCTACCTGAATTCCAACTTTGAGCCAACATTTTTGCTATCCTGTAAATCCAATCATATCGTACTCCTTTCTCTGGTGCATATGAAGAACGCTTCTCCTAACAAGGCCTAGATATCAAAAGAGAAGTAATGCAAGGATAGCAAACGGTTTCATAAAATATCTTCCCTTTTTTCCAAACATTGCAACATTTTCAATTTTTCCACATAGGGCTGATTTGGATTCTTGTTCAAAAATGGGTATTTCTACAACCAACAGCCTATTTCATAATTTGATTATAAATTGAGAATCTATGCACATATCAGTTTATAATAACCCAAACATCTCATGGATGGACAGTATTTTATCCTGTCATCACCGGATAACAATAAGGAAAAACAAAAAAAAGATAAAGAAGGATGATGAGGAATATAATAAAAAAAAAAGAAGAGAAAATCACAAGAATTATAAGAATGAGAGTGAAGAGAATGAATGGAAAATAGTATGCAAATTATTAGTGAAGAGAATGAGAGTGATGACAGAAGAGAATGAGAAAGAGGAGTTTGTAGGATAAAAAGGAAAAAAGATAGAGGAAGGTCAACAAAGAAAAAATGAGAAGGGATGAGAATGATAGTGAGTAAGAAAGGATGCAAAACATGAAGGACAAAAGAAGGAAAGAAAGAGAGAAACAGATAAGGAAGATGGGAAGGAGGAGAAGAAAATTAAGAAGCAAAAATAGGGGGTGGAATAAAAAGAAAGAACAAGATGAATATTAGAAAGAAAAAGAGAATAAAATGATAGTAAGGAGAATGAATATGAGTTTAAGAAAGAGAAGAGAAAAATAGAAGCAGTAGACTAAAAAAACGAGGAGAAAGAGTTCAGAAAAAAAAACTAGGAAAACACAAAAGATGAAGGAATATGAATAATGAAGAATGAGGGTGAAAATGACGAGAAAGATAAACGAAAAGAATAAAGAGAACAAAAAGAATAAGATGGACGAGGATAAAAGATAAAAAGCAAAAGGAGGAGGACAAAAGGAGAAAGAAGGGGAAGAGAAACAAAAAAGAGAAGGGATGATGAGAATGAGAGTGAGTAAGAAAAAAAAAAGAAAAGGAAAGAAGTATATCAAACTAACCACTAATATGAATTGAAGTAAAAGATAACAGAAGTGAATAAAAGGAGGAAAGGAGATAGAAATTGAGACGAAGATGAGAAAGAGGAGAAGAAGCAGGAATAAAAGGAAGTAGCATTAGACTAAAAAAAACGAGAAAGAGCTAGAATAAAAATATGAAGAAAAAACATAAGATGAAGAAATATGAACAATGAAGAATAAGGGTGAAAATTACGAGAAAGATAAACAAAAAGAATAAAGAGAACAAAAAGGAGAAGGTGGTGGAAGAGGATAAAAGATTGAAAGCAAAAAGAGGGGAATGAAAGGAGAAAGAAGGGGAAGAGGAAACAACAATGCAAGAGAGTGAAAAAGAGAAGTTTGGAGAATAAAAAGGAAAAAGAGAGTAGAATAGTAGGTTAAGAAATGAGAAGAAAGGCGAAAAGATGAAGAATGAAGAATTTGAAGTCAAATATAACGGAAAAAAAAAAAAGAGAGACAATGGAGAACATGAAGGAAAAAAGATGTGTATCAAAGAAGAAAAGGAGATAAAAAATGAGAGGAAGATGAGAAAGAGAAGGAGAAGAAAAGGAAATAAGAAAAGAGAGAGTATTCTAATAAGAAAGAAAATGAATATGAGGACAAGGAGGAGAAGAAAAAAAGAGTAGCAGTACTAGAAAAAACGAGAAAGAGCTAGAAGAAAAATAGGGAGAGAAAAAAAACGCAGTTGGACAAAAGATAGAAAGCAAAAGGAAGAGGACAAAAGGAGAAAGAATGGGAAGAGAAACAAAAAGACAAGGGATTGAAAAAGAGGAGTTTGGAGAATAAAAAAGAGAGGAGTTTGGAGAATAAAAAAGAAAAAAGATAGAGACAGAGAGAGAGAGGTCATCAAAGAAAAAACGATTAAAATAAGAGTGAGTAAGAAAGGACGGAGAACATGAAGGAAAAAATAAGGAAAGAAAGAGAGAAACAGATAAGGAAGATGGGAAACAAAAGAAGAAAATTAAGAAGCAAAAATAAGGGGTGGAATAAAAAGAAAGAACAAGAAGATGAATATTAGAACGAAAAAGAGAAGAAAAAGAGAGTAGAGTAGTAGGTTAATGAGAACAAAGGAAAAAAGATGAAAAATGAGGAATTTGAAGTAAAAGATAACGGAAAAAAAGAGACGATGGAGTACATGAAGGAAAAAAGAAGTGAATAAAAGTAGAAAAGGAAAGAAAATGAGAGGAAGATGAGAAAGAGAATAAGAAGAAGAAAAAATGGAAGTAGAAACAAAGAGAGTATTCTAATAAGAAGAAAGAGAATGAATATGAGGTTAAGAACATGAATAAAAAAAAAAGAGTAGCAGTAGACTAAAATAAAACGATAAAGAGCTAGAGGAGAAATAGGAAGAAAAAAACTAGCAAAAAACATAAGATGAAGGAATATGAATAATGAAGAATAAGGGTGAAACTGACGAGAAAGATAAACTAGAAGAATAAAGAGAACAAAAAGAATAAGGTGGACGATGATAAAAGATAAAAAAGCGGAGAAAGAAGGGGAAGAGGAAACAAAAAGACAAGAGAGTGAAAAAAAGGAGTTTGGAAAAAAAAAGAAAAAAGATTGAGACAGAGAGAGAAGGTTAACAAAGAAAAACGAGAAGGGATGAGAATGAGAGTGAGTTAGAAAAGATGGAGAACATGAAGGAAAAAAGAAGGAAAGAAAGAGAGAAACGGATAAGGAAGATAGGAAAGAAAAGATGAAAATTAAGAAGCAAAAATAGGGGATGGAATAGAAAGAAAGAACAAGAAGATAAATATTAGAACGAAAAAGAGAAGAAAAAGAGAGTAGAGTAGTAGGTTAAGAAATGAGAAGAAAGGCGAAAAGATGAAGAATGAAGAATTTGAAGTCAAATATAACGAGAGAAAAAAAAGAGACAATAGAGAACATGAAGGAACAAATATGTGAATAAAAGAAGAAAAGGAGATAAAAAAATGAGAGGAAGATGAGAAAGAGAAGAAGAAGGAGAAGAAGAAGAAGAAGAAGAAATAAGAAAAGGGGGAGTATTCTAATAAGAAGAAAGAAAATGAATATGAGGACAAGAAGGAGAAGAAAAAAAGAGTAGCAGTAAGACAAAAAAAAAGGAGAAAGATCTAGATGAAAAATAGGAAGAAAAATATAGGAAAAAACATAAGATGAAGGAATATGAATATAATGAAGAATAAGGGTGAAAATGACGAGAAAGATAAACGAGAAAAATAAAGAGAACAAAAAGGAAAAGGTGGAAGAGGATAAAAGATTGAAAGCAAAAGGACGAGAACAAAAGGAAAAAGAAGGGGAAGAGGAAACAAAAAGACAAGAGAGTGAAAAAGATGAGTTATGAGAATAAAAAGGAAAAAAGATAGAGACAGAGAGAGACAAAGAAAAAACAAGAAGGGATGAGAATGAGAGTGAGTAAGAAATGATGGAGAACATGAAGGAAAAAAGAAGTAAAGAAAGAGAGAAACGGATAAGGAAGATGGGAAAGAGAAGAAGAAAATTAAGAAGCAAAAGTAGGGGGTAGAATAAAAAGAAAAGAACAAGAAGATGAATATTAGAACGAAAAAGAGAAAAAAAGAGAGTAGAGTACTAGGTTAAAAAATGAGAAGGCAAAAAGATGAAGAATGAGGAATTTGAAGTAAAAGATAACGAATACATGAAGGAAAAAAGAAGTGAATAAAAGGAGAAAAGGAGAAAAAAAGAGAGTAGAGTACTAGAAAAAAAGAAAAAAACTAGGAAAAAACATAAGATGAAAGAATATGTATAATGAAGAATGAGGGTGAAAATGACGAGAAAGATGAACGAAAAGAATAAAGAAAACAAAAAGAAGAAGGTGAAAGAGGATAAAAAGCAAAAGGAGGAGGACAAAAGGAGAAAGAAGGGGAAGAGGAAACAAAACNAGAAAGAAGGGGAAGAGGAAACAAAACGACAAGAGAGTGAAAAAGAGGAGTTTGGAGAATAAAAAAGAAAAAAGATAGAAACAACGACAGAAAAGGTCAACAAAGAAAAAACAAGAAGGGATGAGAATGAGGGTGAGTAAGAAAGGATGGAGAACATGAAGGAAAAAAAGAAGGAAACAAAGAGAGAAACGGATAAGGAAGATGGGAAAGAGAGTAAGAAAATTAAGAAGCAAAAATAGGGGTGGAATAAAAAGAAAGAACAAGAAGATGAATATTAAAACGAAAAAGAGAAGAAAAGGAGAGTAGAGTAGTAGGTTAAGAAATGAGAAGAAAGGCGAAAAGATGAAGAATGAAAAATTTGAAGTAAAATATAACGAAATAAAAAGAGACGATAGAGAACATTAAGGAAAAAAGAAGTGAATAAAAGAAGAAAAAAAAGAGAGAAAATGAGAGGAAGATGAGAAAGAGAAGAAGAATAAGAAGAAAAGGAGGTAGAAAAAGAGAGAGTATTCTAATAAGAAGAAAGAGAATGCATATGAGGACAAGAAGGAGAAGAAAAAAATAGTAGCAGTAGACTAAAAACAACGAGGAGATAGAGCTAGAAGAAAAATAGGAAGAAAAAAACTATGAAAAAACAGAAGATGAAGGAATATGAATAATGAAGGATGAGGGTGAAAATGAAGTAACGAAAAGAAGAAAGAGAACAAAAAGAAGAAGGTGGATAAGGATAAAAGATTGAAAGCAAAAGGAGGAGGACAGTAGGAGAAAGAAGAAGAAGAGAAACAAAAAAACAAGGGTGTGAAAAAAAGGAGTTTGGAGAATAAAAAGGAAAAAAGATAGAGACAGAGAGTGAGAAGGTCAACAAAGAAAAAACGAGAAGGGATGAGAATGAGAATGAGTATGAAAGGATGGAGAACATGAAAGAAAATAGAAGGAAAGAAAGAAAGAACAGATAAGGAAGATGGGAAAGCGAAGAAGAAAATTAAGAAGCAAAAATGGGGAGTGGAATGAAAAGAAAGATCAAAAGATGAAAAATAGAAGGAAACAAGAAAGGAGTTGAAGAGGAAAAATAAGACATGTTGAATAAAATAAATGGCATGAAAAAAGTTCAAATATTTTGGATGCCTATGGATTTTAGGTTGGATGTTATGCTACCCCCACCCCATTTACATCCTCCCGAAAAGGTTGTCCTAGAAATTAATTTTAAATAAACATTGCTTTTGGTAAAACCTTAGAATGTTATAACAAAAAGCTATATGCATTTGAAGATATGTTCTCATTAAGTTCAAAAGCACCAAAAAGTTGTCCTAGAAATTAATTTTAAAAACATTGTTTTTGGTAAAATCTTAGAAAGTTATAACAAAAAACTATATGCATTTGAAGATATGTTCTCAATAAGTTCAAAAGGATTGGGTGAACTGACCTCCGTCTCTCTTGATCAATCTTTAATTTAAACTGTACGCAAGAGCAACATCCAATAGCAAGAATCACCAGGCCCAAACTTATCCTACGAAGGATCCACTTTAGTGTTGATCAGTTGATGGTAAGAATGTCAAAAACTAAAAATATGATAGGAAAATATACTTTTTATAATTTGACAAAACTGAACCCATTCCTTCAATTTTTGTCAAATAAAGAATATAATGTACCAATTTCTTATGACTGTCATGAACGATAATTTCTTAATAATTTTTAAGAAAAAATCTATCAGTGAATCGTAACAATGTTAGATGCTTAAAATTGTAAGGGATGTGGTACATTTTATAATTTAACAAAATTGAAGGAATGGGTCCAATTTTGTCAAATTATATAATATACCACGTCTCTTATAATTTTTAGTGTTTGTTACGATAGCCATTATCTTCCTAATATTTAACATTAATAATAATAAAAAGAAAGAAATACCTTAAGTGATGATGGCCTATACATTGTCATGAAATTCACGATAAATGTATGCTTTTGATATATAGAGTTTGCCACAATATATCAAATTCACACTTCAATCAGAGCTTTCTCTTTCTATTTACTATAATGTCGCTTCAACAATGAATAATCAACTTATTATGCGTATGAGTTGCATAAAATAAAACATGGAGAAAAACTAACTTGGAGAGAATGTTAATCATACCACACTTTCAGGCTGAAGGTGAGAAAAGTTGCCACTCCCCCATTTTTTTTTCATAACTCAACTCTACCTGAAAAAATAAATAAGTTTGACCCTAACAATGAGTTTACAAGCATCATTTAACGTAAAATGGGATAAAAACATAAAACTGAAATCATTTTAACCTTCATATTGTAGTCACACTCATATATAAAATGCAGGATAAAACATATTGTAGTCACACCCATGGAAGTAAGCTTTCCAAAATTGGGTTGGTCCGTATGGATATTAAGGCTTTGGCTCTGGTCTATGTAGCATCCATGATCAGCAGCCATATCAACCAAAGTCCTTTGCTTGATCTCCCACACAGTCCTAACATGAGTACATTATACTCTGTATTAGCCAATGAATAGAGAGAAGAATATGAAGGACTAAAATGGATGGGAAAATTACTTGTAGATTAATTTAAGCTCGTCAGGAATTTCAGAGATTTTCTGCACAAATCCAACCTCATATATAATCTGGTTCTTAAGTGGTGACCAAAGACCCATCTCAGTTAAGTCAAGAAGAATATGTTTGTTTACCACAACAAATCACCATTGTCAAAAACAACAGTAGTTAGAATTGGAAAGGCAGCAAACTGAAATGTGAACTAACAGAATCTGGTGGGCAAAGAAACCTTAGCACTCTGTGGCTGTAAATGTTGGAAGTGTATGGCTCCAAGCATTCATTATTTCCAAGAAGTGGGCATTGGTGCTACAAGAAGGGAATTCCTTACTTCATTCTTTTCTATTATTGCTCGAAGAGCAACCCAATCCCATTGATTTGAGGGGGTGACTCCCCAAATATCTGGCTGGAGGGTACCCTGAACAATAAAATCAATCAATTTAATCAGAAACCTATCTACGGGTGTAACCATTGCAAAATCATATATAAACTCTGGCAAATTTAACTTGCAATGACTACTCTAACTGATTAAAGCAAAAAAACTGCAGAGTACTAGTCACTTAAATGTCTAAAAGCAGAAACACTAACATATACCTTGCTTATGGGACTACCCTCATTGGTTTCATAGAGGGCCTTCCTTTGCAGCCAAATCAGAAGAAGATTTCAAAGCATGGTAGTATATTGTTTCAAATATTTCTGTGTTTAGATCCTCGGCCTGCACATCAGATGTTGTATCAGAACAAAAGAAATAATGCATCAAGAAGAAGGAATTACTGTTGCATCAAGGTAGTTCACCTCTGGTGAATAAAATGCCATGCCAAGTAAAGTGAATGTGTCAGCAAGACCTTGGACACCAATCCCAATGGACCTGTGACGCAAATTAGAGTTCTTTGCAGTTTCGACGGGATAAAAGTTAACTATTTGGCTGTGTTATAATTTATAAATTTGGCTGTAATGCGTTCCTTCTTATTAATACAGGTTACTGCAATAGTTACATATGGAACAAGTCAAACCTCTGCCAGTTTGTCAAAATCAAAGTATCGATTTATAGAGCACTAAATATGTATCATGTGGACTCAAGTAAATTACCTTTTCCCTGAAAAATCGTGGCAAAGCAATTGAAGCCAGATTGCAGACCGCAGTTTCTGTTGGGCTTGTATACTCAATAATCTCAATAAGACTTAATAGTACCAAGATTTTGCTGGTTGCGTTTTTTGTTGCAAGAATCTTAGAACATTGAAAATAAGGTTAACTAATAACTAAAATGCAAATGAAGAATCAGATCAAGTCTTTAGCATATAAAGAGTATAAAACTAACCTTATATAGCATGTAGGGAGTACCAGTTTCTATCTGAGACTTCAAGATATCAAACCAAAGATTTTGTGCCTGTACAACTTTCTTTGCCTTGCCCTGAGTCCATAAAAAGCCTCAGAACCAAGTATCAAGAAAAGTTCAGTGTGTTTGAACAGTGTGACAATTACCTTTTTCTAATATTTTGTATAAAGTTTCTCAAATTCTTCATCGCAGCAATCTGCCAATCCTGGTGCCTCATTTGGACAAAATAAAGACCATTGCCCATTACTCTCTCTGTACTTTTCCATAAAGAGAACAGGAACCCAGAGAGCATAAAAGAGATCTCGGCAAGATGTTCTTCGTGAAAAAAGGAGCAACATTATCATGCCATCAATTATTTACTAACCAAAGCCTTATTACCCAGGAGACAAACCATTAGTTCAAATGTATGTAATGTTAGAGTACTATTAGGCTAGTCATACCTTCTCATTGAGTTCAAAAGGAATGGGTTAGCTGACCTCCGTCCTTCTTGATCAATCTTTAATTTAAACTATACACAAGAGCAACATCCAATAGCAAGAGTCACCATGCCCTAAATCCTCCTACTAAGAGACCACTTTCGTGTTGATCGTAAGAACGTCGAAAACTAAAAATATGATAGGAAAATATACTTTTTATAATTTGACAAAATTGAACCCATTCCTTCAATTTTGTCAAATTAAAAAATGTACCAATTCTTATGATTGTAGTACCCAACACTTTTACGAATTGGCATGAAAGATTTTTCTAAGAAAATATCTATCATGTGAATCATAACAATGTTAAAAGCTTAAAATTGTAAGGGACGTGCTACATTTTATAATTTAACAAAATTGAGGGAATGGGTTCAATTTTGTCAAATTATATAATATACCACATCTCTTATAATTTTTAGTGTTTAACATTGTTACGACGGTCATGAAAGTTTCTTCCTAATAGTTAATATTAATAACAAGAAAAAAAGAGAGAAAGAGTTACCTTAAACTAAGGGCTAACAGTTAAATGATGGACTGCCACAAACGTATGCTTCTGATCTATTGAGTTTGCCACACAATATATCAAATTCACACTTCTACGCATCATATGTGAATTACACTATATCAAATTTACAAAAGCAGATCTTTCTTTTTCTATTTAATATAATGCAGCTTCAACAATGAATAATCAACTTATTATGGGTCTGAGTTGCATGAAATAAATAATGGAGAAATACTGGCTGGAGAAAATGTTGATCATACCACACTATCAAGGACCCCTAGTGGAGGCCGCTAAAGGACAGAAAAATCGCCGCTCCCCCATTTTTTCATAACTCAGCTCACCCTGAAAAATAGTAATAATAATGATAAAGTAAGCTTGACAATAAGTTTACAAGCATCATTGAACATAACATGGATAAAACATGGAAATGAAATCAATTTAACCTTCATATTGTAGTCACACCCATATATAATGCAACAACCATGTATTGAAGAATATATATAATGAAGATAATATAAAAATGCACAAAAATGCAAAATCTACTTGTAGAGCAAAAACCTTTTGTTCATCAAAGTGTTATCAGTCTCTGGAACATGTTTCATTCTCAAAGAACCATTCATCCAAGCAAGTGTAGTTATCTCCAATAAATCCTGGAAAAAAAAAACAAAAAACAAAAAACAAAAATAAAAAATCGATACTTACATTTCAAGAGACTACTGCAAAGCAAGGAAGCATTGTCATATTAGCAAGTAATAGCAACTGATGATAAAAAGTTTCATGAAAGACTGACCTGCAAAGGCACCATCCAGACATGCCTTGCAGAAGTTATGGGCACATGTTGTAGTAAGAGGGTTAACCATACTTTTGTGGCAGTGAAGACAGCTTAAAGGCCACTTGTTTTTCGATTAGATCTTACCTCTTCGCCATCATCAATTTCTGCAATACGCTTGAAACTATGCCAGTGTATATCATATTCATATTCACATAGAAAAACGTCATCTCCTCCATTGTTTGCCTTGGAAAATTATTTTGGAGTCATAATGTAGCAATGTATGATGATAGATTCCATCTACAGAAGAGAATTAGTAGAAGACTAAAAGTTGATACAGGATGTATCTTTTTCTTCCATAAAAGATGTTCCACTTAAAATGCTCAATGCTCTTGGATTTGGTATCTGTTTTGGTGAATTATCAAGTGTCAGATCTAAATAATCATAACAAAATCTTAATCTTAAATCATCAATGCTGTTCATTCATGATAACAAGGATGCAATGGGAAACAAGATACAAATGGTAATCTGAAAACAGAAGCCAGGAGAAGCAAAAGAAAATTAGGAAAACAATTACAAACACCCACCAGAGCAAGTATTTAAAAAAATTACCTCAGCATCCGCAAAGTCATTCGTTCCATAGAGCTCTCTTCTTATTGCCACTCCTAAATTTTGCATACAGATTATAATTCCCACTCCAATATCCAAATCAAATTCCCCTCTCAAGCTTTACAATCAAACTAAATGTTCAGTACAACATAAAGTCAGAAACCACATCTAAAAGCAAGTTTTACATGTATATGATGCATCATTTTAGAGGCTATCGTGATTAAGGACAAGCTTGAGTTATGTAACATTAGGCCAAAAAGATGTAGCAAATACCATGGCATGATCCTAAAATTGTGTTTCAAAAGAGAAGCTTCTCACATGATAATCCCACGCCGGAGCTCCCTTTCTTTCAGTTATATCAATAGCACCTTTCTTTATCTCCTTAACATCAGGTAAGGACCTCGGTTGGTCCCCATTATTAACATCATACTGTCACAGAGACTAATTTTATTGAGAAAGAAAATATTGATAGCATAACATACCTTGTCCAGGGAGCAGGTTCATTATCATAGCGTACAAAAAGATACCGACAAACTTTAAATCCCTACATAGTAAAAAACAGACATTGTGACTGTACATGACATACGCCACCCTCCAAAAAGACACAATTCAGCAAAATCATCATTTACCTGAATTCCAACTTTGAGCCAACATTTTAGCTATCCTGTAAATCCCATCATATTGTACTCCTCTCTGGTGCATATGAAAAACGCTTCTCCCTACAAGGCCTAGATATCAAAAGAGAAGTAATGCAAGGGTAGCAAACAGTTTCACAAAATATCTTCCCTTTTTTCCAAACATTGCAACATTTTCAATTTTTCCACATTGGGCTGATGTGGATTCTTGTTCAAAAATGGGTATTTCTACAACCAAAAGCCTATTTCATAATTTGATTATAAATTGAGAATCTATGCACATATCAGTTTATAATAACCCAAACATCTCAAGAACTAGATCAAACTAACCACTAATATGTTTTCTAAGGTCGCATACTTATCAAATTGAGGATTTTCTAAAATTCATGGATGGACAGTATTTTTTTATCCTATCATCACCCTTGTGGCCTTGTCAATTGGGTCAAGAACAAAAATAGACAAAAGAAGAAAATGACGAAAGAAGGGGAAAAAAATAGAGAGAAAATGAGAGGAAGATGAGAAAAAAGAAGAAAGTGAAGAGAATGAGAGTGATGACAGAAGAGAGAAAATGAGAGAAAGATGAGAAAGAGAAAAAGAAGAAAGTGAAGAGAATGAGAGTGATGACAGAAGAGAATGAGAAAGAGGAGTTTGGAGAATAAAAAGGAAAAAAAGATAGAGGAAGGTCAACAAAGAAAAAATGAGAAGGGATGAGAATGATAGTGAGTAAGAAAGGATGCAAAACATGAAGGTCAAAAGGAAAGATAGAGAGAAACAGATAAAGGAAGATGGGAAAGAGGAGAAGAAAATTAAGAAGCAAAAATAGGGGGTGGAATAAAAAGAAAGAACAAGATGAATATTAGAAGGAAAAAGAGAAGAAAAAGATAATGAAAAAAAAAGAGACGATGGAGAACATGAAGGAAAAAAGAAGGGAAAAAACGAAGAAAAGGGGATAGAAAAAGGGAAGTAGAAACAGAGAGAATTCTAATAAGAAGAAAGAGAATGAATATGAGATTAAGAAAGAGAAGACAAAAACAGTAGCAGTAGACTAAAAAAACGAGGAGAAAGAGCTAGAAGAAAAGTAGGAAGAAAAAAGACTAGGAAAACACAAAAGATGGAGGAATATGAATAATGAAGAATGAGGGTGAAAATGACGAGAAAGATAAACGAAAAGAATAAAGAGAACAAAAAGAATAAGGTGGACGATGATAAAAGATAAAAAAGCGGAGAAAGAAGGGGAAGAGAAACAAAAAGAGAAGAGAGTGAAAAAGAAGAGTTTGGAAAATAAAAGAAAAAGAGATAGAGAGAAACAAAAGGTTAGAACGAAAAAGATAAGAAAAAGAGAGTTGAGGAGAATGAGGAGAAGTAAAATATAATGGAAAAAAAGAGACAATGGAGAACAAGAAGGGAAAAAAAAGAGAAAAAAAGAAGAAGAAAAGGAGAAAGAAGGGGTTGACGAAACAAAAAGACAAGAGAGGAGTTTAGAGAATAAAAAGGAACAAAGATAGACAGGGAGAGAGAAGGTCAACAAAGAAAAAACGAGAAGGCATGAGAATGAGAGTGAGTAAGAAAGGATGGAGAACATGAAGGAAAGAAATGGAAGAAACGGATAAGGAAGATGGCAAAGAGAAGAAGAAAATAAAGATGCAAAAATAGGGAGTGGAATAAAAAGGAAAAACAAGAAGATGAATATTAGAACCAAAAAGAGAAGAAAAAGAGAGTAGAATGCGAAAAGACGAAGAATTTGAAGTAAAAGATCATGACAAAAACAAAAGAAACGATAGAAAACATAAAGGAAAAAGAAGGGTAAAAAGAAGAAAAAGAGATTGAAAATGAGAGAAAGATAAGAAGAAGAAGAAGAAGAAGAAGAAGAAGAAGAAAAGAAAGTAGAAACAGAGAATGTATTCTAATAAGAATAGAAAGAGAATGAATATGAGGTTAAGGAGAAGAAAAAAAGAGTAGCCATAGACTAAAAAACGAGGAGAAAGGGCTAGAAGGGTGGAATAAAAAGAAAGAAGAAGATGAGTATTAGAACGAAAAATAGAAGAAAAAGAGAGTAGAGTAATAGATTAAGAAATGAGAAGAAAGGCGACAGGATGAAGAACGAGGAATTTGAAGTAAAAAGATAATGAGAATAAAAAAGAGATGATGGAGAACATGAATGAACAAAGAAGGGAATATAAGTAGAAAAGGAGATAGAAAATGAGAGAAAGATGAGAAAGATAAGAAGAAGCAGAAAAGGAAGTAGAAACAAAGAATGTATTCTAATAAGAATAGAAAGAGAATGAATATGGGGTTAAGAAGGAGAAAAAAAAAGAGTAGCAGTAAACTAAAATAACGAAGAGAAAGACCTAGAAGAAAGGTTGGAAGAAAAAAACGGAAGATGAAGGAATATGAATTATAAAAAATGAAGGTGAAAATAAAGAGAAAGATAAACGAAAAGAACAAAGAGAGCAAAAAAAAGAAGGTGAATGACGATAAAAGAAAGAAAGCAAAAGGAGGAGGAGAAAGGGAAAAAGAAGGGGAAAAGAAACAAAAAGACAAGAGAGTGAAAATGAGGAGTTTGGAAAATAAAAATGAAAAAAGATAGAGACAGAGAGAGAGAAAGTCAACAAATAAAAAACGAGAGAAGGGATGAGAATGAGAGTGAGTAAGAAAGAATGTAGAACATGAAGGAAAAAAGAAGGAAACAAAGAGAGAAACGGATAAAGAAGATGGTAAAGAGAAGAATAAAAATTAAGAAGCAAAAATAGGGGTGGAATGAAAAGAAAGAACAAGAAGATGAATACTAGAACGAAAAAGAAAAGAAAAAGATAGTAGAGTAGTCGGTTAAGAAATGAGAAGAAAGGCGAAAAGATGAAGAATGAAGAATTTGAAGAATAAGATAACGAAAAAAAGAGACGATGGAGAACATGAAGGAAAAAAGAAGGAAGAGAAGATAGAAAATGATAGGAAGATGAGAAAGAGAAGAAGAAGAAAGAAAGAAAGAAAGAAAGAAAGAAAGAAAGAAAGGAAGTCGAAACAGAGAGAGTATTCTAACAAGAATAGAAAGAGAATGAATATGAGGTTAAGAAGGAGAAGAAAAAAAAGAGTAGCAGTAGACTAAAAAAACGAAGAGAAAGAGCCAGAAGAAAAATATGAAGAAAAAAACAAGGAAAAAACAGAAGATGAAGGAATATGATTAGTGAAGAATGAGGGTGAAAATGACGAGAAAGATAAATGAAAAGAATAAAGAGAACAAAAAGAAGAAGGTGGATGAGGATAAAAGATAGAATGCAAAAGGAGAAAGAAATGGGAAAAGGAAACAAAAAGACGAGTGAAAAAGATGAGTTTGAAGAATAAAAGGGAAAAAAGATAGAGACAGAGAGAGAGAAAGTCAACAAAGAAAAAACGAGAAGGAATGAGTATTTGAGTAAGAAAGGATGGAGAACATGAAGCAAAAAAGAAGGAAAGAAAGAGAGAAATGGATAAAGAAGATGGGAAAGAGAAAATGAAAATTAAGAAGCAAAAATAGGGGATGGAATAAAAAGACATCACAAGAAGATGAATATTTGAACGAAAAAGAGAAGAAAAAGAAAGTAGAGTAATAGGTTAAGAAATGAGCAGAGAAGGCGAAAAGATGAAGAATGAAGAATTTGAAGTAAAGATAACGGAAAACAAAAAAAAAAAAAAAGAGACGATGGAGAACATGAAGGAAAAAAGAAGGGAATAAAAGTAAAAAAGGAGATAGAAAATGAGAGGAAGATAAGAAAGAGAAGAAGAAGATGAAAAGGAACTAGAAAAAGAGAGAGTATTCTAATAAGAAGAAAGAGAATGAATATGAGGATAAGAAAGAGAAGAAAAAAAGAGTAGCAGTAGACTAAAAAAACAAGAAGAAAGAGCTAGATGAAAAGTAGGAAGAGAAAATCAGAATATGAAAGAATATGAATAATGAAGAATGAGGGTGAAAATAAACGAAAAGAATAAAGAGAATTAAAAGAAGAAGGTGGATGAGGATAAAAGATAGAAGGTAAAAGGAGGAGGACAAAAGGTGAAAGAAGGGGAGGAAAAGAAGAAAATTGAAAAGCAAAAATAGAAAGCAAGGTTGATGAGGATAAAAGATAGAAAGCAAAGAGAAACAAAAAGACAAGAGAGTGAAGAAGAGGAGTTTGGAGAATAAAAAAAAAAAAGAAGAAAAAAGAATAGAGAGAGAGAGAGAGAGAGAAAGTCAAGAAAGAAAAAACGAGAAGGGATGAGAATGAGAGTGAGTAAGAAAAGATGGTGAACATGAAGGAAAAAAGAAAGAAAGAAAGAAAGAGAGAAACGGATAAGGAAGATGCGAAAGAGAAGATGAAAATTAAGAAGCAAAAATAGGGGGTGGAATAAAAATAAAGAACAAGAAGATGAATATTAGAACGAAAAAAGATAAGAAAAAGAGAGTAGAGAAGTAGAGATTAAGAAATCAGAAGAAAGGCGAAAAAAAGGAAGACTGAAAATTTTTTCCATGAAATTCATGACAAATGTATGCTTTTGATATATGGAACTTGCCATAATATATCAAATTCACACTTCAATAAGAGCTTTCTCTTTCTATTTACTATAATACACAGCTTCAACAACGAATAATCAACTTATTATGGGCATGAGTCGCATAAAATAAATCATGGAGAAAAACTAACTTGGAGAGAGTGTTAATCATACCACACTTTCAGGAACATTGTTAGGCTGAAGAAGAGAAAAGTTGCCACTCCCCCATTCTTTTCATAACACAGCTCTACCTGAAAAAATAAATAAGTTTGACCCTAACAATAAGTTTACAAGCATCACTTAACGTAAAATGGGATAAAAACATAAAACTTAAATCATTTTAACATTCATATTGTAGTCACACCCATATATTAAATGCAAGATAAAACTATAATATAAAAATGCACAAAACCTTCTTGTAGAGTAAGAGCCTTTTTGTTTATCAAATTGTTATCATTCTCCGGAACATGTTTCATTCTCAAAGAAACATTCATCCAAGCAGGTGCAGGTATCTCAAATAAATCCTGAAAAAACAATAAACAATTTAAAAACTGTTAGTTACTAATATAACAATGCTTCATTGCTTTGCAGTAGTTTGAAATGTAAGTTGAAGGAGATTAAATAGAAGATGGGAATAAGAGGAAATGATAGCGGCAATGGGGAGCTACTTTGAGCATGGAAGTATCAACAGTGAACTTGATACCATCAGCCGCTGCACGTGATCGAGAGAGTACATTCCAGTTTTCAGACCCAGCGTGTCCGTGTAAGTAAGGTAGTCGATCAGAACACAAAGACAAATCAGATCGGAGATATGAAGTGATATAAACTCAGACCAAGCATAAAAATGCATGGAAGTAAGCTTTCCAAAATTGGGTTGGTCCATATGGATGTTAAGGCTTTGGCTCTGGTCTATGTAGCATCCACGATCAGCAGCCATATCAACCAAAGTCCTTTGCTTGATCTCCACACAGTCCTAACATGAGTACATTATATTCTACATTAGCCAATGAATAGAGAGAAGAATATGAAAGAATAAAATGGATGAGAAAGTTACTTGTAGATTAATTTAAGCTCGTCAGGAATTTCAGGGATTTTCTGCACAGATCCAACCTCGTATATAATCTGGTTCTTAAGTGGTGACCAAAGACCCATCTCAGTTAAGTCATGAAGAAGATGTCTGTTTACCACAACAAATCACCATTGTCAAAATACAACAGTAGTTAGAATTGGATAGGTAGCAAACTAAAATGTGAACTAACAGAATCTGGTGGGCAAAGAAACCTTAGAACTCTGCGGCTGTAAATGCTGGATGTGTATGGCTCAAAGCATTTACTATTTCCAAGAATTTGGCTTGTTGAAGCAGTGGGAATTAGTGCTGCAAGAAGGGAATTCCTTCATTCTTTTCTATCATTGCTCGAAGAGCAACCCAATCCCATTGATTTGAGGGGGTGACTCCCAACATATCTGGCTGGAGGGTACCCTGAACAATAAAATCAATCAATTTAATCAGAAACCTATCTACGGGTGTAACCATTGCAAAATCATATATAAACTCTGGAAAATTTAACTTGCAATGACTACTCTAACTGATTAAAGCAAAAAAACTGCAGAGTACTAGTCACTTAAATGTCTAAAAGCAGAAACACTAACATATACCTTGCTTATGGGACTACCCCCTCATTGGTTTCATAGAGGGCCTTCCTTTGCAGCCAAATCAGAAGAAGCTTTCAGAGCATGGTAGTATATTGTTTCAAATATTTCTGTGTTTAGATCCTCGGCCTGCACATCAGATGTTGTATCAGAACAAAAGAAATAATGCATCAAGAAATAATGCATCAAGAAGAAGGAATTACTGTTGCATCAAGGTAGTTCACCTCTGGTGAATAAAAAACCATGCCAAGTAAAGTGAATGTGTCAGCAAGACCTTGGACACCAATCCCAATGGACCTGTGACGCAAATTAGAGTTCTTTGCAGTTTCGACGGGATAAAAGTTAACATCAATATGTAACTATTGCAGTAACCTGTATTAATAAGAAGGAATGCATTACAGCCAAATAGATAAATTATAGCATCAAGAAAGTTATGAAGCAATTACTTATGGAACAAGTCAAACCTCTGCCAGTTTGTCAAAATCAAAGTATCGATTTATAGAGCACTAAATATGTATCCTATGGACTCAAGTAAATTACCTTTTCCCTGAAAAATCGTGGCAAAGCAATTGAAGCCAGATTGCAGACCGCAGTTTCCGTTGGGCTTGTATACACAATAATCTCAATAAGACTTAATAGTACCAAGATTTTGCTGGTTGCTTTTTTTGTTTCAAGAATCTTAGAACATTGAAAACAAGGTTAACTAATAACTAAAATGCAAATGAAGAATCAGATCAAGTCTTTAGCATATAAAGAGTGTTAGGAACATCATGTAATAGGTTTTGATGATACCAACTGTTAAGTAGAAATCCCCAAGTCCCGATACATAGTCAAAACGCTGTAAGTTCGACAAGTAAACCAAGAGCGAAAATACAACCGGGTAACTTTGAGCTCAACTCGGAAAATATTTAAGCTTGAGGTAAATTTGTTTGAACATCTTAGAAGTCTCGTGTTGTAATCATATAGACAGATTAGAAGAAAGCATGGGACAACACTGGAGGAATAAGGGTCTGCGAGACATCAACTAAGTCTCGAGACATAAGCAGAGTTCGAGAGGTAGGACCTCTCGATACAGTTATCCAGTTCGAGACATAAACAGAGTTCGAGAGATAGACCTCTCGATGCTTGGGTTCGAGACATCAAAACAATCGAGACATCAACCTTGGTCTCGATAAACTGACACTTCTCCAGTAATGCTGAATGACGGTAAGGAAGCATACTTAAAGTTTGGAGAAGAAGAATATCATGGAGATAGAGGTGCCGAACGTGAGGATTTCAAAATGGGCGGAAATGGATGACACGTCAGATTTCCACCACAAACGGTCAAAAGGTGCACCAATACTGAAGTGGTCTGATTCCCTACAAACAAGGAATAATGGGAATATAAAAAGAGTAACTTTTACCAAAAGACGAAAGTGGAGCATGGACTCAAGAAAGTGAACTATGGAATATTCACTACAAGACAAGAGGTTCAAGTTACAAGATCACCACTCCATGAAATATGCTGAAAATATGCAAGACCCATGATCAGCATGGGAGACAAATTTCAAACGGAATAATTTTCCCTCCAACGGAATTATTCCTCAACTCTCATATAAAAAGGACGTGAAGACACGGGGGAAAAGAGGGTTAGAAAATTCGAAAGAGGTGTCTGACTAAAACGTTCAAGTGCAAGTGCTTAATTTGGAATATCATCCTGATATTCAAAACAGCGAGAAAACACATCTTAGTGTTTAAGAGAGTTACAAAGCTTAAACTGTTATATATCTAGAAGGTGACCGAAGCTGCTCTACACGAAGTTGATTCAACGATAGCTTGTGGTCAGATTGGAGTCTGTTACATTCAACTGTGACAACCAAAAACACCTTGCTTTGGATTAAGCAAGAGAGGTGGAGTAACCTGGCAGCTGTCCGAGTGAAAGAAACCTGAGGCTTGACGCGGGCTTGGTGATCAAAGGTCAAGTGCTCGAGAGGTGGAGTACTGGAAGCGGGGAGAAAGACCTTGGAGAGGCGGAGTAACCTGGGAGCTGTCTTGTGAAGATCCTGAGGCTTGACGCGGGCTTGGTGATCAAAGGTCAAGTGCTCGAGAGGTGGAGTAACAAGAAGCGGGGCGAAAAACCTGAGGCTTGAGGCGGGCTTCGTGATCAAAGCTCAAGCGCTCGATATTGTACTAAAAAGGGAAGTTTTTAGTGCAATCCTTCCAGGAAGTTTCTGGAAGAAGAGTGGACGTAGGCGGGTTGGCCGAACCACTTAAAAATCTCTCTTGCATTTACTTACTGCTTTTATCTCTCGCTAACCTCTCGATTGCACTACATATAAACACACCTCTCGAACTAACTCAAACTCGTGCTAACTAAAAGGGGATAACATTTCCGCTGCGCATAAAACTTTGTCTTCACTTCGTGAGGTATCGAACCTAAACATCCTAAGTTCAATACACACGAGAGGTCGAAAAGATTTGCAATTTCTTATACAAGTCTATTCACCCCCCCTCTAGACTTGTACCCCATCCCCTTGGGACCAACAAAGAGTATAAAACTAACCTTATATAGCACGTAGGGAGTACCAGTTTCTATCTGAGACTTCAAGATATCAAACCAGAGATTTTGTGCCTGTACAACTTTCTTTGCCTTGCCCTGAGTCCATAAAAAGCCTCAGAACCAAGTATCAAGAACAGTTCAGTGTGTTTGAACAGTGTGACAATTACCTTTTTCTAACATTTTGTATAAAGTTTCTCAAATTCTTCATCGCAGCAATCTGCCAATCCTGGTGCCTCATTTGGACAAAATAAAGACCATTGCCTATTACTCTGTACTCTTCCATAAAGAGAACAGGAACCCAGAGAGCATAAAAGAGATCTCGGCATGATGTTCTTCGTGAAAAAAGGAGCAACATTATCATGCCATCAATTATTTACTAACCAAAGCCTTATTACCTAGGAGACAAACCATTAGTTCAAATGTATGTAATATTAGAGTACTATTAGGCTAGTCATACCTTCTCATTGAGTTCAAAAGGAATGGGTTAGCTGACCTCCGACCTTCTTGATCAATCTTTAATTTAAACTATACGCAAGAGCAACATCCAATAGCAAGAGTCACCATGCCCTAAATCCTCCTACTAAGAGACCACTTTCGTGTTGATCGTAAGAACGTCGAAAACTAAAAATATGATAGGAAAATATACTTTTTATAATTTGACAAAATTGAACCCATTCCTTCAATTTGGAATATGCTACTCCCCCCCCCCCCC
>NC_044916.1:732528-777819 GCF_003576645.1 Ipomoea triloba
ATCCTAAATCAAAGTTAAAAACTGGTTAATCAAGGTAGTCCATAACAAGTAGCATTGGGCATAGAACCAAACGAACAGAATAAATACACTTTCAAGCTCAAGGGAAAACATTGATACTGATCTGGAAAACATTGATACTGATCACTTACAGCCTTATATGCAGCAGATAGAAGACCATAGAGGTTGTCAAGACCACATCTGGTTCTGCTATCACTCTAGGGTTTACTTATGTACCCACCATAATGAACAAAAACAGAAATGCTATCTGGCTTTGGATGGGCTTCAAGTTCATCCTGATATAAAAATTATAATCAATATCAGTCACATTTTCATGTTGAAATTAAGCAAAAAGGGGCTACAGACTAGCAAACACACCTTCCATTGACCAAGTAATGCCATAGGACAAACAATGAGAGTGCCACCTTTAATCCTTCTGTTCCTAGAATGCTGAGTAATAGCCATATCCTCAGCAAGTTCTTGATTACCTTGCCCAGCCTGGCAAGTATTAGAGCAATTGTCATTACAGTTTTCCCCAGGCCATAGCATCTGCAGATTTATTTTACAGAGAAATCAATATATGCAACAACAATAAAATTAAAGAGAGAGAGAGAGAGAGAGAGCCCAGGAGACCCCTAGTGGAGGCCGCTAAAGGAGAAAAAATTGCCATTCCCCCATTTTTTCATAACTCAGCTCACCCTGAAAAAATAAATAAGCTTGACAATAAGTTTACAAGCATCATTACAACACATAAAATAAGATAAAAACATGGAACTCAAATCATTTTAACCTTCATATTGTAGTCACCCCCATATATAAAATGCAGGATAAACTTATTTTCAACTTCCAAATCCCATGGAGGCTGAAAGCTAAGCAAACAATGCAAGTTTTAATAGTCTTGTAATTTATAAAAGTGCAGCTATCATGTACTGAAGTATATATAATGAAGATAATATAAAAATGCACAAAACCTACTTCTAGAGCAAGAGCCTTTTGTTCATCAAAGCGTTATCGATCTCCGGCACATTTTCATTCTCAAAAGAAAAATTAAATAAAATTACAGCACATTACTTACAAGAATATTTATTGTTTCATCCAACTCCCTTTGAATTTTCAAAGGCTTGTCAACTTCCGCAGGATCCTGAAAAATTAAGAGAGGAAAGGAACTTAAGCTTATCAGCAAGTGATCTAAATTAATCAAGCAAAGGGTTCAAGATGAAATTAGTTATCACTGATGACATTAATCTGGTAAAAAGAAAAATGAACTAATTAGACACCTGAAATTTATTTAGAGCTTCAAATAAATGAAGGCTGTTGTTGACTACTATCAGATTGAATAGATCTCCATGTGTCACCAAAATTTTTTTGGTACCCATCCACGACCGATAAATATAAAAAATGCACATAAAAATCAGCACTTGACGAGAGGTGGAGTAACAAGAAGCGGGGCGAAAAACCTGAGGCTTGAGGCGGGCTTCGTGATCAAAGCTCAAGCGCTCGATATTGTACTAAAAAGGGAAGTTTTTAGTGCAATCCTTCCAGGAAGTTTCTGGAAGAAGAGTGGACGTAGGCGGGTTGGCCGAACCACTTAAAAATCTCTCTTGCATTTACTTACTGCTTTTATCTCTCGCTAACCTCTCGATTGCACTACATATAAACACACCTCTCGAACTAACTCAAACTCGTGCTAACTAAAAGGGGATAACATTTCCGCTGCGCATAAAACTTTGTCTTCACTTCGTGAGGTATCGAACCTAAACATCCTAAGTTCAATACACACGAGAGGTCGAAAAGATTTGCAATTTCTTATACAAGTCTATTCACCCCCCCTCTAGACTTGTACCCCATCCCCTTGGGACCAACAAAGAGTATAAAACTAACCTTATATAGCACGTAGGGAGTACCAGTTTCTATCTGAGACTTCAAGATATCAAACCAGAGATTTTGTGCCTGTACAACTTTCTTTGCCTTGCCCTGAGTCCATAAAAAGCCTCAGAACCAAGTATCAAGAACAGTTCAGTGTGTTTGAACAGTGTGACAATTACCTTTTTCTAACATTTTGTATAAAGTTTCTCAAATTCTTCATCGCAGCAATCTGCCAATCCTGGTGCCTCATTTGGACAAAATAAAGACCATTGCCTATTACTCTGTACTCTTCCATAAAGAGAACAGGAACCCAGAGAGCATAAAAGAGATCTCGGCATGATGTTCTTCGTGAAAAAAGGAGCAACATTATCATGCCATCAATTATTTACTAACCAAAGCCTTATTACCTAGGAGACAAACCATTAGTTCAAATGTATGTAATATTAGAGTACTATTAGGCTAGTCATACCTTCTCATTGAGTTCAAAAGGAATGGGTTAGCTGACCTCCGACCTTCTTGATCAATCTTTAATTTAAACTATACGCAAGAGCAACATCCAATAGCAAGAGTCACCATGCCCTAAATCCTCCTACTAAGAGACCACTTTCGTGTTGATCGTAAGAACGTCGAAAACTAAAAATATGATAGGAAAATATACTTTTTATAATTTGACAAAATTGAACCCATTCCTTCAATTTTGTCAAATTAAAAAATGTACCAATTCTTATGATTGTAGTACCCAACACTTTTACGAATTGGCATGAAAGATTTTTCTAAGAAAATATCTATCATGTGAATCATAACAATGTTAAAAGCTTAAAATTGTAAGGGACGTGCTACATTTTATAATTTAACAAAATTGAGGGAATGGGTTCAATTTTGTCAAATTATATAATATACCACATCTCTTATAATTTTTAGTGTTTAACATTGTTACGACGGTCATGAAAGTTTCTTCCTAATAGTTAATATTAATAACAAGAAAAAAAGAGAGAAAGAGTTACCTTAAACTAAGGGCTAACAGTTAAATGATGGACTGCCACAAACGTATGCTTCTGATCTATTGAGTTTGCCACACAATATATCAAATTCACACTTCTACGCATCATATGTGAATTACACTATATCAAATTTACAAAAGCAGATCTTTCTTTTTCTATTTAANCACACCTTCCATTGACCAAGTAATGCCATAGGACAAACAATGAGAGTGCCACCTTTAATCCTTCTGTTCCTAGAATGCTGAGTAATAGCCATATCCTCGGCAAGTTCTTGATTACCCTTGCCCAGCCTGGCAAGTATTAGAGCAATTGTCATTACAGTTTTCCCCAGGCACATAGCATCTGCAGATTTATTTTACAGAGAAATCAATATATGCAACAACAATAAAATTAAGAAGAGAGAGAGAGAGANATATATGCAACAACAATAAAATTAAACAGAGAGAGAGAGAGAGAGAGCCCAGGAGACCCCTAGTGGAGGCCGCTAAAGGAGAAAAAATTGCCATTCCCCCATTTTTTCATAACTCAGCTCACCCTGAAAAAATAAATAAGCTTGACAATAAGTTTACAAGCATCATTACAACACATAAAATAAGATAAAAACATGGAACTCAAATCATTTTAACCTTCATATTGTAGTCACCCCCATATATAAAATGCAGGATAAACTTATTTTCAACTTCCAAATCCCATGGAGGCTGAAAGCTAAGCAAACAATGCAAGTTTTAATAGTCTTGTAATTTATAAAAGTGCAGCTATCATGTACTGAAGTTTATATAATGAAGATAATATAAAAAATGCACAAAACCTACTTCTAGAGCAAGAGCCTTTTGTTCATCAAACCGTTATCGATCTCCGGCACATTTTTCATTCTCAAAAGACAAATTAAATAAAATTACAGCACATCACTTACAAGAATATTTATTGTTTCATCCAACTCCCTTTGAATTTTCAAAGGCTTGTCAGCTTCCGCAGGATCCTCAAAAATTAAGAGAGGAAAGGAACTTAAGCTTATCAGCAAGTGATCTAAATTAATCAAGCAAAGGGTTCAAGATGAAATTAGTTATCACTGATGACATTAATCTGGTAATAAGAAAAATGAACTAATTAGACACCTGAAATTTATTTAGAGCTTCAAATAAATGAAGGCCGTTGTTGACTACTATCAGATTGAATAGATCTCCATGTGTCACCAAAATTTTTTTGGTACCCATCCACGACCGATAAATATAAAAAATGCACATAAAAATCAGCACTTGATGAAATGAAACCTCTCTCGCAAAAAATACAAAAATCAGCAATAGAAAATATATATATATATATATATATATATTACCTGATTTAGCTGATTTAGCAGTGAAAAAGGATTTCGAACCAGGTAGGAGATCATCCATAAAACCCAATGCACTTAAGCCATTAAAGTTATAGGAATGCACCTTGTACTCTATTGCATTAAAAAAATAAATGTTAGCTTTCTGTGAATCATGCGATATCATTCCGAAATACATTGATTTCATGCATCTGTTAACTTAATACCTTCCGAAGAGGGAAAAACAGATAGAGGGATGACATATTTAGGCATTCAAATGTGGATAAAAAAAATAAACTAAAGAGAATACTAACAGACCCCCTAAAGAATATTGACATTGATCTAGACCTATACAGTAAACAAAACCTTAAAAACAGCCAATGGTAATTAATAGAGCAATCAAACATATAATCTAGCACTATACGGTAAACAGAGCCAATGGTGATTTACCTCAGCTTCCTTGTAAAACTTGTAAATGTCTTCTGCATACTCCACAACTGCCAACTCATTGTACACATCTCCAGCATCAATATCTTCAATCTTCTCCTTTGGTAATTTAATGTTCAGTCCACAAGCAGCCTATGCAAAAACAATAAAAGACCAAAGAGAACTCCAATTATTCAATCAACAGAAACAAAAGACTTCCATTCATTCAAAGAGATGACATCAATAGAGAATGAGTCTCAATCAACCTTGCTTCAAGCAGTGAGAGTTGCAGTATAAGTCTTTCTAGATGAATCTTCAGCTGCTGCCTTTCTGTGGAGGCTGTTCTTTTCCTTCACCTCTTCTTTAGTGTCAGGGCTGATTACAATCACAGCTTCAGGCTTGATTGGCTTCACAGTAGCTCTCTTATGAGAAGGAGGCTTTCTAGGCACCTCCATTTGCAGCAGCAACTGAGAAGGAGGCTTTCTAGGCACCTCCATTTGCAGCAGCAACTCCATCCACATTCACATAGGCACCTCCATTTGCAGCAGCAACTCCATCCACATTCACAGCACCAAAACATTTCTGCAGCAAATCAAGAGATTAAGGCAGGGGACCAAAACATTTCTGCAGCAAATCAAGAGATTAAGGCAGGGGACAAGTTCTTTAGAACTTCAGATTTAAAGCAACAAAGCATGATGATGGGGTGTGGGGCATGGCATACAATAATTAATAATGGGTCCTAAGCATCATTTAACACTATTGCATAGGGAAAATTATAGCCACCAACCTTGTTCTTGTCAGCTGCTGCATTAGCCAGTAGCTGTGCACCAAAAACCCTTGTGAGGGGGCTAGACACCTGAGGAAGCTGCTGCTTGCCTTCATGCCCTCGAAGATAACCATATTGCCAATATCCCCAAGTACCCGGCATGTTCTTTTGCTTTATTCCCCCAGCAAAGACTCCCTCAACTGCAAATCTGCAATTCATTTACGTTAGGCAATAAAATACCCCAAAATTAATATTTCTGATCTACAAAGGCAAATTATGATATTTTATAACCACAGCCCGTAGGTGGACTTAGATGGACTAAGATGATTCGGAGAATCGTCAATTATCGAAGGCCATATTTCAATTTGGCCTGATTACCAATTTAATTAGCAACATTTAACAGCAGTTAATCTCTGAGCTACTGTTT
Source organism: Ipomoea triloba (assembly GCF_003576645.1). Lineage (NCBI taxonomy): Eukaryota > Viridiplantae > Streptophyta > Magnoliopsida > Solanales > Convolvulaceae > Ipomoea > Ipomoea triloba. The sequence continues at coordinate 738,321 of NC_044916.1, forward strand.
TGAGTTTTGATCTCATTGCCGATTTTGTTCAGCACTCAATTAAAACCTCGGAAGATTTTACCTCAAAACCACCGAGTAAATTATATAAAATACATATGTATTTGAGAGACCGACCTATCAGCCATGTTAGCTATGGCTTTGAAAGCCATAACGAGTGCTCGGTCAGGATCACCGCCCCGATTCTGCAAGCGGGCGACAGAAGCGTCGCCATTAGAATTCGGACCCTTGGAAATAACGGTGGAGAGGCCAACATCGCCGAGCAAGGGGTTAACGGGTCCTCCAACACGGTTCGGGTCGTGATCACCAGAATCATCAGCAAACGTACGCCACTCAGATGTCTCGTCGATGGAGCGGGATTCAAGCACGAGCCCGCTCGGAGCAGACAGTGTCCCCGGCGGCGTGGTCGAACACCACCTCCGTGTTCTTCTTGCAGTCCGAACAGTAAGAGTCAGCCATAAGTTCAGATCCGATTGAATTCCCAAACAGAAAAACCCTAGAACGCAGCAATCGGTGCTCGGTGGTTTATTTATATATATGTATATATAGATATATATCGAGAAACAAGTATATGAATATATTTATGTATAGTCTAGAGAGAGACAGAAGGGGGAAGAAGGTTTTTGTTGTTTTTGATCTTCTCTCCCTCTCTCTCTCTCTCTTACCAAGCTGTCTTTGGTAATTGGTATGGGAGAGGAGAAGTAAACTGGCAGAAGCGGCGTCAAGGGTCTATATATATCGAATAAGAAAAAGAGTCGTTGCGAGTGGCGGACTGGCGGGTATATCATGCGCCGACTTAAATTTTTGAACACACCGACCTCTCAACGGATAAATTAATCCGTTGAGAGTTTAATTTTTTTTTTCTTAATTCTGTTGAGAGAGTAATCATTTTTTTAAATTCTTCCTAACTAATTTTTAAGAGGTACAAAATTGTGTTAAATTGTATTTCGAATCTTTGTCCGTGAAATATGGCGGGTGAAGATTAAAATGTAATATTTATACACGAAAGTGTGATACTAATCAGAATAAAATATTTATTATTTATATGAGAAATTGTAATACTTTTACATTTTGATTTAAAAGTATTACATTTTCTTTTATAAGTAATAAACATTTGCCAACATCACTTATAAGGGAAAATGTAATACTTTTAATGCAAATTTTAATACTACTTTTACATCAAAATGTTAAAGTATTACATTTATACTTTCATTTATAAGTAATAAATATTTTATTCCTGATTTTCAAAAAAAAAAAAAATAAATAAATATTTTATTCCTGATCAATATTATAATTTTTCATATAAGTAATACATTTTCATATTAATATGACTCGACCCGACTCGTCTTACGGTCAAAGATCCGTGAGAAGGTCTCACACAAGTGTGACTCATTTTTAAATGTGTTCGTAGAGTTTTTTTTTTTATAAAAGTTCTTCATAGCCTTCTCCTTTTTTTCTTTTTTTTTTTTGTTTAAAGCTAATTTTTATTTTTATTTTTAATTTCTTTCATATTGTTAAAGTTGATTAAGCAAGACAAACTTTGGTTGAGAAGAGGGAAGAAGTCGGGTTTTAGAGAGACAACATGCCATATATGTAGAATAAGAAAAAGAGAAATCGACAGCTGCGAGTGCCGGGAACCCTAGCTAGAAGCAAGGCTAGCTCTCATGGCTCCTCTTAAGGAGAGTAATTTGCACTTTCTCAAACTCAAGCTGACTCATCATCTCATCATGTGGTTTCATAACCTCAATCCAATCACATCGTTTCGTAAGGGCAAGTTTAGCAAGCCAATCAACAACAAAGTTATTCTCTCTTGGCACGTGGCTAATCTTGACTTCCTAGTTTCTCGAAATTCATTTCTTGCACTCTCAGATAATATCCTGATCGAACCCATCAAGCCAATATCATTATTGATCTAATGCACCACATCTTGAGAGTCACAATGAATTCATCTCGCCACAATCCCAAGCCCATTTTAATTCGTTGCGTGTCTAACCCTCTTTGTGTCTACGAAATTTGAATATTTTAGATATACGTCAAGTGACAAACAAGCAAGCAATAGTTTAAAAATTTATTTTGATAGCATGTAGTAGGTATGTGAAATGTGATATTAATATCTATTAGGATACTTCCAATCATATATCATGGACCATGGTTCACCTTGTAAGGTAGACCACTGATAAGATGTACATTTTTAATATAATAAAAGTGTATATTTTAAATACATTAGATTCATTTTTTAATGTATATTATTTGTGTACTATATGCCCATTATTTGATAGTATACCAAATAATGAACTTTTAGTACACAAATAATGTGAAACATGAAAGTTCCATGATATAATTTGCCAATACATGTCAGCAATGCTGAGAAGATTAACAAAAAGCTTGACAGGCCTAGACATCCATCGCCATGTGATGCAATCTCTCTCACTTCATTTGGAGGATTCCTTTTAGAGTCATCCATTCTTGAAAATCCTTGCTAACATCCTTATCTTCACCTAATATTATGAACACTTTAGCAACTGATACATAAATTCTCCTCGGACAAAACTAGTTCGTTTGACTTGTCATCGTAAGTGTACAAATGTAAGGGTCTCAGGTAGTTACAACAAATGGAAATCTAGGTTACCTAAATGTAAATTTATTTCAATTTCATCAATCCATACAATATCTATATCTTCCCTTGAGAAAAAAAAAAACAACGGGGAAATGGAGAGGAGGGTCTGTAACTTAGAGTAGATACATGCCCACCAGTAACAATGATTTAGAACTTAGGAGGGTATAATTCTTCGATTTATCGAAACAGAAAACTTAAAGGGCGCCAGTATAAAGAACAAGCGAACCAACTTCTAAGTGCAACTATTTACACCGAGAAACTAAAACTAGAATCCGTATAATTTGAGCCAGTAATACATGTAATCTAAATTTCAAATTAAAAAATATATATATAAACTAGCACATATCCTTACAACATAAATACATATAGATGGCTTTACTGTTCAGACCATTATTCTGTCAAAGTAGTAATATAATACCTTGATAAGTTCACATAGTAGAGAAAATCTATTCATCAAGCTTGAAATTTTCAATCTAATAATAGCACGCATGACAAAAAAATTGGTTCCAGACTCGCATAGCTAAAGACGACATGGATTGCAAAAATGAAAAATGTCCAATATTTTTGCACATATATGGTCATATGAAGTTAAGTCAATCATGATGTTTATTCCTTGTAGTATACCAGAACACAGTTCTATTTATATTGGTTGGATTAAAAACATTAGTGAAAGGAGCTCTATTATATGAAAACAGGCTAAAATTACTGAAATCATATAACATGAAAGCAAGAAAAAATTGAATACCAAAAGAAAAAGAAAAAAGAAAAAGAAAACCACAAGCCACAAAATACAGCAGCACGAACTGAACCCCCCTCTCCCCACCCCCCACCCCACCACCGAAAGAAAAAAAAAACACATTCACAACATTTAGCCATTTACACCTAAAAGCCGAAAAAAAAAAAAACTAACAAAAAACTACCAAAAAAAAAAAAAACACACACACACACACACCAATCCTAACACACTGAAACAAATAATAATAATAATAATAATAATAATAATAATAATAATAATAATAATAATTCGAAAAAAAAAAACCCCCACAAACCCTATCACCACCACCCCGCTGCACTGGAGCAGCATGCCGCGGGAAACGGCCCTACCCTATGCACCGGAGCAGCATGCCGCGTGATCTCACGATTTTACCTAAGCAAGTGGTCTCACTGGAACCCTACCCTATATATATATATATATATATATATATATATGGATGGCTTGGATTAGTTTTTAGTTCTCTGTTAGGCAGCAATTCTCATAGGAGTGCGCCAATATATATGAAGTGCAAGTAACATGTGCAAGTGTGTAGGTAAACAATAAATGTAAAATCACATAAAACTGTAACCTTTTATATTATAGAGTGCAAGTACCTTTCACATTGGTGCAATTAATGATAATGTTATGTGCACTTAATGTTGTTGCACTATTACAAGTTGTTGCTTGCACTTTTAACACATTTTACTTGCACTATTGTTGCACTATATGAAACTATTACTTGTGCTTTTAACATATTTTACTCGCACTTCAAAGTTTGAGTTGTTTACAAAACTTTCTAAAATGCAATGTCGACGCAATACTCTTCTCTGTTGATGAATTGGGAGGGGTTTGGGGTTGTTCTTCGCAATCATTTTGAGAGCTTTGTGACAACTCGTAACAGGAGGTTCCATTGTAATCGAAATCCAAGCCTAACAGAGGCAATTGCTTGCTAGGAAGCTCTGTCATGGATCAAGGAGATAGGTGCTAACAATGTCATTTTAGAGTTTGGCAATCTAAACTTTTGTTATAGGTTTTATAGTGTTGCTTGATCATTCTTACTCATGCTTAGTTGTTATAGGTTTTATAGTGTTGCTTGATCATTCTTACTCATGCTTAGTTATTAGTCAGTGTATGTCCTTTGTCAATTCTATAGGGAATGTGTTAGTTTGTCATATTGGTTGTTCAGTGAATCAAGCGCCTCATGTGTGTTGGCAAAGGCTTCCGGTTCTCAAGCTAGATAGAGGGCATGGATTGTCATTTCTCATTATTGTATTTATGCTCTGCTGGTTGCTAGTAATTGAAGCTCGTTTCTTAGAGAAAAAAAAAAAAACTCTCAGTAAGAATCTAATAATTCATGAACCGAACTCTCACTAAAAGTGTAATAAGTTGATAAATAAATAACATTGAGACTAATTATTTTTAAAAAATGGTACAAACATTGTTATTTTAAACCATGTCACCATGTACACTTTTGACCGTAACATGCCGCTAGAAGCAAGCTTTAATTTCAAATGAAATTTCACATCCACTAGACTAATGCCTTGGAGACATCTACAAATTTAAGTAAAACAATATTAGATTATCAGTCATATTGTCATTCCATCCTTATCCGTTTTAGTATTTATTGTTCAAACTTCAAACCAACACTTTCATCCTTTTTTTTTTATCAATAAAGCTTCATTAATAAACATTAGAAACAAATTCAACAAGGTTCAATGGAATATTATTATTACAAATTCAACACTTTCATCCTTACTTATTTTATTATTTTTTTTAAATTTTAGTTTTTGTGTTTAAAAGTATTTTCAATATATATAGTTTTTTTCAGTATATAAATTATATATATCAATACTAAATTTAATGTTATGAAAATTTAAAATTTAAATAATTTCATTTAAGTCACTAAAAGACATAAAATGGAAGCTCAGTAGTAATAGATAGACAGTTGATAAAGAATTGAGTTTATTACCGAAATGGTCCATTGACTATTGCGAAATTAACAATTTGGTCCTCGAAAATTTTTTGTCCCCAATTAAGTCCATCGACTTTGAAAAATTTAACCAATTTGGTCCTCCATTTATTTTGCCGTTAAACATCCGTTAAATCGAGACCAAATTATTCATTTTGCTATATTCAGGGAATCAAATTGGTAATTTTTCTATAGTCAAGAGACTAAATTAGTAATTAAATTTTCACTGAAATGGTCCCTTGACTATAGCAAACTTACCAATTTGGTCCCTTGACTATAGAAAAATTACCAATTTAATCTCGATTTAACGGATGTTTAACGGCAAAATAAACGGACAACCAAATTGGTTAAGTTTTTCAAAGTCGAGGGACTTAATCGGTCACGAAAAATTGTCGAAGACCAAATTGATAATTTCACAATAGTCGAGGGACCATTTTAGTAATAACTCTTACAGAATTTGATAAGATTATAAAATGTGATATTTTTGAAAAGGAAAAGTGATTCCATAATAACGTTCTGATCCAAAAGGGAATACAAATTGACTCCAAAAATGAACACAAATTAACCATAAAAACTGCAAGTCAAGCTGCTTGCTTTAGGGGGAAAGCGATAGGTGACTTCACAGTATAATCTCTCTACTCTACTCCTCTGTGGCTGAACTGTGTCGCGCGACATAATTCCACCCAGAAAGCAAAAACCACAACTATCAGTGCCGCCTGTGAACCGTGAAGCCGTACGCGCGTGTCTTTATTCTATGCATGCATCACCAGTGCCACATATGTGATTTTGCATGCATGCAGTTCCCAGCAGAAAGCCAAGCCAAATTTTCTTGACTATTATTATTGTGGAAAATGAGATCAGACAATTAATTAAAATCCAGTAGAGTTTATGGAGCGTGGTGTTGGTGTGTTCGGTCGCCGGAATACTCGCCGCTGGAGAACTCCTGGCTCGACGCTCCTCCATATTTCCCGCCCCTTGTCTCCGTGCTCGAATCGTACTCTGAACTCTCGCCCGTGGATTTCACTGCCTCCAGGTTTAGATCATTCAACTGAACGTCGCCTTCCAACTTCTGTACTATCTCAATCAACCTCCTTCACCCAAGATTTCCGAAAAGCAAAAGCTGTTGCTAAGTCGATATTCGGGCTTCTAGATAGACAGTCTAAGATGGACCTCAACGAGAAGTCTGGTTTGGCACTAGAATCAGTGCAGGGAGAAATTGAGTTTCAAAATGTATGCTATGCATATCAAACTAGACCAGATGTCAAAGTTCTCTGTGGTTTCAGCTTCACAGTTCAGAACGGGATGGTATGTTTCATCAATTCTTTCTTACTATTCTGAACCAGTTTAAACATGGCGTTTTAAAAACCTCTACTGTTACCAGACAGTTGCACTGGTGGGGAAGAGTGGGAGTGGGAAATCGACAGTAATAGCATTGCTGCAGAGATTTTATGATTGTGATTCGGGGCGAATAATGCTAGATGGAGTTGATATTAGAAATTTGAACCTGAAGTGGCTAAGGAAGCAGATGGGGCTTGTAAGCCAAGAACCAGTTTTATTAAATGACACCATCAGAGCAAACATTACCTATGGGAAAGAAGATGATGTAACAGAAGGAGAAGTCATAGCTGCAGCAGAGCTGGCAAATGCTCACAAGTTCATCAGTGGCCTGCAACAGGTCAGGAAGCCTGCATACAAATAACAACGAAATGAGTGCTTTTTCTGTGTTGTTTAACCTAACATGACACAAAATATGCAGGGATATGATACGGTGGTAGGGGAGCGAGGGGTTCAGCTGTCTGGGGGACAGAAGCAGCGAGTGGCCATTGCCCGAGCCGTCATGAAGATCCCGAGAATACTGCTGTTGGACGAGGCGACTAGCGCGCTAGATTCTGAATCGGAGAGGATGGTTCAGGATGCACTGGATAAGATTTCGGTGAACCGGACCACGATTATGATAGCACACAGGCTGTCAACAGTTAGAGGAGCTGATGTAATTGCTGTAGTTAAGGATGGGGCTGTTGTGGAGAAGGGAAAGCATGATATGCTTATTGCTAAAAGAGATGGTCACTATGCTTCCCTAGTTGCACTCCACACAAGCCCTTCATCAGAACCCTCAGCATCAGCAGCAGCAGCAGATGTATACAGCTTATAGAAATTTTGCCCAGGCAGCTCAGTTAGTTCCTGGGTGGTAGATTGCGAATAAGTACTAAGACTTTGAATGGTTGAAATCAAACTCTAGCTTCTAAGTGAGGAAGCCAATGTAGAAACAACTACAGAATGCAATGACATGCCTTAATACTGGCTAAAATGAAATTGAAATTCATGAAAAACATGTACATTTGCCATTAAGTTTAAAGGCATTCTCATTAACAAAGTTTCTTGCACTTTCATGTTCATCAAAAGAGGGGGGTCAGATAAAACTACTTCGACTTTTTTTTAGTCTCTGAGACTAATAATAGCAGATTGATCTTTCTAATGCTCGATATTCTCCGTTCACTAGGATACAAAGTGACATCCACAATAGGACACTGAAAAATCAAATAGAAGTTGTTGCTCCTGCAGTTACTGATTCAACATCTTTTTAACATGGCATTCTGCTGCAGATAAAAGAGAACTTCCTCTTCCAAACGAACTGTATCTATACACAAATAATAGAGAGAGTTGTAAGGGGAAGAGGGGTGGGTGGGCAAAGGGGTGGCAAACACTAAATCACCGTATGTAGACAACAGGCCCCAATACTAACTCACAATAGTACAAGGCAATTCGAAATTCTTCATCCAGTGCTGGAAAGTAAACGGAAATGAATGATCATCAGCTGAAGAGTACATAATAAACTTCTTCAGATTATCCTACTTGTGGGACTTGTGTCTTTTCGAATCCCTCCTCTTTTTATCCTTCTCTCTTGATTTGCTCTTAGATTTGTCTTTTCTACTATGATATTTTTTTGATACTTTTATCTTATCATCATCTGAAACTATTTCATCTTCTGAAGACTCTGAGGAATTCAACCAACGGGGCTTCTCTGGCCTGATGATGGCATGATCTCTGAATTCTACCCTCGGGCCCATATCAGGACCTGACAACTGCTTTTCTTCAGGATCTAAACAAGGGTAAGGACCAGTTTCATCCATTCGTGACCCGACTGTGCCCCTTCCTCTCTTAGCCCTGCAGAAGACGTTTAATTTCTTCAGCAGGAAACAAATGCTATCATACATAGGAAACAGAAAGTTCACCAAAGACCCTACCAGTTTGACACATTATGAAATAGAGGACAGAGAAAAGAAACACAGAAGGAAGGCAATCACAAATACAACAAATATAGGTACAGGAGATAATGGGTAGACTGACCTTGAATGCAAAAATTCTTCAACTTCATCATCCCTCAAGCCATCCTCCCTTGAATAGTAACCTTCAATGTCTCTCTTCTTTGATGGGCATGAAGCACTTGAAGTAGAACCAACATCACTGCGTCTCTTAGCCTTAATCCTAGATTCCATAACATCCTTATGACTCCTTGTGCTGCTATTCTCATTTTCTGATCTACGCTTGTTCTTATTCTCATTGTCCAATATTTGTTTGTTCCTACACTCATTTTCCAATCTTCGTTTGTTCCTATTCTCAACCTCCAGCTCTTTCTGTCTTGCCCGCCACATCTCATTTACTTCAACAGCTCGGTTAGCTGTAATGACCATATCAAACAAAGCAGATAAAAGGCGTAATTATGTCAACAACACAATCACTACAGAAATTAAAGCATCATCATTTAACTTTTTAAACGGTGGGTGGAAGAAAAGAATTTGGAAAAAGTGTGTAATTAATCTAAGAACTTTTAAATTCATAAGAACAGAGAGTAGTAAACAAACATGACAGCCGAATGATCTTCGTAAAATATAACCATTCACATATGAAAACGCTCACCTTGTTGTACTCCAAGAACAGTTGCCGTTAGAAATCTTGAATTTGGTCGCCCCCTAACTGTAGGTCTATGAAGATAAGCAAGTGCACCATCTTTCTCAGCTTGCCGCCGTAATTCTGCAGCTTCTTTTAAGAGAATTGCAGCAATTCTGTTTTCAGTTGCCAAATCCATAGCTAATGTCCTCTACTGGTGAGCAAGACAAAAGTTAAATATTATCCAACAAGACATATAAGTAGCAAACTAGCAATGAAAAAGCCTACAATCAGCCAAAGAAGTTTAAATGATTAACTAGTTAACCAGAGAAGTGTATTCTTTAAATATTGAGTCCAGAAGTAAACTATCAACTACAAAATTTTTGGCCTTTCGGAGAGTTTCTTCAAAGAAACATGAGGATAAAACAAAATCCTTTTTTTTTTTTTTTTGTGGAATATGTGATCCCAAATCGAGACAAAAATTACATTGAAGTAGATAAAAAATGGGCACTTTAATCGAATATCATAATCTATGAGTACATAAATCTTTATCAAATGGAAATAGAGATGAAGAAGCAAAACCAGTTCGCGAAATATATACACATAACACTGATTTCAACAAAAACTCACCTGGTTTCGCGAAGGAGCCGATTCTGCCCAGCGCCCGGAGATGGTTTTCCGGCTGTTGGAAAGGCGCAGGTGATCGGTGATGCTTCGCAGGCGGCTGGAGCCTGGAGGTCTCCCGGCTGCTAGGGTTTGATCTCTGTCGCTACAGGCTAAGATTCTTAGTAGGTCGAGTTTTGAATTTGTGAAATTTCTGCTAGAATCAATTCAATTTTGGGAAAATACATAAAATTATCAGAGTTTGGAATCTTAGAAAACCCTAGATAGATAGAAGCGTTGGGGCTTCAGACGACGAACGAAAGGAAAGGTATCGACCCGACGGCCGACGGGCTACGCGGATATAGTCAAATAGGCGGATTTACAATTTTTCTTTTTCATTTTTTTTTCTAACTATAAAATACAGAGTATATACAATATTGTCTGATTTTAATTAATTATAATTAGTTAATTAAGAAATACATTTTTTATCAAACAATCTACTGATTATAAAGTATATGTTAAACAAAAAGAAAATTAAATACATGCAATATTGTCCTTCTTATAGTCTGATTTCGATTTAGCATAATATATATTCTTAGAGGAAAGTCAAAAAAAACAAAAATATTTTATCTTCTTAACGAGATAGTTGATCAAATTACAACACTCTAGATGAAATTCTTATTGCCTTGATATTGGTCTAAAAAATATGGAGTACTATTTAGAAAATACATTTTTGGGAGACAATTGAGTCGAGTTAGTCGGATGCTAGGCTTATTGGCCATTTAGCCTAGTACATTTTCAACTAACAAGCGGATGTAAATAAAAGAAAATATATACCTTAGGGAACTGCCTATTGCACTCGTGAGAACAATTATTAGCATTATATTCTTAGTTTGAGCCATTTAACTATGAACAATCTAAGATGGTTAACCTTATACTTTGCTGATTGGGACCTCAAAACGAACTTCACTTAGTACAAACATTTGAACAGTAGTTACGGAAAGTCGTAAGCCCGATTTGCTTCCTTATTTTAACTTCAGTCAGTACAAATTTGAATAGTAGTTACGGAAAGTCGTAAGCCCGATTTGCTTATTTAATTTAACTTTTTATACCAAAGTTTATACAATGTGGCGTAACTAAATCACATATTGCAACCTTTTAGATGCATAACATACAAAATACGCATGAAATGATTAATCCCAAAAGATACAATATAATGAGCTTCGTAATTATTGCAACACTTGTGAAGCTCATCATGTATGTTGATCATCTCCTGTGTACTCTTTTGTCACTTCAGGAGAAATAAGACACCAAAAAATTAGAACTTCTTTGGATCATTCTAATGGCCAACACCAACAGGGGGAGCTCTGTAATAAGCTGGAACTGTAACAGGGAAGAACATTTGTCTAACTCCTTCTGCCTTTATGATTGGTAAGATAATCCCAGATGCACCCTGAAATTTCACTCAAACAAAATTAACATTAACAAAAAAAAAATTGCAACCTTAATTAGCCATAATCTAACACTGTTTTTTTAGTGACAAGAGTGTATGCTCACTGCCATAGACAAGGAGGTAAAAAGGCTAATCAAAGTCGAATTTGTAACTTTGTGGTTATCACCAACTTAGCTGGAGTTGTCCTAATCTAGATTGTTTATAATTAACCAATTTAAACCAAAAGGTCAATACTGTCACTCCTACAAGGAGTAAAACTTGTAACCTTGTAGTTACCAAGTCATAACTTAACTTGATTGGATTGTTGAATTGCTCATAGCTGACCGACTAAAATCAAAAAGTTTAATAAGTCTTGAAATTTGTAACTTAGGATAACCAAAGCAACAGGTCACCAACTTGACTGACATAGAGTACTGTCAAAGCGGACCGGCCCGCCTCACCATAGATTGACGGGCCATGTAGTTTATTTGTATGTATATATATATATATATATATATATATATATATATATACACCGCAAGCTAGTCCCGTCAAGCCAACTCTTTCGCGGGCTATTAATTTTTTGTAGTCTTAACACTCGTCCCATCACGGGACAAGTGTGGCCCAGCCCGCGAAATTCAACCCACTTTGACAGTGAGTTACCTAAACCAAACATTATTTTAAGCGGAGGGATAGGAGGTTGGGACATTTGGCCATAAGAGATGAAGCCTAAAAGCATGCAAAATGGGATACTCACGGAGAGCAGTCTAGCTCCTAGCCAAACGCGTTGCGGAGAAGGGAACGGAATCAACAACCGGCCGACGCCGTAGACCGCCACGGCGAAGAAATGCACCACCAAACTCAGAGGTTTAGGGTTGAGTCCAGAAAGCAAAGAAACCGGTCCGTCCGAGAAAACCCCTCCAAGACTCAGATAATCAAAGCACGCCTCTCTCATCTCCTTCCCAGCTTCATCAGGCGACGCACAGAACACCTGGTAAAGTGCCCCCGCCAGCGTATTTATGGTCGACGCCACAGGCTGCAAAACATCAGACATTCGGGTCACTGTGCACTGAGTAAACTCTATGATGTGACTCTAACTGACAATAGAACACAAGAAGGTCAACTAATCAAGGTTGTATATAGCTAACCGGCTCGAACGAAGTTAAGGCATTGCTCTTAGTGATGGAGAGTCAAACTTGTAACTTCGTAGTTATTAAGTCAATTTTGGTTGGATTATGACAGGGGACCTCGTGCATTTACCTTACGGAGAGTGTAGAAGGATTCAAGGTAGTTGCAGAGGGCGGATGCGTCGTTGAGGTTGCGCAGAGGTCTGAGGAGATCGCGAAGAAGGACGATGTCAGAAAGGGCGACTGTCATTCCTCCGCCAGTCAAAGGATGTCTCATGTTGAAGGCATCTCCCAAGAGGAGAGCACCGGGAGTGGAGTGTGGTTTTGCAGGCATGCTCCTGTTCGGCATTGTTCTCATGTTTCCATTGTCGATTGCTGCAATGAAAGCGTCATACAACTCTGGAGGAATCTGAAATCAAGCCATAATTTGATGTATGTCAAAATCAAGCAAGCAAGAGTATATATATATATTGATGCAAATTACATGAGGGATTGAGAGACATATATATATTGTTGCAAATTCCTAAATTAGTGCAAATAATGGATGGTGCATGGTACAACCAGGCATGCTATGTTGTACTATGAGAATAAGTGTTGACAATGGTCATATATTCATATAGGTGGGTTTGAGATTGGTTCGGTCTGGATCAATTAGGTCTAAACATAGAATTTTTTAGGTTTGGACGGGAACCACCTTAGAACAATCTTGTTGTGGTTTTTTTTTTTTTGGGGGGGGGGGGGATTAATTTTCAATTGGATTTTTTTAAGGTGGAAGAGAGAGAAGAAAGAGAAGGTGTGGTTTGTCTTACCGGGCTTTTTTGTGGGGTTTGTCGCGGAGGAAAAAAGACAAACAAGGTCTACTAGTTGCTCTTAAAGAATAACTTTCAATTCCAGACTTTTATTTTTCTTTTTCTCCTCACTCTCTTTCTTACTTGGCGAAAAAAAATCTAACCACAAAACTTTACTACTGAGGTTGCTTTTTATAAAGGCCGAGGTTCGTCATAATCCTAATTAGTGCAAATATTGGATGATGACTAGTACAATCAGACATGATATGTTGGATTGCATCAAGTACTATGAGATCAAGTGTTGACAATAATCATATAAGTCGGTTCAAGATTGATTCGGTCTCGATCAACTAGGTCTAAGCATATATCGAATTTTTTAGGTTTGGACAGGTTTCAAGTGGATATTTGTAAGGTGGAAGCTAAAAGATAGAGAAGGTGTGGTATGCTTGGGTTTACGACTTTCAATTTGGAATTTTTTTTCTCTTTAGACTTTATATCTGACCAAAAAAACTCCACTATTGAGATTGCTTTTTATAAAGAGTTTGATCCTAATCCTCTAGATACTCTCAACGCTTAAGAAATGACTATATACTTAATTGTAATTTGTCGATATAAGGCACAATCTAAATAACATAAATAGATGTAAAATCCACTTACCTGAGGAGCCACATTGGTTTTGAGGTAATTGGCAAGTTCACCAGTAGCCAGGGAAGGGATTTTTTGACCAGGGATGTCAACCAAACATCGGATTTCAGTGGAACTAATGGGATAAAACAAGATTGGTGAAGGGTCAGCTAATACCACATGGCCATGGTTTGCAAATGGGAGGTCACAATTTTGCAGGACCAAACCCACAAAACAAGAAGGGTTGTCCACTTGGGGAGTGCACAAAGAGCGTCGCAGGTTAGAGAAACAGCCATCACAGACAATAGTCAAAGGGGCAAATGCTGTCATCAGTTCTTGCCCATCCTTTGTCTTGTATTGCACTCCTTTCACAGTTCCCTCTTCCTCAATCAAACATGTCACTGTTCCTTGCTCCATCCTCACACTGGTACATTCACACAACTATGAATTAGATCAGATCAAAGCTTGGGACTTGGGAGAACAGTTTAAATTAGGTTTTCTTAGCTTCACTATGAATTTTATGTAAGAAATTTTCTATCGATCTTTTAAATATTAAGAAAAAATCTAATTCTCATCCTATGTTCACGTTAATAGTCGAAATTTATAACCACTTTTTAAATTATTATAATAATTTTGTCAACACTCATAAAAATGACCGAAAATTTTAACCATCTAAGTCGAAATTTTCTACAACCGTACCAGGGCCTAAATTTCTGACCATAGCCATTATCTAGGGTGTGAAAGGAATAAACTTACTCTTGTGCAACAACATGAAAATCACACAGGAGAGGTAAATTGCACTGCTCGAGGGTGTGCAAGGACCCATTGTACAAGGTCTTCGATTTACCTCTCATATGTGATTTTCGGACTATTACACATTAGTGGGTTTATCCTTTACAAATACTCGAGGAAGAATGTATTAATAATAAACGAATTTGTGACTTTTTAGTGCCAGAATTATGTTTCACCTTAACTTTCCGTGTTAGAAACCTTCATTAACTTTCCATCTAACTGGTTTAGATGGCTAATTAGATCGAAAACTTGAGAGAAATTGAGGGTTTTCTAACGGTGGAGGCTAGGGATGATACATACTTGGGAAGTGTTGCTGCTTTCTCCCTCATTCTTTGAATGAAACGGCCGTTATGGAAGCTTCTTCCCGACACATCTGAATGAAACTTCTCCAAGGGATAAGACAACCTCGTACTCTTGCCACCCTTGTAAAGAGCATATCCGTAGACTCTCTGGGCATCAATCGTTTCCAAGCAATCTGCAACACAAATTAAACCAATTCATTTTGGCCCTGTTTGGTAGCATAATTAGCTTATCAGCTAATTTTAGCTTGTTTTATCAATATTATAATATTATCTGTTTGCATGCCTTAGTTCAACAGTTCACAAGTGTTTGATTAATTAGTTTTTTGTAACAACTTATTATTCTAAAAATTTAAAATTTAAAAAGCTGCTTAATGCAACTTTATGATAAAGTCATTTCGTTATGTAATTAGCTATCAGCTAACAACTAATTTATCAAATATCTTTCAACAATCAGTTAATGTAGTCAAAAACATTAATCTAATCAACTAACAGCTATCAGTTAAAATTTATTTACCAAACACCTAGTTATCTGGTTCAGCCATGCATTCACTTTTTGCCCTTATTATATTGTGGCCAGGATTCCACTGGCCATTACTATGCATAACAAAGAAATTACGTACGTACGTACCTTCGAGGCCTAATTCCATTAGCTTCAAGTAGCCTCCGGGTTGAAGAAGCTCGCCTACAATTCTATCCGGTTCAGTCAAGTCTCTTTCGATTACGTGAACTCTGCGTCCATCCTAGGTACAATCAAATTACCAGAGTACAGATAGAGTTAGGTACGTACAAGGTACTACGTTCGATATAGATTGAGTTACGTACGTACAACTGTACAAGGTACTGCGTCCATCCTAGGTACAAGTTGTTTAGCAGCTATTTTAGCTACCTACTCACTATCCATATTAGGCAAGAAATACTGCTGGAGAACTCCGAATTATATTTTTTACAATAATAATTTTTCAAAAAAAAAAAAAATGGTCCAACAACTTGAGATTTTTCTTTATTGAAAATGACATACCTTGGATATTTTAAGGGATCTTTATTAATTTACCAAAATTGATATACTCTATAATTCATTACTCAAAATTATAATATCTTTTTTATTCGTTTATGTTCTTCATTAACCGTTTATCTTTTTATCTTTTTTTTTTTAAATAAATTTTACAGCTTATTCAACAACTAATTTTATTGAACACTTTAATTTCAATAAGTTATTTTCAAAAAAAAAATTCAATAAGTTAGCTTATATTACTAACTACTAATTTTTTAGCTTTTAGCTTTTAACTTCAACTAACTTTTTAACTATGCATGTAGACCAGATCCTAAAGGTGGTTGAAAAACTTGATTATAGTTGGAGATCTAATTAGAAATTACCTTCCCTATCAACTTTCCAACTATTTCTAACCACCTTTAAGAGTGACGGGTAACATTAAAAGTAAGTACAAAAAATTTGAACAGTTATGTTACGATTAAAAAAAGTTAAAAATTTTCCTATTTAAGAAAAGTGTAATCATGATTTACCCCTCCATCATCTTGTTAGTGTAGGGTGTGGGGTCCTTGAGACTAGAGATTTTGCCTATAAGTTTTAAATTTCCTAATAAAATACTGTTGGTCCCCATGCTCAATCATGATAATTCAGCTGAACACAAAGACTGTATCTTTATTTAATGCATATAAGAAACCCCTCACTTTAAAAGATTGTTTCACTGTTACTGGTGAGACTCGATCCCTAGTTTTTCTTCGCAAACGTCTTATTTTTGATTGGTCAAGTGAACGATAATTGGTGAATTTCTAGTTACGTGTTACCATGCAGGCTAGCTAGCTAGAGCCTAGAGGAGATATAGAATACAATAACGTATAGTAACGCACCTTCCCTAGAGTGTGGGCCAGAGCTGCCCCAGCAACACCGGCGCCGACGATGATAACGTCCGTCCTCCCGTCCTCCGCCTTCCGCCACTCGCCGTTATCCTCCACAGACGACGACTTAACGGCCGCCATCTCCTCTCTCCGTCCAAACTTCATCGCCTTGTTTTTCCTCGTAATTTTCCCTCTCAAGTTGTAGAGGAAAACGAAGCATCCCAGTAAAGAAGCAACCAAACTGCCCAGAATATAAACATCAATCACCACCATCTTCAACAAAATTTTCTTCAATTAACTGCCAAGATTATAAACTAACTGGATTTGATCGAATTCTCTCTCTAAAAAATGTGTATCTCTCTCTCTCTCTGATGAAGTGTTGTTAGTTGGTGATTTTCAACTGTAAACAGCCCCTATTATAATGAACTTTAAATGCATTTGCCGATCTGCCAAATATTAATTAATTCTTATAGGCACAACGTACAACAGCCACCAAACTAAATTGTTAATGAATAAAATGCAAAAGAAAAAGACAATAACATAAATAGACTTTTATGGTGTACATACATATTATATAGTCTTTCAATTCCTTACAGCCAATGAATTGTGACATTAAGAAGCCATTTAATAGACGGATTTAAATTTTCGTGCAATTTGGGAAGGTGACGTTTTAACATGGGAAAAGTTTGAATCAACTAAAAATGTGATTTGTTTAAAGGTGAAAAAGTTACTTTATATATACTTAAGGTTTCTTATCTACTCTATTTTTCTCTCTTTGTATGTGGCATATCTGATTTATCTATACCAAAAAAGAGAGTGGAAGGGGCTACAATTATTATTATTATTATTATTATTATTATTATTATTATTATTATTATTATTCTATCATTAAAGTCATGGAATAACCAACGGGGTAGCTCAAGTGACAAATGAGCTCTCTTTGTGACAAAGAATATTGGGACAACTCGGGTTCAATTCCCACAAGTGACAATTCTCCATGGGTCAGCTAGCTGTTGAATGTACTAAAAAACGCGTTATGTCTACTTACAATTGTTTTTTTCTTTCTTTTTATTGACTTGACAAAAACCTAACTTATTTTTAAAGATAAATTTACATGCAGAAAAAGAAGTATAAAGATAAGTAGTGCATGTGATTTGGTCAGTGCACGCAGGGCAGAATGATTCAAAGCCAACGTTTATAGTCAATTTCCAAAATCGCCAGCCATGTCTGGAAAAACAGCACTAAGATATGGCTAGCAATGATTTCCAAGTATTGAAAGCATTGGAATTCAAAGAGGGAAGTATTTTATATTATTATCTTATAATCAAAATAAATCCATTTTGTCAAACATGGAAGGAATTGAAAGAGGACTTCAGTATATTTAGTTAATTAGTCAAATAATTGAGACAAAAAAGAATTCGTCCCAATCCAATAAGGGAATTTCGGTGGCGGTGAATGTTGTTTTCCTTTTGTTCTTTGAGTCAAGTCAGCAGTTTATTATGTATGCATGTATGTATTGACTTTTTCAATCCATGATTTACTCACTAGAGGCAAATTGTATGTATGTATATATGACTTTTTCAATCCATGATTTACTCACTAGTGACAAATTTTACTGTGGACCATGGTGCAGGGCAAAACAATGTCGTTTCTTTTAATGAAAAGAAATGACATATATTTGACCGTTCCATTCAATTAATTATTTTTATAGTGTATTTAATTTCATTTTATATATACTATACAATTTCATATATATGACATTATACACTCAATATGTTAGACATGTTATTGAATTCATTTTATACACATTTTTATCACAACACCACTAGAGTATAATTTTAATTCAACTACGATTTCATTAGATAATATACACTCAAATATGCCAAACATGTTATTCAATTTTATTTTATATACACGGTAGCTTCATTATAGCATAATTAACTAAGTTGTCTGTGTGATCCTAAATCCTCACCCTCCGTCTATTATCTAAGTACTAATTGAGTTGTCTATGTGAGCTCAGTCCATGTTTTACTAATGGATTGAGTTGTCTATGTGAGCTCAGTCCATGTTTTACTAATGGTACATAGTGGGGGGAGCTCAGTCCATGTTTTACTAATGGTACATAGTGGGGGGAGCTCAGTCCATGTTTTACTAATGGTACATAGTGGGGGGAGCTCAGTCCATGTTTTACTAATGGTACATAGTGGGGGGAGATACAAAACATAAAATATACTCACAACATTGTAAAATTTTCTTCTTTTTTTTTTTTTTTAAAGTTATAATTTCTGACAAAGATTAATTAGGTATATGACGTCATTTACCACTTCTTATGGCTCAAAGCCTCGAATAAATAAGTTTGATTCTTGTTAATAGCATAAATTTGATATGAGATAAGGGTTAATAGTTACATTACAAGATAAGGAATTAAAAGACAATAATGTATTAATTGTATAACGTGAAGATGTGCAAATGTGCAATCGATTGCTCAACGACGCAAACTTATTAGGTGGCACAAGTCCTATGGCGAGCTATCCTATCAGCTAGGTAACAATTATTGAATTAATTAGGCTATCATATAAACACCATCACTCGTAATAAGCCCTCAAATTCAAATTAAACACTATAAATAGAGTAGCAAACGTGAAAGGAACTCAAGTTTGAAACGAGTTATTGTAAAAATTTGAATCTTGTAATCAAATCTAGAGTTCAAACCTTATAAATAGAAGTGCCAAAAGAGCTTACAATTTTAAAAAATCTAGTGTTACATGTATCACGTTATAGTGTCTAGTCGTGTTCATCGTCATCACCTCAGATTGCGGCCATACGACTATCAGTCTCTAAATTCATGAATTAAATATGATGGAGATGTATACCAATTACTACCAAACTACCAAAATCATGGCTCTCAGTTATGGCTCACAAAATATGGGCTTTCTGGCAATACGCACGCATCATTAATATCTCAAAATACATTATCCTACCTCCATTACCACAGGAAAATAGTATTATAAAAAAAGTTCTAATTAGAGATGACAATTCAATCCAAACTCGACAACTCTGCTCCAACGGCCCACGGAGTGGGGATAGGGAATTTTTTTTGAGAAACGGGTAGAGATTGAGAGAGTTTTTCCATCCCAGCTGAGAACGGGATAGCATCCCCTACCTTAACCTCGAATTCCTAAAACCCCAAATTAGATATATTATATTACTAGCCAAGATACGCGCGTTGCGCGTAATGCAAGGCCCAACGTAAACTCATTTATGTAAGTTTAACATTAAATGTTTATTTGAACTTATTCATGAAAAAAAAAAGATTGTAATATTGACATTATGACCATAATAGAGTAATAGATTGGGATGAGTAAGTGTAAAATAATATTAATATGTTTCAATTTTATTTTTAATTACTTGCAACATTTACAGACGATATTGTCACATATAATTAGCTTTGCATAAAAGCATGTTCGTTCAAGTATATTGCGTTTGTACAAAAGGAAACTCTGTTTATCATTCCATTTCATCTGGCAGAGTCAATTGGCAGTATGCAAAGGGGAAAACCCAATATATTTTAAAAAACAAAATAAAACACAAATAAAGTGACAAATGATGAAACAATTACTACCCAAAAGTATATATTTATTTAAATTTTTTATTTTTACAAAAGAAAATTAAGAACGGGAAAAGCTTTAATTATCAATGAAATCGAGAATACAATAATGATCTTGTGAAACTTAAGGTGGTTCATCTATCACTTCTGATTTGACGCCATGAAGTTTCCATGAATTGTCATATTTAGCAGCGTGTGCAATATCCATCAAATGTTGATATCTTCTTTTCTTTCTTGAAGATTCCCTAATTACTTGAGTCTCTGCACGTAACTCAATGTTTGGGTCCTTTAACATTCGTTCCTTTTCCTTTTGAAGCTCAATAACTTTCTCTTTGTTGACAGCATATGTTTTGTCTTTGCTGAGATATTGTAAGTTCTCAAGAAGGTTGTCCATGCTTTGCAATTTCCGGTATGGCCATCGTTTAATTCCCAATTTTGTACACATTCTCTTCAACTTATCTTCACTTACATTGAGCTCCCTTGCTGCTTGGGCTGCGGGTAAGTGGAAGAATTTTGAAATAGTATTTAAACCCCAGTGTTTAGAGGTTCTCTTGTCAAATACAATGATTTCAGTTGAGTTGGATAATTCAGCTACAACTGGAGGCGCCTCAAGTGAAACATCGTTCTGGCCACATAGCATGTCATTCACAAGACCACAGTCGAAATCTAATTGTTCGGCGGAGCAACAACTTTGTTGAATTTGGTGTAAAGTTTTACCTGTTGGAGATGAAGTTGGATTATTGAAGTGATAATCCAAGGGGTGGTTTTCAGCATGATTAAAAAAAGGACGGTAATCTTGTTCAGGAGAAGAAATAGGAATTTCTTTATCATCCTCATCCTCTAACTTCAAGAGTTTTATTCGAGGCCCTCGGGAAATTCCTAATATCCTGCACCTATTCTTTAATGTTGTGACACCAACCTTTAATTGTACCGCTGCTTCACTAATCGGAAGATGGAAATAACTTGAGATCATTTCCTTAGTGATCGTTCTTGAATCACACAAGGTTTTCTTCACCGGAGTGTTTTTTTTTTCCTCGACTGCAACCTCTTCCAAAGGTTTAGGTAAAACAGGTGGAACAACTTGGGCGACCGGCTCAGCGTCAATAACTTGTTCACCTTCAACAGATGGTTCTAGTAGTGTGTACAACTCATTCTCAATCTGCAAAAGAGAAGGTAGATTTAGTTCATTCCAAAAGGAAGTATCTTCAAAGTCAGAACAAGAAAGCGAATGAGAATGAGATGAGGATGAAACATAATTTGCCATTTGATTGGAAATGTTAAAGTATAAAGAAATAAAACAATTAAGGTGAAAGGGAAGGTTAATTGACGGCTGTAAGGAAATGATCAAACATAATTTTCTTATAAGAAAAACCAAGTGCTGCTTTCAAAGGAGCAAAGGACATGTCGGACTGACAAATTAATGGAAACAAAGTCTAATCACACACATTTCAGAATAAATTTTAAAAAAAAACGTCAAAAGGTAAACAGGGAATTGTTTTTTTTTGGTTTATTTGATCCTGTCTGGTTTTAGAGACCGCGTTTTAAAAGTTCTTTGGCATCCCAATTTGTGTTTTTTGGGGTATATTTAGGACTTTAGTTTTACCTTTTAAACACAGTATGAAAAGACGGTATACTGTTTTTTTTTTTTGACAATTGATTTTGTAAGTACGTGGATATCTGCTAAACTCCAAAACAATATGCTGATTTCGGAGGACTAAAGGACATGTAAAAAAAAGTTTTAATTTAAAAAAGTTTAATGTAATAACGGCCAAATAGGCCACTGAAAGAGGAAGATTTGCGGCAGTTCCTTTTTTTTTCTTAAATTTAATTTTAATTAATTATTTTATTTAAAATTATTTTAAAATATTATTTTTAAAGGTGATAACAGGAAGATCAAGTCAAACAAGATACTTTGGGTTAATTTGCATACATTTGTGTAGTTCAGGGACCCAAGTGTATTGTTTTTGACTTCAATAGCCTAATTGCAATTTCGTTTGAAGTTCGGTGACCTATTTGACTCTAATTCCAAGTTTAATTACACGCATTTCAAAACAAATAAAAAAAACAATACAAAAAAAATGTCAAAAGGTTAACCTGACTTTTTTTTTTTGTTTGCTTTATTTTTTCTAGTCTAGATTCTGTTTACGTTTTTGGTGTAAATTTAGGCCTATAGTTTTATATTCTAAATGCAGCATGAAAAGATGTTATATTGTTTTGGTTTTCCACTTCTTTTTTTTTTGTTAGTACGTGGTTATCCTCTGAAATCCGAGACAACCTCAGTGTACAAGGTTAATATTAGCTGCATTGTTTGCATCTTTAAGAACTGTCAATTTTTTTCATCATATTACAGGGATTGTTGCCTTGCTCTCCCCAACATTATCTATTTTTTTCATCTTTCTTCATTGATTTTATTTCTCATTCTTATAATATTTCATGTCAAATGGCGAATCATGCTTCGTCCTCTTCTCATTCTCAATTCATTTATTGTAATGATTTTGATGATGCGTCATTATTAGGCGAGCTAAATCTAGCTCCCCTTTATGATTTCGAGAATGATCTGTTAGGACCGATTGAACCACCAATTGGAAATAAACCACTTTATGAAGTAGGAATTGCAAATGAAATTGATCCGTTTGTTGACGTTGAACCCACCACTACACATGAGCGTGTTGATGATGGTGAATCTGCAGATGTGATGCCTGAAAAGAATGATAAGAAAAGATGGGTCAAGAGGACGTTTTGTGATTCAAGTACGGTAACTAAGGAAATGATTTCAAGCTTTTTCCATTTACCGATAAATGAAGCAGCCGTTCAATTGAAGATGGGACTTACAGTTTTAAAGGTTCGTTGCAGGGAATTAGGAATCTCCAAATGGCCTCAAAAGAAACTCTTGAGGCTGGATGATGACGAGGTAATTCCAACTCCCGCTTCTAGCCAGGTCATCTATTCAACTTTAGAAAATACCGAGGATTATATATGGGATTACCAATACCATGACTTTACTTTACCTCTCTGGGATTTTGAGGGTGATGCACAAGTTGTTCAAGAGACATCTAATCCGGGTATAATTGCTGCAGATGAAAAGCCTACCCCCAAAGATCCATGGAGTTTTGAAATGCTTTCTAAGTTATTTCATTTACCCGTTTCTCAGGCGGCAAGAAAAATGAAAGTTGGGGATGTAAAGTTTAAACAAATCTGCAGGAAATGTGGTGTCAATCGATGGCCGTATATGAAGTTGAAAAGTATGGATCGACTAATTCAAAGCGTTCAAACCATGAGTAAGTTCAAGAAAAAATCTAACCGGAATGAGAGGGTTAAAGAGCTACAAATGGAAAAAGAGCGGATGATGAGAGACCCAAGAGTTGAGTTTAGTTTCGAAACTATAAAAATCAGAAACTCTTCTTGGAGGAAGAAAAGATATAAGTACTTGACGAAGCTTTCTTATTCTGCACATGATGCAAGTTCATCTACAGCTGTTGATGTCAAATCTGAAGGGATTAATTAAGTTCTTTAATCTGTACGCTAAGCTTGTTATCCTGTCTTTAATTTTATGAATGAAATTTTTAGCTACTCATTTTTCCATCTAATTAAATCATGTTCAAATGAATACTTGCTATGGGTGCTTATTGATTGAAATTAAAATGTTTAACAGCTTTCAATAAAAATGTTATCTTTTTAGCTTCATCATGACATGCTGACTCCAGTTGAAATTGTTAGATTCCTGGGAAGGACTATTACAAAGATGTTTTATTAATAATTATAATTAAGTAATGCATGATTTATAAGCGTCTAAGAAAAAAGTTTTATAATACAACCACAATTTTAAATAGATTTAAGAGGGATAACAAAATACAAGCCATAAATAATGTACATATGCGTTAAAAAAAGTTTATCGTCTAACTTGTTTAATCGACTTTTGCCCTTTTACCTTTATCAAGACTTACTGATTTCTCTTTACTTGTAGCATCTTCTAGAATGTCAGTAGCATGTTTTGATGATTCATCGAAGTCTAACCTTCTCTTTGTTGGATTGCCCACCGTAAAAGTTTCTTCCACAATGTTGGATGAACGTGCATGTGGTGTTGCTTGTTGTTCACCAGTGTCTCTTGTTATGTCCTTACAAATACATGCTACTGAATAAGTCAATGTCGATGGATGATCTTCATTTAGAGCATTTATCCTTAGACCAACAACAAAATCAATAGCATCTAACTTTTGTTGGAATATTTCACTGTCCTCAACAGTTGTTGGCATTTCAATTCCAACTAACAACATTAGCCGGTGCACATCATGATTAAAGAGAATAGCTTGCACAATTGTAGAACCATCCGATATTTCAACATTTAACTTATACCTACAACGAGCAAAGAGAGTGAAAATAAGTTTAAAGTTAACTTGTTAACATAATAGATAAGATGTATATTCTGTTTGTATACCTCCTGACAGTGAGACCATCAGTTTGGCCACAGTATAAGCAATGGAGTTTTAATCCTTCGATGGAATTCACTATCTTGTTGCAATAGTTGCAACCAATATAATACTCAAGCGGACCAACATTCTTCATTCTAAGCTTCCCTCTAACCCATGCAATAGGTTTCTACAGGAAAACAGACGTGTGTTATAAAAACAGTTATTTTAAGAATATGGCTTGTTAATCATTATAGTATGCTATAGAGAAATTGGAAAAAATATATTACTCTATACCTGCTTTAATTCATTGTCAATTTCAGCAAAGGTGCACTTTGGTTGTTGCAATGCGTTTGAGAGTGTGAGAAAAGAGTCAAGATAAGTTTTGTCTACAATTGTTTTGTAGATAACGCTTAAGTTGTTGTCTTTCCTGTGAAATAAAAATCATATTTTTATAAATCAACATAAATATTAAGTAATACTTTGGAAGTTAGTTGGAAGAAATACCATTTATTAAGAACCGTTGCATGTTGTCCGGGTGGATTTACTTCGATAGTGGTATCATATCTCGTACTCAGTGTAATACCTATTTAAGTAGTAAAACACATGTAAAAATGTAATATGTTCGTTAATAGTATTAAATATTTATATAAAAAAAACATCATGTACCTTGGAATGCATTTACATGAACTCCCTGAGCAATAACAATCGGAAATTTGCCTTGACTAAGTTGTAAATCAATTTGAATTCCTTCAGTCATGACAAAGTTGCCCCATAGAGTGATGATAACAGGTTTTGATCTTTGCATTAACAAAAAAAACAATATTATAAAATAGAATGCATAACAATTAAGATTTAAAATATAATCAGTTTGAATATAAGTAAGAGTTAAAGTATAATACTCTTCATTGATGATCACAAACTCATTAATATTTTGTTGACCATTCCTTGTCGTAATGTATTGACGTGGTAGTTTGCAAATAACAATAGCTAGCACATCTGTAGTCATGAGTTGGAAAATAGCAGGAGAGGTTGCTGGCATATATACCTTGGAGAAATATAAGCAGAAATATAGTATGATAGATAACAGTAGTAAACTAATAAGCTTACTTATCAGTTGTCGAGATGACAAACATGCGTAAAAATCTGAGAATGGGGTTATGTGTGGCTGAACCGGTTCGTTGATGTTTATCTCATCTCCAGCAACAACATCTTCAATCATAGTTCTCCTTGTAATGTTCCACAAATTTCTATAATTTGGGTCTGGCAAATTGATGAATTCCCTAGCTGGTTTTACTGATGCATTTGAGATAGTGTATGTGCAGTGTAACTTCAACCTTTCATCAAGTACGTCTATCTCATTGTCATATAACATTGCCTGTACTTTGTTGCCCTGCACAAAGTTACAAGATTAAAAAAGTCTATAAGCTATGGTAGTTGTTGTATGTAAAATTCTTTAATATGGAGTAAAGAATACACATTTTAGAAATACATGAATTGAATATATAAATACTATTCGTTTGCATGATATGAATGACTTACTTCAGAATCTTGAAATATAATTGGTTTGTATTTTTTGCCTGGTGAAGATCTCGATTCTCTTACACTGTGTTTATGAACAACTGTTACTTTGCATTTCCATGCATGTAAATCGACAGTAACAGCTGGTATCAACACAAGATCGTCCATACTACAAAAGAAGAATAAAAGTCATGACAAGCTTACTTGTAAAAAGATGCAGCAATAATAAATTATTTTAGTATCATCTTGAAATATACTTGATAATTTCTCGGTAAACAATGTTTTGTGTAAAACTTGCTACAATGGATTCACTATCATCTGTACATATAAGTATTTTCAATGAACTTGCAGTCTTTGCACGCGACATTGCCACGTATAATTGCCCATGGCTAAAAACTGGCTCCTTCAAGTATATTCCCACAAAATCTAGGGTTTGACCTTGTGATTTATTAATTGTCATTGCAAAGCAAACTTTTATCGGGAATTGAGTTCTTTTGAATGGAATGACACATTTATCATCCTTCGATGTCTGAAGTGGTATCCTAGGTATCAATACATGTTTACCCTTGTATTCTCCGACTGCAATAACACAACTTATGATATGATCTCCAAACGCATCACATATAAGCCTTGTACCATTGCACAAACCTTCACATGGATTGAGATTCCTTAGTAATATCACAGGACATCTTTTTTTTAAGCACAACATATGTGGAGGCAATCCAGCAGGAGACAATGTGTGTAAATAATCTTGGCAATGTAAATATTTTGAATCGCTTGGTTCATCATAACTTATGTAAGTCTTATTTGCACCAGGGAACTTGTCTAACAAGAGAAAATTAATTTCGTCAACAAATTCATTCTTTGTTGTCAATATTGCTCTTTCCATCAATGAGTATGGATCATTGGAAAATAAGCCCAAATCTGGGTAGACAGATTCAAACAGAACGTCTAATGGTGGTCTACAACCATTATTTTTAATTAGAAAATGAGATGGAACTTTGATCTTGTTTTGCAAATCCATTTTTTCTGAACCATTACCAATCCTCATTAAATAATCAGCAAAGGTATGATCTTCCTGTGCACGCATGTTTTGCGTTAAAGTCAATCGTCGAATGTGTGGCCATATCAAACTTGACTTAACTAAACATGCTTCAATAAAATCTTCTTTTTTTCCATGCCTTACAATTGGCAGTGTCTGCCTAAAATCACCTCCAAATACAATGACTTTTCCACCAAATAAATCATTACACTCCATAATATCCTTTAAGCTTGTATCAAGACTCTCAATAATCTTTCGATTTGCCATCGAAGCCTCATCCCAAAGAATTAATTTGCATTCTTTGAGTAATCGGGCCTTAGCAGTTTGTTTGCCTATATTGCAAATGTGTTTATCATCCCCATCGAGTGGCAATTTGAAACGAGAGTGTGCAGTGCGACCGCCCGGAAGTATTGATGCGGCGATTCCAGAAGTTGCAGTTGCAAGAGCAAGAAAACCCCTAGATCTAACAGTCGCCAGTAAGCATCGATATAGAAAAGTCTTGCCTGTCCCTGCTGGTCCATCAACAAAATATATGCCGCCTTTGTTCGCAAAGACATTTTCAATGATAGTGTCAAATGCTGCACGTTGGCAAGCATTCAACTTCTGCACGCCTGCCAAGTCAGACTCGCTAACTTCCAAACTTCGCTCATACATTATTTCATGAGTCATTGTTGTTGCTATATCAAGTTCAGTAAACGTATCAACCAAGTTGTAATCATATAAGTTTTTGCCCATTTTGTGCAAGTTGTTTGCAATCAACTTGAGGACTAATGATTCACTTTCATCAATCGTGTGCAATCCATTCCTTAAGAAGTCTTGGCACATGTAAGATTTGTATTTTATCCAAAGTGAACGAGGATTTGAAAGATCACAAAAGATCAGAAGCATTGCAAATAACTTCCTCAAACTCGATGGCATTTGGAATAGCAACGCTTCATCTAGTGATTGTTCAATGATTGAATCTCCAGATAGAAGTCCGAGTTTTTCAGCTGCCTCACGGAAAGTTTCAGCAAAGTAACCATTAACAGTTTTTAAGGATTCAAACGATGTGGGTGCCCTTACGTTCATCAACAACATTCGCAAATAGTATCGTTCTCCTTCAGTTGGGTTAACAGTTACAAGCCTACCGATGACCTTCAGTTGTTTCCTTGGCTTCCAAGACTTTGTTGATTTGCACCAAACAAAATGGCAAGGGAATTCAACATAAAGCAAATTCATCATTTTCGCATATTCATTTGCTAGATTCATAGAAAAGAATTCTGTCAACATGGTACGACATGCTTCTTCCCTACTAACAATATGAATTATTCTTTCATGTCCATAAAAATTTATATATTGGGAATTTTCCAAATGCACTTGCAATTGAATAACAGCGGGTTTTAGCTCGGCTATTGCAAAACCATATATTCGCCATGCAGCTTCAGGGGGAGAAATCCATCGTGCATTCTGGTATTCTTTAATCTCGTCAATCACATAATCGCTCATGTTATCAGCCAAAGACATGCGAACTCTATCATGGCCTTTATAAATATATTTGTATATATACTTGACAGACTTAATGGTTGCACAAACCTCAACATTTATGTGGCAATCAAATTTCAACAATAATTGAGGATTATACGGAACGATCCATCGATTGTCAAGCTTAAACCCTTTAATCTGAACAAAAAAAGAGGTATTTCGTCTCTTATAAATAGGGTATGAGTCATCATCAAACCTAGTATCAGGACAGAATGAACGAGGGTACTTACTTTTGCAAGAGGGTGAAGTTTGGCATTTCTTTTGGACCATGCAAGGACATGTTTGATTAAGAGAACCACAAGGGCCATGAACCATATGTTTTTTTACAAGGTCATACAACGTTGGCTGCGTTTCCTTATTTGGGATTTCTGCACACACGTATTCGTCAACAAAAGAAGACGACGCCATCATGGATTTGTTTTTGAGAATAATAAGGAAATGAGCATGTGGAAGACCTCTTTTTTGGAATTCAATCACATATGTGTATGCAGAAATCTCACCAAAGAAATGTTTTTTTGTAATGTCATTCTTTAATTCTTGCAATTTAGCATGAAATACTCTTGCAACCAAATCTGGCCTATTCTGTGCCTCGTCATTGAATTCCAAAAGACGTTTAATTTCTGGCCAATTTGGATTGCATGTTATAGTTAGGAAAAAATCTGGTTTACCAAAGTTTTGGACAAGTGACATCGCATCCATATATCGCCCACGCATATCCCTAGGTCCTCCAATGAACGACGAAGGTAAGATAACTCTGCGACCAACATCATTACCAAATACCGCACCGGTACTGACACTGTCAACCAACCCTTGAAAATTCTCTGACCTACAAAGTTGTTGTTTCTTCCTAAAATAATCAAGACGTTGTGTTTCGACCTTGATATATATGTCAACAATAAATTGTTGAAACAGTCTGCCAGTATGTAGTAATAATGATGTGTCACCTGAACGCATTTGAAATTTGTATGCGTAATATTCCCTGCAAGATACTGAACGACGTTTTTTCCCTTCTCGGAATACGATTTCCTCAGCTTGAAGTAATTCTTCAACATTTGATACATCATTAGCATTGATATACAATGCACTGGCATATGTATTGCGAGTTGAAGTATTGTTTGGAAAAACTCGTTCAATACCCTCATGCCATCCAGCATCACCGAATGGGAACAACAAAGGGTACTGTAATGGATCATAACAACCATAATAATATTGGATATTCTGAGCACGACCACTGTGTGCGTATACCCTTATGTTCCTATTATCTCCAGAGCCCTCAAAATCTTCAATCCACACTGCAGCAACTTGAGAAGTTGTTGGTGCATTATAAATCCTCTGGTCAAGCGAAGGACATGATTGCAGCGAAATGCTAAACTCATCAGAATGCACAAGATCCTTAAGACTCCGAAAGAATTTAGCATATGGGTTGTGAGACATGACCTCGATAAGATCTGAGACAATTTTCTCATCTAAATGACCAACTTCGCAAACTCTATTCTCTACTTCATGATCAGTGTCGTAAAAATAGAGTTGTAGATTGCGGGGGGGACAACCATCAGGCAATAAGTCATTTATAAAATGGTAAATTTGTCCTTGCACTTTGAAAGTATAAATGCCTTTATTTCTCCTACACAAATCTTTTTCATAGTTATGAATACCAAGCGAAGTAAAAGCAAACGTGTTGTTGTAAGTCCTAACGCACGAACGGAAATTATTGTAGCTCTTATCAGGGCTGGTGTATAATGCCTTTAAAGTCGGTGGCATTCCGTTCGCCACAAGAACAACTTCACCCTTACAACAACAAAATCCAGGAGGTTCATATTGAAGTCGCTTCGCTCCACAATAAATACAATCAGGAATCGCGGATAACATAAATGTGTTTTTTGCATCATTTTGCAATGCGCCTGCTGATTACACAATTGTATTCATGTGTGTTTTATTTCCAAATGTCAAAAGCGCATGACATTTTGTTGGCCGCAGCACGAGCGGAAAAAATGAGAATAAAAAAAAGTCAACACCAACTAATAAATCGATTTTTGTTCTTTCAAATACGTTTGAACAAAAATGCGTAAATGGATGACATTTCACACCTGAAGAAATCGCCAATTGGTCATCCACAGAGGCATTACTATGATTGTTTGATGTTTCGCCTATTTGATTTTGTTGGGACAATTTTTTCCATGCGTCTTTATTTTTATTTCTTTTACGCTCACGCAATTCATCTTGCGTAAATCTTGTACGACCTCTTAATCGGTTGTTCATAACTCTAAGCACTGAACAATCATAAATAACTATATTTGCTAAACACGCAGAAGCAAAATTAAAATTAACAAAACGTAAACGTAACGAAAACAAACCAATATAATGTACAGAAAAAAATAGAACTTAAAAATTAATGTTATTTAAAACAATAGTCAATATAGATGCAGTAACCAATTGTTATTTTTTGGTAATAATATTGCATTTGAAATGTATATTTTGTGATATCAAATATGAGAAATTGACCTCTGATTTGATCGAGTAAAAGTTTATTCATGTTCTCCTGAATTAGTAGGAGAAATTGATATTTTGTATAGATAAAGTTGTAAATGGATGAATGGGAATTTTATTCTACAAATGTACCCATTACATCACTATAGTAATGATTTATTATAATACCAAGATAACAATTATATTATATTATATTCTTTTTTTATTAGTATTATATTGTCTGAGATCATGGGAGGAGAGTTTTTTGAATTGTAAATGCATGCTTTGTATCCCACTTTCATTTGTTTATTTCCACACCGGTTCAATCATGCATAAACCTACATTTTTCATTTGATAAATCCAATCCTTGTTTTACTTTAGAATTTTGGATGGTTGCCTACTTGCAACACAAATAAAGGAGCAAGAAGGAAATAATTCTCATGGAAAATCTTCATTTTTATTTGTGCACTTGGAATTTGAAATTTGGAATTTGAATCCTACACATCCTGATTATTGTGCTGCATGGAGTAAATAATTTCGAATAAATGGGTGCTGACGTGCTCATATGTGGATCGGGTTTATGGTTGATTTATTTGCATCGGTCTAAAATTGGGATGGCTTGGTTGTATTTGCCTATTTGGTTAGGTCTAGTTTTTTTGGGTAAAGCCAATTAAGATTATCTTTTGAAAGAATATCAACAAATGAACATGGTTAAAAAATTCGTTGGGAAAAAAATTTATGGCTCATCATCCACTATCCTATGCAATAACAAAATAAATTTTGAACATTTGTTTCTTTTGTCTTATCGTTTTTTTTAAAGCAGATTTTGTTTCCTATACTTTTTTTTTTGTTATTTGAATTATAAACCTATAATTGATTTAATATTTGTATTATTTTTTCAGTTATTTTCATCATAACTATATAATTAAATTGAATCGAAAAATAAATAAAATAAACAAAAGTGTAATACCCCGTATTTTCCTAACATTATTATTTTATCCTAAGGCGTTGACATTCATAAGTTATGATCTTCAGATATTTCAAAAGAATTTTTATAAGTGAGTATAGTTGTTATTAAGCTGCGATCGTACGTCTCGGTCACGAACCGTAAAAATTTTAAGAGCTAGTATTCGGACCCGTTTGTCATAGGAAATGGATTTTTAGACACCATACTATTATTCTTGAATTTCCTATTTAATTAAATCAGCTCATAGCAGCGAAAATTTATTTTGATCGTACCTCGCTAAATTTCGCGGTGTACCGAACCTAGCCCAATTTTGAGGGTTAGTCTGGAATAAATTTTTAGTTTCGGAAATTATTCTATCTGGATTATTTTCCACCGAAACTTTATCTGTTTGGACCACAACTGATATGTTGTGGAGATATTTTATTATTTTATTATATTTTTCCCAAATCTTATCCTATAAGCTAAGAGTGATGGGAAAATATAAAAGCCAAATATTCCCATTTCTTCATTCCCATTCGTGAGTTCAAGAGGAGAGGAGAGAGAGTGAATTCATCTTCTTCACCAATCTTCAAGATCCATAGCCAAATTTCCTTCTCAACTCTCAATTTGTTCGGTAAATCTTCGATTTTATTCGGTAAATAGCTCTATATTCCTTCCTAGATCATGAATCTATGCTTAGTTTCTTGGTATTTGTTGTTTTGGTGTTGATTTGATCCTAGGATTTAAGGTGAAATTTGGGGAAAATCATCCAAGATCACTTCTAAGGAATTGTTGACCACTTTGAGGTAAGGAATCCCTTAAGTTGGAGTAGTCACTTGAAATTGGATAATTGATTTTTTTGGTTGATATATATATATATGTATAAATTGTTGGGATGATGAGAAGTGGTAGTTGATATGCCTAAATATCTAAGTTAGAAGTGCTAGTATATAGTATATATATATACGTGTGATGTATGTATATGGATATGTATGTATCACAACAACAAGATGTTGTATGTTGATGGAGTGTTGTTGGTTAAGAGCTTATACTTGTGGAAATATTGGAGAAAAATCAGGGTAGTCTCTGGCAGTAACTTCCGAAATTTATTGGGAAAAATTGGTAAGGTATTTTGATGCCATTTTCTTCAGATATGTAGTTCAATAAGTCTAGAACCCGCATATAAAATTTCATAATGATCGGAGTAGTGGAAGTATGGTTTTCGAATTTTTCTCCAAAACTGGTCCAGAGAGAAAAATTCTGGACAGCACACTGCCAAGGGCAAAGATGGAATTTTCTGTGTTCATTCGCGGATTAAAATGATCAAAACTTTTTATGGACATCAAGTACTATGAGTTGGGGTTCTACCATAAAAATTTAAAGTGAAAAAGAGTTCGGGAACTATCT
This sequence comes from Ipomoea triloba, assembly GCF_003576645.1. NCBI lineage: Eukaryota > Viridiplantae > Streptophyta > Magnoliopsida > Solanales > Convolvulaceae > Ipomoea > Ipomoea triloba. The sequence goes on from NC_044916.1 coordinate 771,987, forward strand.
TTACCGGCTCAAACTTTCGGACTGCGTCAAGCTGAATTCTCTTATTGTTATATGGAAATATTGAGATAAAGATTATATATGGATGTTGGCAAATGGATTATGAGATGGTGATTCTTGGATGATTAATAGCTTATGAGTATATTAGCGATGGATTAAAGGGGGACTTAAAGTTTAATGGTAACTTAATAATGATGATGGTGTTATGAGTTAGTGATGGATATGGGAGGTAGCGAATTGGTTTTAAGGAAACTGTGTTATATACGACTTGGGTTTTTCCATTACTGTTTCCATTTCCATTACCGGGCTGTTATTTTCAGATTTCTCATTTATATTCGGAATATATTGTTATTTTTGAATTATTTCTTGCCAATTTATGTTCTGTTATTATTATTGATGTACATGTTTATTGTACCGAATTCTCCTATATTATTATTGATGTACATGTTTATTGTACCGAATTCTCCTACTATATTTCTGTCTCATGTGTTTATTGTACCGAATTCTCCTACTATATTTCTGTCTCATGTATTATTAGAAGATGATCCGGGCAAACCCTTTCCTTTCATTTTTCCCTAACATTTCATTCGGCAGAGAAGTAAACAGAATAATTTTTTTTTGTTTTCTTTACCCCTCATTTCTTGTTGGAGCTCATATTCACCTTGCTGTTGCCGTGGATGGGTTTGGCTAGTTATTTCATGTTGTCTTTATCATATATTTTGAAGGTCAGTTTGAATTTATATTCTGTCTCTTTTGGATATTCGCGTATTGTTCTTTGTAATATATGCAGTTATAGATTATATACATTTTTTGTCATGTGCAAGATATATGTCAGAAATATTTGTATATGTAGATTCCTAATGTAAAGATGTATTTTAGTATACATTAAATTAATAATAACGATATGGAAAAGGTTCTTCCTCTATTTTTTTTTCCAAACATATTCAGTTGACATAGGAAATGAGTTACCAACAACAGAACTTAACTTTTACAACATAAGATTTAATTTTAGACTTACAGGTTGTGAAGCGGCGTAGAATTACATTTGTAATGTGAAGATGTATTTTAGTATACATTAAATTAATAATAATGATATAACAAAAGGTTCTTTCTCTGTTTTTTCCCCAAACATATTCAGTTCATAAAGAAAATGATTTACCAAGAACATAACTTAACTTTCACAACATAAGATATAATTTTAGACTAACAGGTTGTGAAGNAGAATTCTCACCTATCAGAATGGATGCAAGCCATGCCGCTGTTTACAGGTACGTTGAAAAGAAGGTTTTTCCTGCACTGAGAAAAGAAGTAATGTAACATATTTCACACCATGAAAGTGGCAAGTTACTGTAAAAGTGCTTCAAAAGAATAAAGATGGTCTACTTAATTTGTCTAATGAAGCAGATGAATATAAATAATTATGAACTCACAGGTTGCAAAGCAGTGTAGAGTTCGAAGGTTTCAGGGAATTTGAGGTATATTATGGTGTTCAAACTCGTGGAGAAAGGCTGTATTTTATGTGCACTCAGAAAAGCACTTTCAAAAAAGAAAGGTCCGTGACTACAATAATTAAAGCATTAGTATGAGACAAGTTCTCTTAACATATTTTCCCGTAACTTGCGGTATTGTGTTCCTTTTCATTGTCAGTTAAATATTATGTTATTTATATGTTTTGGAATATTGTGTTTGGTGCCCGACGTTACCCGTTCGAAATGATATAATTATAGAGTTTTTTAAAAAAAGTGGGTAGTTGGGCCCACAAAGATGGTACTGAAGAAACGATAATATATTTCTCCATATATTCTTTTGTATGTTTATTTATTAAAAATTGTAATGTGGCAGACATTGCTTTGGGAATTGGCCTACCACAAAGGTAAAAACACTATAGTGGCACAAGATCCAAACTATTTTTTATAATAATGTGTCAAGACATTTTGTTCGTAATTGGTCCACCACAAAAGCAAAAACACTATAGCGTCACAAGACCCAAACTATTTTTGTAATCACTATAATATAATATTGAAGCCTAAATTATGTTTAGATAGTGTGCGTATATAATATCCAAAGCAGGCCCATGAAAATAGTGTCAAAGTTGTATTTAAGCAGCCTGAAATTGGAAGGTCGATCATCGGCAAGGGCAAATATGGCATTCTGTTTGCAAAGCACATCAATAAAAGCACAAGGTACAAAGAAATGTCATCGGAAAAAGTCTTGGGCAAATTATACTGAGCTTTTATATGTTATAGTGATATATTGTACTAGTTGTGTTTAAAATAACCACATATCTTAAGTATTCTTGTGTATTTTTATGTTCCTATTTCTTATTAATTACATAATTAGTACAATTTTTATGGATGTTAGACTAACTGGATATTTAAATATACAAACTTACAACTTAATTGTATAATTTAAATAATATATTATTTTATGTTGTACTAAAAAATGTGGACACAACCAATGACCTTGTGGTCTAGTGACACCCGGTTGCACCCCCATGTGAAAGGGGTGGGTTCGAGTCTCAGTGGAGGTGCTGCTGTCTCTTTGTGCTTCAGTAGGTTGAGAAAGTAGTTATGCACAGATACTACATTGTAACAGAGTCAGTAGTACTCAAAAAATGGGGGTGTGCCCTATTGCTAAGCCTAGCTCTACTAACCCAATTGTTATACCATGGACTAGGGTTCATATTACATTGTGAACTTTGATACAAAAATTTTGTACATTCAGTTAACACATTCTATATCTGCAGTTAACAATTTCTGTACATGTAGTTACAAGTACAGAAACTATACAGAATGTGTCAACTACAGATAAAGAATTTGAAGGTTATATTTGGACAAGAGTCTACAATGCAAGGTAGACCATAGTCCATAGTGTAATTTGCCAAAATACGCGGCAAACAACTTAGGGGGCTAAAAGTGTCATTTTTCCTAATTTCTATAAAATTGATCCCAGTTTTCTTGATTTTCTCCATTCACTTGGGCACAAACCAACATCCACAGCAGGAAGTTGAAAAACCAGGAAGCTGTAACTATTCAAGTTAAAGACTTTAAAGCTAAACCAAAACTTTGTCCTATAAAGTTAATCCACAAGTCAGGTAACTATTGGACAGTAAGAATTAATCCAAGAGAACAACACAGAACATTCTGCAAAATTACATTAATAAAAAGGATAGAAGAAAGTTACAATAAAGTGAAAGTATGGTGCTTTTCTTCTGTTTTTCATTCACTGTTTGGGAAATACCTGAGTGGGGGCTGAAAATGGTAGGAAGATGCCTCGATAGATCACTAAACTTTTAACTATTCTTGAATTCGTGCCAGTCATCAAGAAGCTCTCTTAGGAGGTGCCATATTATGAATGAGCGATACTGTTGTAGCAATTGAGAAGATCTGTATCACAAATCCTGCAGAAAAGAAAGAAAGTAAAGTGTATATCATTACACTGGGCATTTTATGTAATTATCTAGAGGAATTTCGGACTTAATCTAGAGAGCTTACCAAGTATAGTAGCAATAATCTTCACGACTTCAAGGTTTGGTGGCAGCATGCTATTGAAATTTTGAACAACCTAAAAAAAGACACAAGATAAAAATGAGTTTTAAAATTCACAATTCAAAAGAAGCTCATCTATATGGACAACAGCAGTAAAAAAGTCAATATTCAAGGGTTAAACAAAAAAGTGGATCAAACCACCTCACTTGAAAAGGGATAAATAATAATCATCACCAAGGTAAAAAAAGAAATACAAGTATAAGAATGAGAAACCGAGTAAAATATGCTAAATGACAAAATACCCAACTATGAGTAAAGTGAAAGGTTTAAACTTCAAGAAAGCCACTCTAAGTTCATGTAACAACTGATTCTGTTTCATCCACGGAACACCATAATAACTAGGCTTGAATTGTCTTTTTCAATTAAGAAACCATCAAACAATACACAAATGTACACATGCATACTTTGTCAAAGAAGCTAAAAGGGATTGAACAAAAATGTTGGCTCTATAGCGCATTTGTAGATCATTTTCACCTAAAAAGAGTAGAAATGAGAAAATTTCTATGTTGTCATTCTAAGTATAGAAGTTGAGAACAAATTGGCAGTCTTCTTGTTCAAGATTAGTAGATTACCATGCTAACATGCCAAAACCCAGTGATTAGCCAATCTTGTCCTTTAGAAAGCACATTTTAGATTCCATCTAAGACTACAATCTCTCTAGGCAGGACTAAACAGTCTGCAGCATTGCACTGAGATTTAGAGGGAAGGCAACATCAATGACTTCAACGTCAGGTCTTGAGAAATATATAAGAAATAAACTTTCTTCATCACAAATTGCATGTTTTGAAGGGTTATTTGCACTAAATATATCTAAAAGATCATGCACTATTGTCGAATATGATAGTGAAATTCTACACACAACCTTGTAGTTGTTCCATTGAATTTGAATTTCTTTCACAAGCACCTACAGCAATATTTAATTTTTGAACAACAAATTCTTTCCCATATTCCTCTACTTTGCAAACCCTGGTTGAATTTTTCAAAGAATAAAACAAATTTCAAACTTCCCAAAGTCATTCTTGCTCAGAGAAATTTTATAACTTCAAGCTATAGAAACAAGGTTACAAATATATGAAAGGATCAGTCTTGTATCAAACAGTAAATGATTAATGATCCTGTAAATTTACCTCCAAAAGATTGTGACTCCTAGCAAAACACGCAGCAGGCAATATTATAGCTGCCGATGATCCTAGCACATAAAACTTCAAAAAGTTTGATCTGCTGCGCTTTCGACCTTCAGCACAAAAAGAACACATTATCTTTCAATGAAAAATGCACAACCATTAACTCATTACCTGAGAATGACAAGAATTGGAGAATAATGAATAATAAATACCTAATTCCCCACTTATAATAGAGATGAAGCCTAATGCAACAGAAGAGAAAGCACATCCGTCCAAAGTCTCTGTCTTTGCTGCTGCCAAAAATGTGCTTGCTGCTATTATCAATTGAACAATAGCCTGCAATTAATAATGCAGCTCAAGTAAAAGTGAAACAATTGCAATCCTCAGAGACTCACGACCACACCAACTTAGCAAATGAAAAACAACAATTCTGGCAATTGCAATCAACAGCAAGTAAATAAAGGTTGAAGCTCTTCATACCTGAATGAATATGATTTTGGAAAGTCGAGATTTTCCTTTGGCAACTTTTTGATATCCTGACACCAAAAACACGAATTAATTTATCAAAAACAGAAAATCACAAAACCCTAACAGAAACAGACTTGAAAAGGGAAAAAGGTAATTTACGGGAGTCGACCACCATTCGGTAGGAGAAATCGGAGCCATCGGTTCCAGACGGCCGCCGACTAGCCGCCGATGTTCTTTGATGCATCTCTCTCCACTTACTAGCAGTGTGTATTCGGGGTATAGACAGAGCACTCCTAGAATGACGAGCTGATGTATCTAATACGTAGTATCTAATATCTAAATTTATTTACACATTTAGAAATGATTAATACTTTTAAATAACACTCTCTTTTTAATGTGATTTACCTCTATAGTTTGAACCTTTGAAGGTTATTACATTATTGTAAATTTATTTTATACACACTTCAATATAGTAGATGCAAATTTCCTTTATCATTTAAAAAATAATGTTAACATATTAATAAGTTATATTAAAGTTATAGTATAACTCATTCAATAGTCTTCTCTTAACATATTAAGAACATGACCTGCAAAATAAGGTGTATCTAGAGAGGATTTGGTGAGATTGCTTTTGCTTTGGGTTGCCCCTCTTATGTAACCCCCCCCCCCCCCCCCCCCCCAAAAAAAAAAAAAAAA
>NC_044916.1:779059-839600 GCF_003576645.1 Ipomoea triloba
CCCCCCCCCCCCCCTTCAAAAAGAAAAAGAAAAAGTAGGAGGTTAGAGATTAACAAGAGCAAAGAGTGATTTGGAAGATCAAACTTAAGTTATTTTTATCTCCTGTAATACTTTTTCCGTTTTAAAAGTAAGTCATACTTGCACATTATTACAATTCACTTAATATTTTACGTACATCTCGCATGCGACACTCTCATGTCCTAAAAAAATATCACATTTTCCTATATTATTATAATATAATAACAAATTAATAAATAAAAAGAAAGTACAAAAAGTTGTCACATGTTGCTGAGCGGTAGCCTTTTGCAGGCTTGCAAGCTTTCTAAATCCACACAAAGCTTCCATGTCATCTTAAAAGTGCTAAAATCCAAAGTCACCAAGGATAATACTTTTGAATACTACGGCCTATAACCTCCTATTTAGGAGAGTCACAGTTATACCGCTTGACCACAAGATCTTTGACAATTTAAGGATAATGTTAGTCTTATGAATGATTGGTTAAATTTAATACAAATGAATGTTTTAATATAGAGCAAGAAGAAGGTTGAGAGAGGTGAACTCTTGCAAGATGACAAGGATGAGCAATGGAGTTGAATTTCAATATAGGCGTGTAGTGTGGAAGAAACAAATGCTTGAGTTATTACGAGTTGAATTTTCCTCAAGTCTCTAGCTTGCTTAAGTGAAGGTATATCATCGTATTAAAAATGAATATGTTTCAAAAAAGTAATCACATGATTAGCAAAGAGTGTTCTTCCATACTTTTGTTGACTTCTTTACAAATGCTTTACTTTCATTAATAACCCCTTATAAACTTCAACACATTATTTTTAAGTTGATTAAGCAAAGAGTGCATTTCCTAAGTAATTACATATTAACATACATCTGGCCTTAACAAAGAAGTGATAGAAAACTTTGAGAATCAAATTTAAAAACTTGCAATTATTAAACTAACCGTTTAACTAATTTGATTGGGAAAATTGCACCAAATTTTAGCTTACTTGGTACACCCACAAGCTGTCAAAGTGACAAGCATATAGAACGAATAACAATGGTCTATGGGGCCAAAGTCGTTGATGTATGTAATTCCACATTTGCCCCCAAGCTAGATCGGTTCTAAGTTCTAACGGCTACTTGCAGACAGGCATTTGAAAAGCAACGGCTGTCTACAACAAAGCATTCACCACATCCATACCAAACGCTCTTCTTCTTCCTCGCTCTCTCACGCACTCGCAGAATCCGTTGCGACGCTCCACCGCACCGCCGAAATGGTGAAGGAACTCGGAATCCGATCCGCTTCACTGCCGGAGTCCATTTGCAGCGGTAGCGGCGGGAGCAGTATGGACACCGGAGAAGACGAGGAGTTCTACGAGAGGATCGAGGCTCCTAAGTTCGTCGATTTCACCGCTCCTGATTATTTCCGCCCCGACGATCACTACTGGTTCTGCCTCCGTGTTGGTACAGTGTCTTCACCTCTCAAATTTCCGAGTTTTGTTAGTAATTTCTCAACTTACATGTACTATTGTTTGAATATGATGAAGGTTCCTTATTATTCTACATACACGATCTGAAAATTACGTTGCTCGATTTTGCAACACTGTTTTCGCCATTGTGTTAGCTTCTGAGCATAGGTTGAATGAACTTCCTGTTAGATCTATACACTATTGCGAGAACGAAGAACAGAATCTGATGCATACTGTTATCTGCTTTAATGCAACGCCTTCATAAATCTAACCTTGTTCTTCTAGTCTTATTTTGATAGTGGAAGCTTCATATTTCTAGTACACTAGACTTCTACTACGTGTGCACCGGGTTCTCGCATTAGTATATAGATCTAAGTGTATATAGACTTCCACTACATGTGCACCGGGTTCTTCTAGTCTTATTTTGGTAGAAAAAGCTTCATATTTCTAGTACAATAGACTTCCACTACGTGTGCACCGGGTTCTCGCATTAGTATATAGATCTAACCTTGTTCTTCTAGTCTTATTATCATAGTGAAAGCTTCATATTTCTATTTTCTAGTAAACTAGACTTCCACTACACGTGCACCCGGGTTAATCCTACTTCGTGACCTTAACCGGCAAAGGATCACATAAACAAACTTAGGTTTGCCAATAGGCTACTCCCACTGGGAGTCGAACTTGTAACCCACAACAGCCTGACCAACTTGACTGGAATTGCCTCCTAGATGTATATTGTATAATTTATTGTAGTGACATAATATAGCTTATAGCTAGAGTTTTCAAGATGTTCCAAAACTGTGATGTTAAGAATTACATTCATTCTGCTTCAGGATGTGAGCAAAAACATGAAGACTGTGAGAAAATCTACAAGGAATTCGTTCTTCGGGTTGGTCATAATTGTTGATTCTTTTAGGTGTAGTTGTCAAGGGATTCAGCATTTCTAATGTGATTATATCTATGAATACAGGTAATGGCAGCAAGAAGTCCCAATGTAAGGCTCCAAAAGGCACTAAATAGAAATGCTTCAAGGTATTGTAGTTTGTAGATCACCTAAAGTTGGTCTAAATTGTTTCACATTAACATTGATCTGATGTTCTGATCCCTGTTTACTTTGATAGAAACATGAAGTGCCCAATGACAGTGCCCTCAAAGTATTCAAAGCCCAGGGTGTCAAGATTAGCAGTGGCTTCATCCATTTCCAGGAAATTGGGTTATGAGAAAGAGAAAGTTAAACCTCCTACAAATCCAATGTCTACTCCAAAGGCTAAAACAAAGCAAGTTGCAGCCAAATATCTTACCACTCCTAGGAGCAAAAAGTGCCTTCCAGATGCAAATTCATTTCGGAGTGTTCAGAATCCCAAACCTACCACTGTTGCAGTGCCAAAGAATCGGATGGCAGCAAAGGCTCTCGTGTTCTCCTCTCCAAAGAAAGCTATCAGTTTGAAGAAATCTGTTGAGCTGCGTATGCCTCTAACAAAGCTGTGTGAAGGGATGAAGAGGCTTGAGGTAACAAGCCAAAAGAAGCGTTTATTAGGGCATTCTAACAGATCATTAAAGGATGCTGGACATACTCCATTGAAGTCAATGCCATTAGATAGTGCAGTAAAGGTTAAAACCTCCAAGAAGGATAATAGAGTGGCAAAGGTCCCTTCACAGTCCCAACCTCAAGCTGCCAAGAAAGTAAAGCCAGTCAAGTCTGTGAAGGGTAAGAAAGAACGCAACTTGAAGGAGATAGTTGAAAACGAGCCCTGCAGCATGGAGGTTGATGCAGAGAATGATAAGCAACAGCTTACTGCTGGTGGAGAGTGCAATGATACTGAATCTCCACAAATAGAAGCAAACCCATCCTCAGAGCCTCTATCCACGGCTCCAAGAGAGAAGCTGAATTTATCTAATGAAGGAAGTGAACAGGATACAGAAGAAAATTCAGAGAATGTAGAGAACTTTAAGAATCATTCTACTGAGATCCAACCATCTGAAGTGCAATATCATGAAACCGAATCCACAGAAGGTGATGACAAAGAGAATGATGTATCTGCCAATGAAAACAGGTTTGAAACTAGTCTTTATGCTCTCATAGCCTCCCTCTAGAGATAAATATCCATATAGTTTTGGATTATTTGTTAGCAAAATGCTGTGTGCTGATTTGGTTTTCTGAAACCTTACAGAACGGTAAATGATAACAACATCGAGACCAAAATTCTAGGCGAACAGACGAACACCATAAAAAAGGTACCCCCTTTTCCTTTTCTTTAATTCATTCGATTTCATTTTGGTGAAAAAGCCCTGTTTTGCTTATTCATGTTAACTGTTGTCAACCAGATAATCAAACCAGCAGACAAGAATCTTTCAGGGCTGAAATTCAAGAAACCAAAGCCTACAAACCCAAAGCCTTTCAGGCTAAGAACTGATGTAAGCAAAGCAATGCTATTTCCACTTTAGATTTCTTTGTTAGTGTCAGCATTCTTTTTGAAAGCATCAGATAAATCTTGGGTTTTCAGGAAAGAAGCATTCTTAAGGAATCTAACTTTGAGAGGAAAGGACATCATCCAGACCCTCCCAGTGGAAATTTGCTAAGAAAACATGGAGCAGATACTCATGTAATACTTGTTTCTTTCTACTGTACTTGACAAAAGAGACCTTATATTAAATCTGTGCACTTGAATGTCTGACAACCGCATATAATTCGTTATATCAGGGCAATGGGGAGTCTACAGAGCAACAAAATAGGGGTGCTGGTAGCAACTGCAAGGGCAAAGAATCATCAGACACCGATAGCAGTTTGATGACGGTAAGCAGCTATTCGAATTTTGAATAATGTAGTCTACCATTCTAAAGTCTACCAATAGTATTCACCACATTTAAAATTTTACAGAAAGGGAGCAGAACAGCAGAAAGAACCAAGATGTCCAGAGACAAAGTAAGATCAAAGACAGTCACTATGACACCGAAAAGACCTAATGCTTCCCCATTCCAGGAAAGGAGTGAAAGATCAGCTACCAGGAAGGTCAAATCCCCCTTGGAGAAAAAACAAGCCATGTTTCAAAGGTTAGTAAAGCAAAATGCTTATGTATACTGGACTATCTTTTTCCTATAAATCATAAGATATCAATCAAAAATTCAAACCAAGTTGTGCTTGTCAACTATTCTGCAGGCTTGCGTCAACAAAGATGGCAATGGCATCATCACCTAGTCGAAATCTTGAAACGACAGATAAAAGTTCATCCTCACGGGGGAAAAGACGAGTGACTGTCGCAAAGGAACCACACTTCCATACCACTCATGTTCCAAAAAATTGCAGTAGAAAGTTGACATAGACACAGCTTCTGCTGCATCTTTTAGGGTCATCCTCAAGGGCTAAAAGACAACGGGTGACACTTCTAATTCCACTCATGTTCCAACAAGTTGTGCACTATAAAGTTAACATGAGATTGTTGTTCAATTGTTTATTGAATTGTGTAATGTTTAACTGCAATGACACATTACACTATATTGCTTATTACTTTTAATTGTTTGTGTGACTGAGTTTTCCAGAAGTGTTGTAGGCATGTTTATATTTTTGTAACCAATTTGTACACAATCATGGTTTGTCATCTCTGTAATAATAGGATGGATGATCATTTCTTTCATCTGCTGTTTATCTTACAGAATAAGATTCATGAAATTCACTCCTCAAATAAGGCCCCTTTGAGCAAAATGATGTTTCAATAAATAACGATATTTCTTGGCAATTCTAATATAACATATAATATATATAATACACATGCGCGCTCCCTTTGAGCAAAATGATGTTCATTATTCAATAAAATCCAAGATTTGTCCTCCATTCTTCTATAACATATAATATCCACTCTCTTTAGCTCTGTTTAGAGCATGATTAAAAATCAGGGAGAGTGTAAAAAACTAAAAATAAAAATAAAAGAAAATTTTACCTATACAATATGGCTCGGATCCTCAACTACCTCTGGGGAATTTATAATGTGAATGGAATTGGAGGAGGATGAACAATGGGAGCTTTAGACATGCTTACATTGCCTGAGAGCATATTTGGTGTCACGGTGTTCTCTATAGTTACAGGATTAACCTGCACCACTTTTTCAGGTACAACTTTGTCCCCATCTACTTTGGCCAACACTTCAAAATGCATTCTCACAGACTCGGGCTTTGTCATCCACTCAGGAAAACTCTCCCAATTGAACCCTTTGTCCCCCTCTTTCAACTTCTTCTCCAATCCGAAACCTATCTTCACGAAAGTCTGAGCTGATACATCTGCCCTCAGCAACTTGAAAGAACCCTTTTTATTTGCCTTAGGACCCAGCACAGATGAAAGCAAGGCCTCAAAACCAAGCAAGTTAGAATTTGAACCATTGACAGATACGAGTGGCCACAATGTAGTGAACTGAACGGGAGTTAAGAGGGCTGTGGACTCTTTCTGGAGATCAATGGTGGAGATGGCATCCATGGCCATGGGTTTCATTTTAGGCACTGATGATAGCTCTACTAGGCCGGGTGCAAGACGCTTAAGTTTAAGCCTATTAGCTGAAGCGGGTGATGATGAAGTAGGAGATGTGAGAGATGTTGGGCCAACGATGCGAAGTGATAGCACAGGACCACCTTCAGTGCGGGGAGCACGACGTAGATGTTCTGCGAGAGCTAACAAACCAGAGGCAAACCCATTCTGGGACCTATTAAACGGAAGTGGGAGCTCAACCGGATGTCGGAGACTTACAGATCTGGCACCCTTAACAGTGACCATTGCACCATCTGCTAAGACCACTTTCTTCACTTTACCAGCATCCACATCATGCTGCATATTATTGAGAAACCAAAACCAATCAGCAAGACAAGGAACAGGTGAACAACATAGCATGTATTTGGTCCTCTAAGAACTATCAAGGTCACGAGAATGATAGGAAGAACTAGTAGAGCTTCAACTTACAGGAAGTGAAAGCCTCATGTTCTCGGCATCCTGGATCCAAAGCTCCATAGGCCCTGCCAAAGTGAATGGAGCTAACACAGGAATCTCACTGTCCAATTTGTGCTTCTCCACCAGTCCATTTGCCTCTCCAGGCCTTGTAGGGTCCTGTACCCGGAAAATGGGCAAATCCACATACTCCCATCTATTCACATCCTCCAGAAGCTTCAAGGGAAGAACTTTATTATCAATCTCAACATCAAACTCATAAGCCACCGACCTTCCCACTAAGATGTCTCTCCAATCAAATCCAGATATCTTGAAATCCTCCTCCTTGAATCCCAACCCCTTTACAATTGCTTCCTTCAAATCCTATTTGAAAGGCAAAAGGAACACAAAAAGTCAGATACTCCTGACTTCAATGTAATCTAATTTAAAGCCAATCCTACGTAATCCCAAACTACGCACGTCATCATTACAAATTCTAGAATCCGGAAAAAGTTAAAAATATTTTCATGGCTTTATCCTAACAAGCTTTGAATTTATTTTATTCTTCAATTTTTTTTAGTGTGTGTGGGGATTCACTGTTAAGGTCATGAACTTGAACCAATTTTTGGCTGTTCAACCAGTTTGATCATAAGAATCATTAGAAACTATCATTTTTTTTTTCAAATGTTAATTTGACTAAAAATTCATAATAAAACAAAGCTAAACTTAATCCAGACACAACTACACTACACCAGCTTGCAAAATTCCAACTCTAGCCGAAACACAACAGATTTAGGATTTTTTCCTCAACAGTTTGCTGTTTCTGAGATATTACTACACGAAAATCAATGGCAATAAGAGCAGAGAGAAGGAGAAAGCAAGATAAATCTTACAGATATGGCTTTGGGGTAAGGAGGATTGGCATCCTGGCCGGCGATCAAAGCTTCCGACGCCGGAAAAGGAATCGCGATCAGAACCAAACAAACAGCTGCGAAGCTAACCGATGGAATCCTCGTCGGAGCCATGCGACCGGAGAACTTACGCGCTACGGAATTCCAGAACGAAGGGGACGAGAGCTAGAGATAGAGAGAGAGATCGTAAAGACAAATGAGAAATATCTCGACGGAATTTCGCAGTGGGAATTGTAAGAGGGAAAGTTAGGGAGAGCTGTGAGAGGAAGGAGGAGTGCGGAGGAGAGAATTTACCGACGAAGGAGGATAGAAATTTGTTCGAGATGTGTGGCGGGGACTCCTGAACACCGCTGACGTGGAAGACGATAGCCAATGGGAAGCGAGAGAGTGATGCGGGTTGAGTTTAATTATTGAGTTTATTGGATGGAGTGACGTGTCACGTGTCCGGTCGGGTAAAGCACTGTATTTTCCATTATATTATTTATTTATTTTTACAGGTACTGCTCGTGGGCCCCCACTTAATCCGTGTTTCTAGCATTAATTTAAGGAGAAACGACGGCCTCGCCGCAGACGACATCAAGAACGACGTCGTATTATTGTGAGCAGTCTTGTACGCAAAACTTCAGACTGGAAAATGGCGTCGCCCGGACTCGAACCGGAGACCTTCAGTGTGTTAGACTGACGTGATAACCAACTACACCACGACACCATTTTGTTCACTCTGTCGCATTTAATATATCCTAACTGTCATTAGCAACATGGCAAGGCATACCACCATTTTCATTTAGCAATTGTTACAAGGTTATTTGGTAAACTATTCGATTATCTCTTTGATCCTCCAAAACACACCTTTAAATAGTGGCATATATTATTCATTTTGAGGGTATGTACGAGGTAAACTCTGTTTTGTGACTCTAATTAACAAATGACTACAAAGAGATGAACAAACTTAAGTTGTCCATAGTTGACTGACTAAAAAAAAAAAAAAAAAAAACTAATAATAGACCGCTCTTACTAAGAGTCAAACTTAAANTAGCATGTATTTGGTCCTCTAAGAACTATCAAGGTCACGAGAATGATAGGAAGAACTAGTAGAGCTTCAACTTACAGGAAGTGAAAGCCTCATGTTCTCGGCATCCTGGATCCAAAGCTCCATAGGCCCTGCCAAAGTGAATGGAGCTAACACAGGAATCTCACTGTCCAATTTGTGCTTCTCCACCAGTCCATTTGCCTCTCCAGGCCTTGTAGGGTCCTGTACCCGGAAAATGGGCAAATCCACATACTCCCATCTATTCACATCCTCCAGAAGCTTCAAGGGAAGAACTTTATTATCAATCTCAACATCAAACTCATAAGCCACCGACCTTCCCACTAAGATGTCTCTCCAATCAAATCCAGATATCTTGAAATCCTCCTCCTTGAATCCCAACCCCTTTACAATTGCTTCCTTCAAATCCTATTTGAAAGGCAAAAGGAACACAAAAAGTCAGATACTCCTGACTTCAATGTAATCTAATTTAAAGCCAATCCTACGTAATCCCAAACTACGCACGTCATCATTACAAATTCTAGAATCCGGAAAAAGTTAAAAATATTTTCATGGCTTTATCCTAACAAGCTTTGAATTTATTTTATTCTTCAATTTTTTTTAGTGTGTGTGGGGATTCACTGTTAAGGTCATGAACTTGAACCAATTTTTGGCTGTTCAACCAGTTTGATCATAAGAATCATTAGAAACTATCATTTTTTTTTTCAAATGTTAATTTGACTAAAAATTCATAATAAAACAAAGCTAAACTTAATCCAGACACAACTACACTACACCAGCTTGCAAAATTCCAACTCTAGCCGAAACACAACAGATTTAGGATTTTTTCCTCAACAGTTTGCTGTTTCTGAGATATTACTACACGAAAATCAATGGCAATAAGAGCAGAGAGAAGGAGAAAGCAAGATAAATCTTACAGATATGGCTTTGGGGTAAGGAGGATTGGCATCCTGGCCGGCGATCAAAGCTTCCGACGCCGGAAAAGGAATCGCGATCAGAACCAAACAAACAGCTGCGAAGCTAACCGATGGAATCCTCGTCGGAGCCATGCGACCGGAGAACTTACGCGCTACGGAATTCCAGAACGAAGGGGACGAGAGCTAGAGATAGAGAGAGAGATCGTAAAGACAAATGAGAAATATCTCGACGGAATTTCGCAGTGGGAATTGTAAGAGGGAAAGTTAGGGAGAGCTGTGAGAGGAAGGAGGAGTGCGGAGGAGAGAATTTACCGACGAAGGAGGATAGAAATTTGTTCGAGATGTGTGGCGGGGACTCCTGAACACCGCTGACGTGGAAGACGATAGCCAATGGGAAGCGAGAGAGTGATGCGGGTTGAGTTTAATTATTGAGTTTATTGGATGGAGTGACGTGTCACGTGTCCGGTCGGGTAAAGCACTGTATTTTCCATTATATTATTTATTTATTTTTACAGGTACTGCTCGTGGGCCCCCACTTAATCCGTGTTTCTAGCATTAATTTAAGGAGAAACGACGGCCTCGCCGCAGACGACATCAAGAACGACGTCGTATTATTGTGAGCAGTCTTGTACGCAAAACTTCAGACTGGAAAATGGCGTCGCCCGGACTCGAACCGGAGACCTTCAGTGTGTTAGACTGACGTGATAACCAACTACACCACGACACCATTTTGTTCACTCTGTCGCATTTAATATATCCTAACTGTCATTAGCAACATGGCAAGGCATACCACCATTTTCATTTAGCAATTGTTACAAGGTTATTTGGTAAACTATTCGATTATCTCTTTGATCCTCCAAAACACACCTTTAAATAGTGGCATATATTATTCATTTTGAGGGTATGTACGAGGTAAACTCTGTTTTGTGACTCTAATTAACAAATGACTACAAAGAGATGAACAAACTTAAGTTGTCCATAGTTGACTGACAAAAAAAAAAAAAAAAAAAAACTAATAATAGACCGCTCTTACTAAGAGTCAAACTTAAAAACCTTGTAGTTACCAAATCAACAGTCTGATCAAAATGCTTAATTGGGTGCACATAATTTTGGACAGATTATTATTTCAAGTAATAATACACATCTGTGCAGAACACCCTACATTATATTCCAACTTCCATTTTTCATCATTCAAATCAAGGTATACAAAATTACAAATGGGAGAGAGCCAGAGAAGAATCACTTGAAGAAGAGAACTGTATTACACACAGCAAAGTGGCAATAGGCATTTGTATCTTCTAAAGGTCAAAGAATCACTTGATGAAGAGAACTGTATTACACACAGCAAAGTGGCAATGGGCATTTGTATCTTCTAAAGGTCATTTCTATGTGCAACCATATCTTCACTGCTACCTGACAGCCTGCGGCAATGGTGGCCACGCAATCTCGTTGTCGTTGGTGTAGCCGTGGATTAGGAAATCCGAGCAGTTCTTCACGCATCCATAGTTATAGGGGTTGCGAAACCGACCATCTGGACCATGAAGATACTCGTACCGACGAGCATTAGCCTGTTCGTTGGTTGTTATATTCCGACCAATCTGGAAATGGAAGAAAGAAAGAAAAATGAGATGAACAAAAACGATAGAAATCACTAATATATCCTTTACTGCTACAAAGAGACGATCAGTTACCTGGTATGTTTGGACAGCGAACAAAGTAAAAGCAGCAATGAAAATAACCGCATCCATAAAGAGAAAAGCAAATAAACCAGGATGCTCAGAAACCACACGATGCAGCCATGATCCATCGTCTCCTGATGCCAGTACTGGGATCCAGATTCCTGCAACAATGGATTAGGTTGTAAGCTCGCTAAACCTTAAAACGACTTATGAACTTTGTGAGTACTATGCGTTAGTTGTTTTTACGTACTATGAATTGCGACTACACCGCCGATTAGTGATGTCAGAGTACCCATGCAGAGGAAAATGAAGAAGTCTCGCTTATTCTTCTGCAAAGTTCAGCCAGAACAAGAACAAAACAGTAGTTATGGAGCTGCGAGTATGGAGTGAACAAGAATAATAGTGGTAAAATTAAAATGATTTACAACTAGCAACAGTCATATTACTTATATGGGAACAATTTTCTTCATAATATGGACTTGCGAGCAGCAGAACTCAAAAATCTTTCAGAAAGCAATGACAGCACCATCAGTTTCACTTGTGTACTTCTATACCGGAATAAATTTTATATACGCAACATATTGCATAACCCAAAAGGAACCTCAAAATATAAGTTAGATTGAAAAAGGCTTAACATCATTCTTGTGCATTTATATATGCAATTAGCGTAGGGAATAAATTCCATGGATAAGCAACTCGTATAGGTTTTACAAAAGGATATTGCCAAAAGAAAAGAATGTGGTTTATACCTTTCCCACGCAATTTGATATCCAGGGGCAGTGATGGTCAAACTGTTCCACACAGCGGTTGCATGTAGTGCAGTGTTTGGACCGAAGTGGTCTTATTATCTTCAATGAAAGAATTTAACAAGCATTAGCAAAACATATGAGATAAGGATGGCTATGCAAGCCTGCATTGCAAGACAAAGGCATAACCCACGCAGCAGAAAATGCATTTCATATAAATAAGATACTAAGACGATGAGAAACCTTGCAGGTGGGGCAGAGTTGAGACCAATTCCCAATCCAAATGGACGAGTTACTCAGATCAATATTCAACAAAGGATCCTGGAAAAGTTTAGCAACCCCGTCAATTCTATAAGTATCACAAAGGAAATTTGAAAATTTCTAACTTTAGAGGGGAGATTGAGTACTTCTGAATCAGAATGTTTACTGGTTCCCGTCTTAATATAACCTGGATCTTTACTGCAAGCAACAGACAATAACCATTAGTATCAGGAACAGAATTTACAAGCTAAATGCAGCATCCTATGTAGATTCCGCAGGCACATATTATGGTTTCTGAGAACCAACCTCGAACAAAAAAACTAAGATAGCTTTATATTTTTAAAACCAACAAAAAAAATCATTTTCATCAAACAAAACAGTTACCTAGAACAACGAACGAGCATTAAGAGAGATGCAACTCCCAAGGAAACACCAATCCATCCCCAAAGTGCGACAACAGCTGTGGCCTTTGGAAGATTAGGAGCTAGCACAAGCAACAGTAAAGCAATAATTAGCATGCCAATTGATGGTATAGAAAAATTGGCATACAATTAATTGTAGATCACCTACCAACGATAACAGAACTGATGAAAAGAATGATATTAATTGCAACTACACTGAATAAAATGGGGGCATAACCATTATCGCCTCCTATTCGTGAACAACATTTGCCTTTCCCTCGCTTGCTCTGTGCGCGTTCTACATTAGTCTGCACAGGATCGAATAATCAATGGCTATGGTGACGAGGCACTCAAAAGTCCTCGAAATACTTCACAGATATAAGCCATACTTGTAGAACAGAATTAAACTCAATGCTTAATTAAGAGTTAAACCCACTTTTGGACCACAAGTGTAGTGAAACTTCCTCACTGCACCCACAACTTTCAATTTGGACAAACGCAGCTCATAGACTATTAAAATTAACCAATTATAGTCCTCAGCTCCCATTGAGCCAAATGTTAAAAATGGATATAAAAGATCATGTGTGTTACATGTGCCAAAAATTTGAGGAAAAAGTAGACATGTCCATTACTCAAACACCACCAACCAATCAAAAGGAGAAGAAAAAAAACAAGGAAAATATAGAGAAGGGCATGGCCGCCAGAAAGTCGCTAGGACAATATAGATAGGGTTCTCAATCTAGCTGACATTGTTCAACATAATCCTTTTAAAAATAAAATAAAATAAAAAATTTTGATTGATGATGGTGAAGCAACATAAATGTTTACTTTGCCCTCAAAATTTAGGAACATAGATGACTTTTTACATACATATATAACATTTGGGTTAAGAGCAAGACCAGAATCAGTCAATTTTTATAATCCACTGACCACATTTGGCCAAATTGAAATTCATGGGAGCAATGTGGAAGTGCCACTATGCTCGTGGGACCAAAAAGCGGTTTTTAACTTCTCAAGAGTCAAGATATCATCTTAAATAGAAATCAGTACTTAATTGAATTTCAATATGAAAAGTTTGAAAACCCAATTAAATCTTCACAGCCAGAGAGGGAAAGAGGAATAAATGCCAATTGAAAACAAACTATTCATATTTGAGCAGATGTTGGCAATTCAAGTTCTAATTTGGCTTAGTATAATTTTACACAGTTATTTTACATTTCACTGCAAAATTTGGTTTGACTAATGAAATGAATGAGTTAACAGAAGAAAAAAAAATCAGTGAAACAACAAAGAAAGAAAATATTGGCCTCTTTTGCACAATAACATTCCAAATGGACCTCCATTTCTCAAGTTTAACGGCAAGAATGTGCGTGAAAATATTTGTAGATAATAACAATAAAATTGACGTACAAGTAAAAGGGCGATGTGCCGATAACCTTTGTCAGATGCAATTTTTGCCGGTGTACATCCAGTTTTATCTTGAACTGCCAATTCCTGTTTCGTGCCCGCGTGTACAAGTACATTGCATGCCTCTATATTTCCTCTTAATACAGCCCAATGCAAGGGGGTGCATCCTGCAACAGTTAAAAGAAATTTTTAAAAAAATCTAAATGAATTTGTTGCCAAAAACTCTTTTGCAGATCTTCTTGTATGGATTGTCCTATTCACAAGTTATTATGTTATCTTCAATTACAAAGAAGCTCGAAAAAAACCCTAGTATAAAAGAAGGACGCTCATAGGATAGGTATAATAAGAATGAAAATCAATCACTACAGGATATAAAATAAAAACCACTTATTTCATATTCTAGATGCGGCTCGTTTAGTATGCTAACAAACTTAAATGTAGCATCTTATTGTTGCACTATTTCATCAAAGCATCACAAATTGGTAAAATTAAATTTGAAAAAGCAGGTCAATAGAAATAGTTAAACCACTATAAGAACTTTCAGCCACTAAAATGTGCAAACAGTAAGATCCAGAGCTAGCATACCATCTTTATCTTGTCTGACTTGGGAGGCATCTCTGAACAGAAGTAATCGAACTGTATCAGTAAATCCCTTGTATGCAGCCCTGGTCAAAATGTGAAAAACCAGGATAAGGCTACATATTTAAGTATTTACTGGAAAGACCTTAATGTAGTTTGGTTCTTGATTATACAAAAGCAACAGTAGAAACTTTCTAGCCACACTGACTAGGCAATCCCATTTCTATGTTCACACTCATTATAGTTATAAATAAAACTCGATACATCAAACAACTAGAGGATGAGAAAATCAACGGCCGTTACAATAGGGTACAAATTGAAGCAGGGTAAAGAAGTACACAATAATACATTATCAGAATACTACTCTAAAGTCTAAAGTAAAGAAGGTGTGCTCAAAATATAACAGAAGAATGTGCTTATAAAGATACCAGTGAAGAGGGCTCCTTCCATCGTTATCCGGTACATCAAAGTCAGCATGATACTTTGTGACTATGTGATAAAGAAAAGTTGTTTGTCCATACTGAGCAGCTATGTGAACTGCCTGTAGTGTACAAAAAGCAAGGAAAACAGTAGGGTTTGAAATCACAATCACTCCAAGCAATCAAATCAGAGTAAAAAGACCAGTTTTTCCCCCAATCTCAACAGCATTTTACTGAATTACCCTATAGCCATTAACATCAGCTGCCTCAACCCGTGCCCCATTCTGCAACAAAATATCTGCCGCAGCAATCGAACCACGAACAGCCGACCAATGCAAGGCAGTCTGCCCGGTATGATCCTTAGCGTTCACATCACCTCCATGCTTCAACATCCACAGAACATTCGAATTACGGCGTCAAAACTCTTCCTTACACTTCACTTAACATTTAATTTACACATTAAATGCTAATATTACCTCAATTATATACTGCACGATGTCGGCGAAGTTGTTGAGAGCAGCCCACTGAAGGGGATAGTAGCCATTCCCATCCGGGTGAGATAAGGAGGCGCCGTCGTGCTCGACGAACTTCCGGAGCTTCTGGAAATCTCCATAGGCAGAAGCGGAGTGCACATCGAAAACGACTACTTCGCTAGGGTTTTGTTGGGCGGGGCTCTTCTGATCGTTGGGGTCCGACACAACCTCGATTTCAGAAGCCATTTCTTGCACTTAGCGCCTTCTCCGGATAGGGTTCTATCCGGAATTGGCGAAACTCTCAAGCGTACGAGGTTATCGGGTCACCATGTGATTCAAGTCTCAGATCTTAAGCACAGATTTCGATGTTTCATGTCCTATTAGCATCCGCATTGACTTCCACGCCAAGATTCTTGTGTACACTGTAGCCTGCAGTCAATAATCTGATCAAATCCTCAAACACAACCATTTATTTATCCAAATTCTATTTTTAGTATACTTTCAAAATTACATTTCCTTTCTGAAGTAATCACAAAGTTACAACCTACGAGTTCAAATCTCAATAAGAGCAACCTATTAAATTTTACTCCGAGCTTGAATCTCAATAAGAGCAACTTATTAAATTTTACTCCCAGCAAGAAAGTTTTTTAGTTTAAAATTTAAACAAAAAAAAAAAAAATAAACTGTCCAATTATGAATAACTTAAGTTAATTTACCTCTTTGTGATTTTTTGTTGACTAGATCGCAAAGGAAAATTGATTTTGTCCCAACGAACACTCTCGAGTACTGACTATAAATTGACTAAATATCACTCAAGATATACTTATTTTCATGAATTTTTTTCAGATAAGTAAGAACGTTATTACAATAAGATTAATTTGAACCTATGACCTTTATTCAGAAGAAAAAAATATGATTTAATAAAGTGCCTTCTTACAACAGTGGATCCAACAGAAATTAATCAAATAAGAGGTAATGATACATATAGCATTATCATTTCTTTGGAGTACTTTTGGAAACTTGGTAAAAAAAATGAGAATTTCATAAAGAAAGAAAATAATGGTACAGATGGGGATCATGGGGGTTATGTTCAAAAACACTGAAATAGTAAAGGTAAAAATGGCAGGCTTCTTCAACCATAAGAAATGGTATGGCTCTTCCAGAGAATATTGAAGCACCTTTGCAGTGGGCAGAAGCAATGTGGTTTAAGTCACTGAAAGATCAGCTGTATAGTCCTCGTAAAAAAACTCGAAATTGTCTATCTATGCAGCTATCACCCTGTCTCCACGCTATAACGAATTTGTTGTGCCAATATATCGACCCAAGTGTCTGGAACTCCTGGCAGGCACCAGTGCATACAGTCCCGGCCCCAAACGGCGACTGCATCCTTCTTTCCCAACCAAATTGCGGGATGGGCATCTGCCCGGAACTCGCTCAAGTGAGTTAGATCAAGTATTCTGATACTCGAGCCTTCTATTGCCTCCTTAATGACACCGTTAAGCTTTCTTGCTTCCTTGTTCACTCCATTGTTTCTGGGATCAAACCACAAGTCAAGCTGTTTAGGTATCAGTATTGATCCTTCCATGGGAGTCGCTGTTTCACACAATTCTATTTGTGATTCATAATAAGCCTCACCAAGAAACTTTGATCTCCAGGGAAATTGTCAAACTAACTTTTATCAAGTGATGAACTAAAATAAAGAGAAAAGGTTAAGGCCCTGTTTGGTAAAATGATTAGCTTATCAGTCAATTTTGGCTTATTTGACAACTATTAGATATTTGACTTGGTTAAAAAATCGATATAAGTGTTAGGTTAATCAACTTTTTGTAACTCTAAAATGTTAAAATTCAAAAAGTTGTTCAAAGCAACTTTTTCAATTAGCTTTTTGAGAAAGGAAATTATACCAAACAACTATCAACTAACAGCTAATTTACCAAACACCTTCTACAATCAGCTAATGTTATTAACTAATCATACTCTATAACCCAATCAGCTAACAGTCATTCACCAAACACGGCCTAAGAGTTTCGTTTTGAACTTTTGCAAATTGATGCTTTAATTGACAATGGGGATGAATGCATAGGAAATATCTAAACTTCTCGATATTTCAGTTTCCTAAGGGGACATAAGATTAAAATGAACCAAAAGGAAAAGAGAATCGTTTAGGTAAGATACTAAGATGTTATCGTAGCATACCTGAGATTCATCAAGTGGCTCGCTGAAAACACAACTACCATTTTGGTTCCATTCACCTCCATGGAAATGCCTTGGAGATTGCAAACGCCAGAACTTAAGTGTCTTTGGGAACTGTTTTTCTATATGAGCAACCATATTATCTAGGACAACCTTAAACCCATCTAACATTTCCAAGGGAGGCTGTATAGGCTGACCTGACTTGTAAAATACAAGAGGTGTCTCTTTTGGAAATTTGTCGTAGCCCCACCTAGTAGACACAAGGGATAAGAAACAATAGTTAAAGAGAAAAAATCTGTAGACAGTAGTATCCATATAGTAAGTACTTAAAATACAAACCAAAAATTGAGAAGGGCATAATGACACCGAAAATAAATGCAGAATATGAACAGCCCATACAAATCAAATCCCATCGGTCATTTAACTCCCTTTTCCAGAGCTGTCCCGTGCCCCCCTTTTTCTCTCTCCCTCTCTCTCCCTGCATGGAGATATGGACTCTCTCTCTCTCTCTCACCGAAAGCCAATGGAGCATGGATTATGCAACAGTTTAAAAATTCCTTTACTTGTAGGTACTCTCTTGGCCTATAAAAGCAAATTACAAGTTCCTAGGAACTAACTGCTATGCTAAATCCTTGCTGCTAGCCTGAAGCCTCATAGTAGTCGAGTTATTCAAAAAGAAAGAACAGAATCCACACAATTTATTATAACCAAGCCCAACATTATCCAGATGCCACGAGATCAAATAAAGTGAGACACAGTGAAACAGTTTCATGCCGCTTGAAAACAAAAATACGAGTTCCTACCTTCTAAGCAAGATATCTTCCCTACCAGATAAATTACATTCCCAGCATACAATGCATTCTTTGGATCACTAAAGAGACCCTATCCCTAAGCTTTGGGCAAAAAACACCTAGAGGAACTAGGGAAGCAATGAGTTCAACAATCGAAACAGAGAATAACTATAAACCAATTCAGTAAAATCAAGAACGACACAGAACAGGAGGTTACCAATGACCAGTGTTAAAAACTAGCACATCATAAAAGCCAGCAATGTGTGCCCAATCATCTGCTGGAACATCAACATCAACCCGATATGCTCCCTTCAGTCCATCCTCAGTTGAAGAACCAGGCTCTCTTGTCTGCCTACTCAAATCAGCAAGGTTACATCTCCAAAGTAAGTTCAATGAATGCAGGTACTGAATCTCATTAAAAGTCAATAATTTTAACAAAACTCAGTTGCAATATGGCAATATGATTAGCAACTTGGGCAGTATATTTAAATTAATTAATTATTTTATAAAAAAAATAAAAAAAAACAAAAAAAAAAAACCTTGTAAATGTACATACACATATTCTGCAAGCAGGACGGCACGATGATAGCCAACAGTGACATTAAATTTGGGGAAAAATGCCCCTCTCCAAGCCCCTTTTCTCTTCCACTTCTTAGCACCCTTATCCGCCGCTCTAAGTATACACAGAAAAGAAACCAAGAAATTCTCATTCAAAGAGTCCCCCACAAACCCAATATTCCTATTCCTCATCAGACCCAAGAACCCAGAGGGGTCGACTCGACCCAATTCGCAGCCTTCAGGCACCCACCTCCACGAATTGATCCGACCCATACTCTCCCTCTGGTTTCTGAGACAGTTCCAAGAGTTTCTGTGGAATGGGCAGTTGTCGTCGTACATGGGCATCCGAGTCGGGTCGAACACCCATTTACCCTTGAAGAGATTGCAGGAGGATGAAATCGAAAGTTGAGGCTTTGAATAGTGCGAGTGCGAGGAGGATGGGGATGAGGGAGTGTAAAGAGGAAGGAATGTAGAGTAGAGGATGAGGAGCATAAAAGCTGGAAGAATAAGGAAGAGCTTTGGGTTTAGCTTAGAGGCCATTCTGAATCACATTAATGGAGTTTGAACAAAATCTAGGCGGATCAACAGATGAAGGTAAGAAGAAGGTGAGGGATCCGGAATCTTGCGCGGTTTGCTCGACCGCATCCGGCCTGAGCTCTCGATTTGCAACACATTTCACTTTTAAAATCTTATCAATTGTGCCAAGCACAAAATTGTGAAGAGTTAAATCCAATAAAACTATCTAGAATTTTCAAAAAAAAAGAATATTGAATTTTTAAATAAAAATTATGAGACTATTTTTTTTGAGACTCAAACTCACTCCCATCATCCATGTGAGAGTGTTTTCCGGGACACCGGGTGCCACTAGACCACAAGGTCTTTGGCAAATTATGAGACTATTTACTTTTGGAATAATGTTTACATTGGTCAAAAAGTGTAACGAGGTTACTGAACAAAAAAAGAAAAGTAGAGATTCTAAATTAATACAATTTTTACATGATAACAGATTACCTTTCATTTCGTCTTATTGCCAATGAGTGGTGAGTTGGACTTTTGATTTTTGCCTTATATGAGTGGTGAGTTACAAGGTCTAGTGGCACCCAGTGTCCCGGTTTACGGGTTCGAGTCTCAGTGAAAGCAACTGTTGACTCTTTGATACTATATTGTAACGGAATCAGTTGTGCTCAACAAAAAAATGGGTGGTGATATTGATAATAATATAATATTAAAGATTTTTCAAGAAGTAATGTCAATTTTTTTTTTCTTTTAGTGTTCAACGAACATAGAAATTCATGTACTTGCTAGGGTAGTTTATTCTTTGTCTGAATGTATTGTTTGGTATGACATTGTCTCCTATCATTTTAGATAGTTTCCAAACTTAATATGAATTGATTAATAGATTTTCTTTTTCAAAAAAAGAAGAAGAAGAAGAAGAAAGATTGTTATTTCAAAGTTTTTTATTCTCAATTTCTCATACATTACTCAAAAAAAGTACACTCAAAGGGATAAACATGATAAGAATCTAATAAGAACATTTCCAATAGCTTTGATTTTTTCCTACATAGGAGGGGTGAGAGGAGGAAAAAAAAAGCATGTAACAAAAAAGTAAAAGAAAAAAAAATCACCCTTACGCCTCAAACGAGCACATGCACGGCGGGTGCATAAAACACACACCGCGCAAACAAATATCATCTTTAGTGATTTTTCTTGAATTTTGAATAATTAAAATCACCTCAGTGGAAGTCGTCTCACTCGAAAGACATATCTAAACAATACGAAACATATATATGTAAAACTGTAAAAGTAAAACTATAAGAATCTCTCAAGCATGACAAATCCCATTTGAAACAACTCTGCTTAAGTCTTGATTGATTGATTATGCAATCAATAATTCCCAATTTGACAGTTGATCAATCAAGAGCCACCTTAAGCAAAATTTGTCTCACTTGAGAGACTCTTAAGAAAAATAGTTATTGATGTTAGTATTAATACAAAGAAAAACCATTCATGATATTATGAATATACAAAGAATGTTATTCACGCCATCCTTACTAGTCTTTGACATCCAAGATTGCTCATATCAATTGAGTATCATCTCACTGTATAATTTATTGTTGAACCATACTACCTTGACGGAAAAGATACAAGAAAATGCCGAGTTTAGTTCCCTTTCAATATGTCATAGAATTGCAATGGCTTTTTCTTGGGTGCTGAACAATTCTCCTGAAAGATAAAAGGCATATTTTTTATGTCAGCTTAATATTCAAAGGTGTGAATCCGGTAAAATCCACTTTTACGTAATAGTTTGCAAATTCCACAGAAGAAGTAAAGTGCACTAAAACAGTCCCATACAATGGACTCGACCAAAAAAGTATTAGCAAGAATCAAACTCGTAACTTTTAAATACCAATGTTATCTTTGGTAGAATGGATGACTATGAGCTCATATAATCTGTCCAAGGGACTAAAAGACTATATATTCATGTAGTTATTGGGATGGAATTCATACCTCTATTGCAGCTGCCAAACGTAAAATGGAAGCTTCACACCATGGCCGGCCGATAAGTTGGATACCTATGGGGAGTCCTTGCTTGTCGTAGCCAACCTGGAAATTAACAAGTTCACAAATTCACATTGCTAGCAAAGTTGTCGACCCAATGTTTGTTTAAATTTAAGATTTTTATACAATTCTTGTATAAACTTTTAGGATCTCTATACAATTCAAGACACAGAAAGGCAATCGGTAGGCTGGCTACAGATATTTGACTATTGTACTTTATGAATGCTTGTAGAATTAATTTCACTGAATTCTCAAATGTTATGTGATATCACTTACAGGGACAGAAATTGCTGGAAGCCCCAGAAGATTTGCTGCTATAATAAAACGCATGAGATTTCCTGAAAAAAGCATGCATTAATAATAGTTAGCCTACATAAAAACTACACGTATCATGAAGGGGAATGCATTAAACTTCCAAATTCCAAAGAGCCTGACCACTATTTTGTTTCAGCCTTGACGGGTAAAGCAATGCTTCTTATTACATCATTTAGGCACTAGACTATTAACAGGGAACCAAATTAAACCTGGAAGTAGAAAGGAAAAACCAACCTGAGACTTGCATATCTGTCTCTCCAGCTGAAAGAGCACTTGGCGGTATTATGGGTGCTGTCATGCTAAAGAAAGGAATGTACACTTAGTGAGAGTTTGTTTAAGGGGGCAGACAGACAACATTCATCGCAACAAGCAACTAATGAATCTGGCAAGAAAAAGATCTAGTTCCAAACATTGTCACCGATGCTCAAGTGTGCTAACATACCCAGTAGTAGGAGTTACAATGACATCCACGTTCTTAAATATCTCCATGTGGTAGTACATTATCCTTCTCCTGCAGTAAAAATATCCAGAACAGATCTATTGTGTTCATTTTCCTTTTAATCAATAATGAAAACTGTGCTTCTAAGTTTAGCCTAATAAGTAAAAGCACAAGATCAGAACAAATAAAAATAAGGACCAAGTTTGACCAATTTGAGTCCAACTAAGCAACTCTAAACTATACAGGAAAAGCACAATGTTTTTCTCTTCTGCATTTGTTATTCTTATGCTCTCTGCTTAATGTTATTAAGGCAGTATTTGGTACTGAACTGACAGTAAAAGTATGCCTTACCTGAGGCACTGAGCAGCAACATAGTCTGATGCTGAGAATGACCGAAAAAACGCCAGATTGGTGCGAGTATCATATGTCAATCTTACTCCTTTCCTAGACAAAAGAACAGAGAAAGAGCGACAGTCCATGGGAGCCCAACATTTAGATAATCATAATCGGGAAACACATGTTGAAGTACAAGATACTGATATTTAAATCACACTAAAGGCAGGTAGATAAATAGATAAAAGTAACAGGTTGACTGAGCATACCCATCCTCAACGTCAGGATTCAATGAACACAGTGATTCAGAGCCTATGGAAACAATATGAGCAGTCCGCATCTCATGCAGCTCTGGTATCGCAATCTCTATTGTCTTGAACAAAGCAAAAACAAACCTCAAATTGGAAAATAGCATGCAATTCTTTTTCATTCCATTACAAACAAGTAAACAGTGCAGATTTGCATAAAGATTTAGAATAACAGCCTCTAAAAGTAGAAGCTACAGGCAATGGACTTACTTTGCACCCATACTCTTTTGATAGTTGATTTAGAACATCATCACATTTGTCAGATATTTCAGTTGAGAAAACATCATTAAACCACTGAAGCACAAAACCAAAGCAAATTAAACTGTGTATTGAAATGATCATATGAAAACACTTGTAAAACCATACTCAGAACAAAAGAACATGTATTTACCTCTGTATACTTTCCTAACCGCAATGATCCTAGAACATCCAAACTTTCATTTGAAGATAAGGTAGGTATACAAGGGAGGGCCTGGAGGAAAAAAGAATGATAGCATGACATGGTTCATTGTTGATTTAATTTTAAAATCAAGTATAGAGATATGGCTACTGCAAATACACATAGCAATATAGTAGTGTCATTAATTCATAAAACAATCTTAAGTAGGAAATGTGAGAGATTATGCTGCATTTTGGTAAAAGGTACATGAAACGAAATACTACACAATCAACATGATCAAGTCTAAAGTTATCAAAATGCTGCTAATTGGATTATCAGCTCACGAACAGACTAGGCATTTACACTCTGGGGTAACCCATGGTATAGCTGCCAAAAAGTCGCAACTTTATAGTTCATCTGGAAAGTCAGAATAAGGATACACTGAATAATGTAGCCCTACCAAGCTTGAAAACTAAAGTCATTCAAGTATTCATTTTTGTTCTCATAAATATTACCACTGGAATTCTGAAGCAGTGGAAGGATGAAACTTCACAAATTCTTTGAATATTAAAAATCAGTGATGCCAGAAAATTAAGACGTAGTCAAATTACCATTAGAATTAGAGTGAAAGAAAGAAAAAGATGTATCACCATGAAGCAAAAGGCAGATGATTAATTTTAATATTTTCTAGGTGATTACCGGTTTTAAAGCAATTCTATTGGCAGGAGAGGATCCTAAAATTGCTGCATACCTGACAAATGGATAGTACTGTTAGTAGAAGAGATCACAATCCCTATATAATGAAATAAAAAGTAAATATAGTAATGATTTCTCTAGCAACTAAACATGTAAATAGAAAAGTATTAAATGGAGAAAAGGATCAAATTTATTTTAGAAAATAGAAAAATATAAGTAATGCATTGTCTGTGAGTAAGGACAGGATCAGATGGAGCACACATAATATTGAAAATAACTCAGAACCAGCATGATCAGCTTACACAAGTATGGCATCTTCAACAGTTGCTGTGATAGGCCCAATGATCTCCACAGTCCCAGAGTCACATAATGACCTAAAAGGAAGAAAGAAAGAAAAATTATATATATATATATATATATATATATATATATATATATATATATATATATATATATATATATATATATAGAGAGAGAGAGAGAGAGAGAGAGAACTCAGAGACTTGAAGATGAAATATATTCCAACCTCAAAAAGGCTTCCTTTTTCTTTATAATAAATTTCTTTAGATGATGAAGATGTCTATCATGAAAGTAATTGATTAATGTTTATTTCTGCAGAGAACAATTGCATCATCAAATCTAATCTATCAAGTAGAACCAAAAAACCCGCATTCCTTTTCTTCGATCCAACAGGATAAGTACAACCCAACCCAACTCAACTTAATCTTAGTTCCAATCTCGTTAGGCAGCTAAATGGATATTGGTTTTCTACTTGATTCTATGAAGTGGCAAATCCATCATGAACCTTTTAGCCATCACATCATTCTTGATAACTTCAATCAGGGTAAGTTACCAATACCTTACCACTATACCTCATATGTAGGCCTACATCAAACATATCCAATCCATCTTTTAAAACCTTCTTAAGGTAAATAGGATAAGCCCTTTTTATATGAAAACATATGTATGGAAGAAGCTTAACAGTTTGAGAAGAGAATGATTAACAAAGCTACAAATGCAACTCTACATTGAGCTTACCCTCCAATGTCAGTCCGTCCATATGTTGTCTTCAAGCCAACCACACCGCAGAGGGAAGAAGGAATCCGAACTGAACCTGCCTTTGCCATCAAAACTCAAGCTTCAACAACTATAACAATTTTAGAAGACTGAACAAGTTGATTCACAAGCCTGATGCGTTATAAATTGTACAACCTCCACCATCTGTTCCTAGTGCAGCAGAACACAACCCAGAAGCTACAATTGCTGCAGGGCCTGAGGATGATCCACCAGTGTACCTTTCTGGAGCATGTGGGTTTCTTGTTGTCCTGTCATGCAAAATATGGTAACTTATGGAGAACTTGATATACACACATATAAACATACATATATAAGTATATGTCAAAGAATATATGGTTTCCACAGCTGTGAAGGAAGAAGGTAAAATGTACTCTCCACACTCCACACTACTTTATCTACATAGCCATGTCATATTCAGGAAGCAGCAATTTGACATTAATTCAAAATATTAGATTAAGAAGGATTACCATAGCAATCCCTGAACTGAATACAACATCCCACCCAACCCCAAAAAAAAAACTAGGATCCAAGGGAAAATATGTCTGGAAAAGTAAATAAGGTGCACCAGCAGAAAGTGTTGCAACTTGAAACACAAAGCATTTCATTGATAACTGAATTGGACACAATATATATGATCCACTACAAATAGCACATGAAAGATGAGCTATTTCCTTTAGACTGATTATAAGACTTAAATGGTAGATGATAAACACAGATAAATCAGATAAAATCTAAAATCAGGGAATCAAGCTGAAGACTCCAGTACAAGTAAATACATGAAATGTACTGACCAAAATTTTTTGCAAAAGCAACTTCCTGTTCACAAGTTCACTTCAGGCTTTGGATGCAGAAAACGAAAGTTTTTTACTGTTACTTGCAGTTTCTGGGTTAAACCTACCCATAATTGGGATTGTTTCCTGTTGTACCCAGGCCCAACTCATGCATATTTGCCTTCCCAACCAAAATCACACCACAGCTGCGTAATCTTGAAACAGAAATTGCATCTTCCTCTACTTCATAAACCTCGTGAAGCCACGTTGTAGCACCTGTAGATATCATTGAGATCATTTAAATGAACCTGGCAAAGAGATTGGTCGAAAGCTGACAAGTCAGAGACCTACCCTTTGTAGTATGAGGGTAGAGATTAATGTCATCCTTAATTGCCACAAAAATCCCATCCAAGATTGACAATGCGTTTCCTGCATAACCCCCACTTGAATAAGGAACTATCCCAAATGGAAGACTTTTGTCAACATAAAATGACACCACTAACGGTGGCATGCTATTGAGTTACATAACTGCAACTATGGTAAAATGCTTATTAAACCATTTATGAATATAAATATGTGAAGAATCCAATTACCTTCCTCAAATCTTTGTGTGGAAGCTGCAGCTTGCTTTCTAACCTCATCAGGTTTGAAAGATATCAATAGAGGTGCTGTTGGGTTCTTAGCATCAAACTCCTCCATGGCAGAGATGAAGCGCTCAGCAACCTGTAGTGAAATGGCTGCTCATTATTCCTAGACTGGATAAAAATATAAAAGGATGGAGATCTAGAAACTGTAAGTAACTTACCACTGATGGAGTTGTGAGCTTCAATCTATATGCATGTGCATAGTCACGAATCTTCCAGTAGCGGAATGGTGCGGTCAAATGAGAACTCCAGTTGCTAGCAGGATCATAATATGGGAGACACTTCAAGGCAATGTCAACTCTATCTTGAGGTTTTCCATCTTCCTCCAATAAAGATACACAAGGCTCTGGCTCTAAATTCACATGTTGCAAGTACAGAGTCAATGCCAAGTTTATAGGCCATGTAATCGTAAATCACAAAAGAAATGCATGATACCTAATTTTCTACACAAGGGGTTATCTCAGTCAATAATATTTGCCATTACTGGAAAAGATTGGACAAAGCTATACAACTAACAACTCAATCAACCAGCATATAAATGGAGCATTTGATATACCAACACCTACTCGTTTAAATGAAATTGAAATAAAAACATAATGTGAGCAAATAGAATATCATAATCATAATACACATTAATTATCACTATACACATAGAAAAGAAAACACAGAAATTTCACAAAACCTTGAGGTGGGAACTCAGGCTTAAACATAGGAGGCTCTGGTATGACAGTGCGCTTCAACATCTGTCAATCACAAATAAACAATTTTCAAAACTTATAGTCACAGCCAGACAAAAGACAAACAACATTGAGAAGCGAGCTGCAAAAACTAATCAGACCTCCACTAATCCGTTCTGGTTCTTCAAGTAAGCCATAAGCAATGATCCGACAAATGGCGCTTCAGCTAACTTGACAAACAACTTCAACCCAAATCCAGTCAAATGCGGAGCTGCAAATTCAAGCCATCACACCAAATTCAACCAATCAACAAGCAAATCAGTAACATCATATATACATGAAACTAAAACAGCACGATTTCGTTTCCATAAAACATCAGTAACCTTGAATGTTTTCCGGTATGTACTTCACCGCCGTCAAGTCAACTTCACTAGCAGGCAACATCATCCTCTTCTTCCCCATTTTCCAATAAAATCTAATCCAATCAAATCAAAACTACCAAATCACCAGAAGAACATGAAGGATAACCGACACACACACACACACACACAAATCACACTCACGTTCTCAGAAATCAGAATAGAAACA
The DNA here is from genome assembly GCF_003576645.1 of Ipomoea triloba. NCBI lineage: Eukaryota > Viridiplantae > Streptophyta > Magnoliopsida > Solanales > Convolvulaceae > Ipomoea > Ipomoea triloba. Next base: position 806,594 of record NC_044916.1, read on the forward strand.
TATACACACATATACGCATATACGCATAAACGCAGAGAATAAACTGAACAGACCTTCGAATTATCGAATCGCTACGATATCAAACCAAAAAAAAAAAAAAAGTACACTCACGTTCTCACAATAGAATTATAGAAACTCACATATACATATGCATATACATATACATTTACGCATAAACCGATAAACGCAGAGAATATATCGAACATACCTTTGAATTTATCGAATCGCTAGGAGACAAGTTGGAGCAGTTATCAAAGAGAAGAAGTGAGAAGGCGACGTTTTACAGTGAGGTAGAAGTGGTTTTTTGTTTTGAAAGGAACAGTGAGGTAGAAGTGTTAATGCGCGGCTATAGCGATAGGTAGGTAGTGGTCGATGCGGGAAGTTATTGAAATTCAATATGGAGTTGTAAAGTAGGACAGAGTTGGTCAGAACTTTGCGCATTTGGTCAGCGCGCTATGGCCGGCTTGTTCCCAGTCGTCGTCGCGCTACTCGCCATTCGCCAACTGCCTCATTAAAGCTGATGAGAAGTGAGAAGCGGGCATTGCCATGATTTGCGTCAGCTATAATAGACTATTTTGGCACATGTGAATATAAAATTTTTTTTAAAAAAATAAAAATTAGCATAGATTAGGATCTACATTTTATTGTGATTCAGTCCAAAAATAATATTTTATGTACTTATAGCCGATATATTGGGCTTGATTGGTTATCAGTGATTGGAATTTAGCGGTAGCGGGTTGTGTTAGCAGTTATCAAATAGGGGATTGTATTAGCGGATTTGACCAGTGAATTGTATTAGCGGTTTGTAAAAAGATGTTTGGTAAAATTAGCTGTTTAGATTAGCCGTTGACATGTAAAATGACCAAAAGGGTATATATATATATATATATATATGTATATACATACATAAATATAATAACATAGCAATAATAATAATAACAACAACAATAATAATAATAATGTTAAAAAAAAAAAAAAAAAAAAAAAAGAGGGGGTTGGGGGGCCTCTAAGGCTCCCCTTTTGTAATCTTTTCCCCCTCACTTATCCCACATCAGTGGGATAAGTGAGGAAGGGAGCCTTGAGGCTCCTATAAAAGGAGCCTCAAGGCTCCTTTTCTTTACAACAATGTTTGCACGGCCGCTGGGCAAACTAAAAGTTAATTTTATTTTTTTTTTATAATTATAAGGGCATTTTGGGGAAATAAAATATTTTTCCAAAATGCTGTTGCAAAACGCTGCTACTTGCAGCGTTTTGCAACTTGGCGGTTTGGAGCGAAACCGCTGCTCCAAATCGCCATTAACCAAACAGCTTTTCAGCGTTTTGACCTCGGTCAAAACGTTGAAAATTGGTGGATCCGCCAATAACCAAACATACCCATTATGTGTATGCAATTAATTGTTTATGTACATGTAAATAAATTGAAAGCATATTGCAAGCACATCATAACATTGACAATTACAGACTAAACAATTAACTGCAAGTACAGAATATGTTAACCTTGAATTCAACTGTTGTAAATTGTCGGTTAGTTCAACCAAGAAAGACATGGGTGTTTTTGGGTGTTTGATTTTTTTTCTTCTATTACGATAAAACTAGTTGGATGAAAAAAAAAAGGCTCCTAAAAGCAGTTGTGCATCTTATATAAGAGATCAATATCCTTATAATACTACTACTAAAGCAAATCCCACCACATTGAATTATGAACTTTGCGCCTCGGGTCAATGCAGAAATCAATTCCTATCCTCTTCGTCTGGTCAAGAAGGGACTCTGACTCTTCTATTACAGAGAATTAGTTCCATTTTCGTCAAGATCGATCCACGTTTTACCTGGGCTTAGAAAGCTAGCTTACTAAGGCGAAAGACTTCTTTATCGATTGCACAATCTATTATTTAATTAATATGTTACAGCCTTCAATTTGTTTACAAGTTCAAAAATTATTATTTTATCAGTTTTTTTTTGTGGCCCATCATTTTACTATCATATATTTTAATTATTTCTTTGTTTATTTGAATTATATGTTTATAATTGTAATGAAAATTATAAAATTAAAATTAATAAACTACTAATTGTTTAAAAATTATAACCAATTGCTTTGAAATGTATAAATTGACAGTAGTATAGGAATGAATTAAGAGTAAGATGAAAATTGTTTAAAAATTGTTGAAGACATGATATTTATAGAAAATAATTTATAGGAAATAAAAATAATAATTATTATTGTAATTTTTTTATTTGGCCGTTATGGCCGTTGCCATTGGCAACCGCCAACGGCCAAATGACTTTTCATTTCAGAGTGGCCACTAATTGGCGGACACTCTGAAACACCCTAGTGGGTTGGCAACGGCCATAACGGCCAAATGACTTTTCATTTAGCTGGCGAAAACTCGGAAATACCTTGAGCAATGAGACACGTCCACTAGGTAATTCACGTCCACTAGGTAATTACGTGTCTCACTGATTTCTATAATAAAAAAAAATCCAAATATCTTCTTTAAAATTCTTATTGGGGATGCTCTAAGGAAAAAGGGCAATCACACTTTTATATTGCCCCATGTCCAATTGGTCTCAAATAATTCTAAACTTTTGGACTTTTTTCTTAGATCAAGTAACAACTGTTTTTTTAAAAGATTTTCGAAAAAGCTCAAAAAAAAAATTTGTAGCAATAAAATTCTTCCTCTCCTCTCTCCTCCACCTCAGAAAAAATTTGGCCAAAATCTCCATTTCTTAAATCAATGACGATGCTCTTAGTACCAAAAAATTTAAGACTGCCTAATAACAATACTCCAAGTGATCAATATTCCAAGAAAATAAGATATGAAAAAAAAAAAAAAAAAAAAAGGAAAGAAAACTCAAAATAAATAAATTTCTTTAAATTTGGTACTAAATAGAGCAGATTGTTCATCAATAAAATGCAAGGAGAAACCAATCAACAGTTAACATAGGGTGTGTGAAGTACAAACATTTTAGCAGCTCAAAATCTGATTGGTGCCACTGTTTTTGTGGTAAACCAGTAGCAACCAAAACTATTCTAGTGTGACAATCTTCATTGAAAACAGCAGGAAGGAAATCCTGAAGCCACCTGTAAACAATTCTAAAAAGGACTAATTATAGCCTCCTAGCATATAATTACCAAGAGAGATGTCTGTAGATCTCAGTATGTTCTGTATCACCAATGAATATGGATGGTATGATGGTATGCTAATTCCCCTACTGCTGCTTCTTCAAAGCAAGAAATGTATCGCCAAGTTGAGATTCACAAGCAGTGTGACCATCGGGTTCCAAAGCTTTGAGGAATGGCGCTGTCAGGTTAAGGCTTGATAAAATGCCAAATACCTTGCTGCAGAATTTCCGCACGTCTGCTCTTCTGGACTGCTTGTCTGGCATGTTTGTCACGAGAACCTGAATTAGATGAGAGAGCTTGCGGAGCTTGCCTTTCAACATTTTCTTTGATGCTTCCTGGTTGCTTTGATCAGCGTTTGCAGGCACCAGTGACTTTAATGTCTCGAGGATTAGATCAAGACCTTCGACTTGCCGGAACTGCAACTTTGCATTGCTACATTTCTCTAAGAGGAATTCAAAGAGGTGATGACCAACCCATGGTCTTCTTTTGAAAATTTCCTTCACAAAGTCGGACTTCATTTGAGATTTTTTACTATCGAAATAGGCTGCCAAAACGCTCTTGAAAATATCCAAAGTTCTCTCAAGTTCATTCTCTGGAAAGTTTCTACCATCAACTATCTTCAGAATCCAAAATGTAGAATTTTGTGCGAGTGAATTGATCATTTTGTATCGGTTCAAGGATACAGACTGCTTCTTCTTTGAAAGATTGGCAGCAGATTTCTTCTTCTTGAATGGTCTAGCTGCCAATTTCAAGAACTTTTCTAAAATAGATTCGAGTAAAGGAAGCTGCAGAGCTTCCCCTCTCGGGTAATCCTTTGCTTTAAATATCTTCTTTTGTAGTATCCCCCAAATACGTTGACCAAGCTGCTCACTACCTTCGGTGGCATTGGGATTTATAAACGCCTGGGCCAAATTCTGAAAGACTTTCAGCACTAGTGGCTCGCCTGCATAGTAACAATGTGGAATGCATTTAAAGATCATGTGTCAGTATCCAAGATTCACCCTAGAAAACCTGCTATTTATAGGAAAAGGGATTTACTACCAACATAATTAAGACAACACTATCCAGAATCATAGTTACAGCTATAGAATGCAATTGAGAATAGTTAAAATGAATAAAAAAAGATACACAGTTGACACAGTGGTTTGATGCTCATGTAAACTAGGCTCAAGGTAATATAAACTTGATGAACAGCAAAGACTTGCCTGGATTTTCGTGTAGGTAAATCTCCAATAAGGAGAGAACACGAAGTTTGAAGAGAACAAGCTGGGACTGAGCAGTTTCACCACCAGCTTGGTTCTTCTTTTCCTTGAAAATACGTGCAAGGTATGAATCCATCCGGAACATAGCATCATCATCCATTCCCTCATCAGATTCAGAATCATCAGAAGCATCCGGAAGTTCTGTGCTTGCAATCTCTGCTCCAACCACTGCCTCAGAGCCATCAGTCTGCTCATCACTTTCAGCTGTTTCATTGATTTCATCCTCATCAGGTTCCTCGTCTTCATCTTCAATGTCAAGAAGATCATTATCGTCATCATCTTCAGTATCTGTATCTTGATGTCTAGCTGGTTTAAGATCTTTCTTAATGACCCGCAACATGCGAACTAATCCATCATCCGTGATATCATTACAGAAATACTTGAAAGTCTGAAAAGATGTGATTGTGTTTGACTAAGTCAGTAATGCTAAAGCACATAAATACTAAACAAACTAAATAAGCATTATTCATGTAAATGCATTTATAAATTATTATAAACAAGGGGAACATAGGTATGTCCTTCAATCACTAGCTATTTCTCCCATTAGGCCATTACTAGCCACTCAATAGTATAGATCAAGTGACACAGTAATTTTGCTTTGCCTATATAAGGATAGGAACAAAGCCTAGCTGAAGGCCATGACCTCTAGTTAAAAGGAGAGGCATAATGCCAATATATCATATACTGATAATGGAAAATCAGATAGGCTTTGCAACAAGCTTACCGTCTTCAACATTACTTACGAAATTTATGTTTTAGATAATAAACTTTAAAGAGAACTACGATGTTAGACACTTTGAAATGATGAAGATAGAGAGAGGATGAAATATGCAACTGCAGTTTATTGTCAATAAGAAAATTGAGGAAAAAAAATATTTTCCAGCACTCACCTGCTCAATGGCAGTCCTCAAGGGAGCCGATGACTGTGGCAGAAGCGAAAGCATGGTATCCACAAGCACATCCATTAGTTCAGGTGCACCATTTTCATTTGATTCATCCTCTCCAGAGGAGCCAAGAAGGTCAGAGGAGCCAAAAGTTTTCTTACAGCATATAACAAGCTCAGAGGCAGCTTCAGAGAACTCCCCAGGTCGTAGTAGGATTTGAAGCAACAGTTGGATGAGCAAGTACCTCATGGCATGACACTTGTTCAAATCCATACTTGAAACAGAATGTCTCTCCTACCAACATTTGGAGTCAGAGAAAACAATATAAGCTTGCATAAATAACAGGAGAGCTGGCATTGGCATTGTGCTTAAAATCAGAAATTGTTTTTTTCCCATAGAAAGACAATGCACAACCTTTAGTTCACCACAAATAAAAACCCAGAAAACGAACATAATAAAACAAGATAACAACTTGTGAGATTAGGTTTCATATTAATTAAATAAAATATAGATACTCAAATGTATGAAGAAAAAGAACAAGAGAAATATCACACAGTATGGTGTGCAAATGTATTAAATAAAATGCCAAACCTCTCTTAAGAGTAGAGCTTCCATAGACTGCAATTCTTTGAATGCTTGTTCATCATCATCATTCAAGGACCTATATAGTGAAACCGAAGGAATACTTCGTAATGTGTTTACAAAATGCATGAAGTAAGATCCCAAATCATTTGCTTCAGCACCACTTGTCAGAGCATGAGATCCCTCTACCTTTTGAGCACTTGCCAGCAATGACTGTAGTTGCTCAATGCACATCCTACATAAAGCACTTGAGATGGCTGACTTTGGCCACTTAAACTTTTCTTGCAATTCAAAAGATGTAACTTCAGACCCCAGAGTGGAAGAAAAGAGACCTTGAACAGCCAAAAACTTCAAAATTTCCTTTTGCAACTTGAACCTTGCATTTTGGTCTAATTCTGAATGCTTTAGAACACCCGGAAGAGACTCTATAACCCAACTTTTCAAAAGATCAGAGAATCCTAATGCCCCATTAGAATCCTTATCCTCTACTGAACCTATTTCTGAATTGTCATCAGTTGTTTGGCTCTGATCTGAAGGTTCTTCTGAAGCATGCCCTTCATCCAGAAACATGCTTGTCAAGCTCCGGAATAAGCACATGCAGCCAGATTCATTCTTAAACTCCACCATGAAATTCTTTACTGTTTTGGTCCTGGTGATAGTATCAAATTTCCCATTGCTGTGTTTTTGCAAAGCCTCAATAACAGTCACTCTTCTCTCATCATCATGTTTTGCCCATTCAGATAATTCTTTCATAAAATGTTCTGCAACTTTAAAAAGCCAAGAATCTCTAGTTGAAAGAACATCCATCAAGCACTGGACAAGTTTGTGAGACAGAACAATGCTGGCATAATTCGCCGGCAGCTTTGGTAGGAGCAATAGCATGACATCAAATGCCAAACTTTTGCGGTCATGGGATGACGAGAGAAGTGATCCTTCAAGAATGACTTCACAAAAGTTTCTAAGGTTCTTCTCAACATCCTCTTCTCCCTTGCGACTTTTTTTGTGTTTCTTTGTGGAATTTAAAACTGGTGCTGGATCAACATCTTGCAAAACAGTATCAGGTAAAAGGATATTTACCAAGGCAGGCCATACACTATGAATTCGAGGCTGACAGAAGGTAGATTCCTGTGTATCCCATAAAGTTTAAAAGTCAAAGCACAGTCCATTTTCTCAATTACGGACACTAGCTTAAGTAAGAATAATATTACGAGAGGAGTTCAAAAATCACCTTTAAGCAAGTGGCAATAGAAGACAGATAATCAGCAGAAAACAGGCTACTCAAGCTATATGGAGAAGGGAGAAGCTTTCCAAATGTTTTATCAACTCCAGCTTTCTCTTGCATTTTGAGAGCCAAAAGCAATGCATCAGGATTTCCTACTTCAGTTGCACATTCAAACCACTCCAGAAGTCCAGGAGCTTCAAACACATGATTTGACAATGCTTCAACAGGTAACTGGATTACCAGAAAACAAGAAGTTAAAGTGAAAGCATTAAAAACTAAAAATTAAAAATATGAAGATAATTAGAGTATATAACCATTCAACTGATCCCCCTCCCCTCTTCTTCTTTAGTAAGTCCATCAAATTAACATCACAATATTGACCATTTCTCACCAATCTCCTTGACTAAGTAAACAGTGTATTTCTGATGATGGGTGATGAGTCAAATAAATGTGACCCAACATAAGCAACTATAATCCCTTTGGAGTCATCACAAGTGCATGCAAAAATATTTCATTCAAAAGATGTGAGAAATCAGAACTATTGACTAAATGCCTTCCAACATATTTACCAAAGGATGAAGTACCTTCTCAACCAATTCCCAAATAATTGAGACAGCAGGTTCTTGTAAATACCGCTTCTTATTTGCTAGCGAGACTAAAGAACCAATAAAATCTTTGATATACGGAGTATCTTTATCTTTAATCCACTCCTCGGTTAGTCTTCCTGATCTTGCAATAGCTCCATAAGCAAACAAGCGTCCTAACAGGGAGTCCCTTACTTCCTACAAAACCAACTTAGCAATTCACATATGGAAATTGTTATTGAGTACATGAAATTAGTGATTTTGAATCTACTCACCTGGCCCTTCATTGAAGAAGTAACCTCAACCAAATCAATAATTAACTTCAACAGAGAGTCCATTTTGATGCTAGGAACTGCACTGACTAAAATACTCAAGCCTAATGCAAAACCTTGTCTTGCGCACTGCAATTGATAGAATCCAGAGGATGATAAAAAAAATTAAAAAAAAAAAAATAACACCGTAAGGTTAAAAGTATAATAAAGACTATTTTTTTCCCTTGCACTTGTTTAAAGGATGGCAGAGATTTCGGAACAATAATATGCTGAAAGCCTGAAACGCACCTCTCTTGATGAAGAGACTCCACGAATGAGCCTCCGAACAGCATATCTCAATGACGGCGCACATTTATTCAACCCATCACCCTTATCAGCTTCCAATTTCAACTCACCATCAATACTTTCCTTATTCTCGAGCTCATCATACGCCTTCTGCACTTGCCGCAACTCCGTAACCAGCATCTGAGCTGCAGCTTCCCTGGCAGAAGAATCAGCAGCGGCAAGTTGCTTAAACACGCCAATGTGAAACTCAGGCAAAGCCGCGCCGCTACTACTGGGAGAAGTATCCTCCGCAGTCTTCTCGTCATCTTTGAATTCGAAAGCCATCTGTTTCGGCTTAGGCTCCGCGTTGTCGGATTCTTCGTGGTGCCTCTCTTTGTCCCGTTTTCTCTTCTCCTTTTTTACCTCCATTGGATTGGTAGAAGAACTCTTCTTTGAGGTTGATGGAGCATTACTCTGCTCTTCTGGTTCAGCTTCTTTCCTCTTCTTCTTCTTCATTTTATTTGTCGACGGCTCGGAATTAACATTCTCCAGGGTTGGATTGTCCAATTCGTCTCCGGACTCTGCAACTCTTTTCTTCCCCATCTATCCGAACCAAAAGAGAAGCTGAGAAAGAAGAGGGAAGATAGGTTGAGATCGTTTCGTACTGGTGTGGTGCCTGTGAGGGAGTGAAGGGAAGACAAAACACAAACCCTATAGGGTTTATGCATTGTAGGGTTTTTAGACAAAACGGGCCAGACCCGACCCAAGATTTTANACCCAACTCAACTTAATCTTAGTTCCAATCTCGTTAGGCAGCTAAATGGATATTGGTTTTCTACTTGATTCTATGAAGTGGCAAATCCATCATGAACCTTTTAGCCATCACATCATTCTTGATAACTTCAATCAGGGTAAGTTACCAATACCTTACCACTATACCTCATATGTAGGCCTACATCAAACATATCCAATCCATCTTTTAAAACCTTCTTAAGGTAAATAGGATAAGCCCTTTTTATATGAAAACATATGTATGGAAGAAGCTTAACAGTTTGAGAAGAGAATGATTAACAAAGCTACAAATGCAACTCTACATTGAGCTTACCCTCCAATGTCAGTCCGTCCATATGTTGTCTTCAAGCCAACCACACCGCAGAGGGAAGAAGGAATCCGAACTGAACCTGCCTTTGCCATCAAAACTCAAGCTTCAACAACTATAACAATTTTAGAAGACTGAACAAGTTGATTCACAAGCCTGATGCGTTATAAATTGTACAACCTCCACCATCTGTTCCTAGTGCAGCAGAACACAACCCAGAAGCTACAATTGCTGCAGGGCCTGAGGATGATCCACCAGTGTACCTTTCTGGAGCATGTGGGTTTCTTGTTGTCCTGTCATGCAAAATATGGTAACTTATGGAGAACTTGATATACACACATATAAACATACATATATAAGTATATGTCAAAGAATATATGGTTTCCACAGCTGTGAAGGAAGAAGGTAAAATGTACTCTCCACACTCCACACTACTTTATCTACATAGCCATGTCATATTCAGGAAGCAGCAATTTGACATTAATTCAAAATATTAGATTAAGAAGGATTACCATAGCAATCCCTGAACTGAATACAACATCCCACCCAACCCCAAAAAAAAAACTAGGATCCAAGGGAAAATATGTCTGGAAAAGTAAATAAGGTGCACCAGCAGAAAGTGTTGCAACTTGAAACACAAAGCATTTCATTGATAACTGAATTGGACACAATATATATGATCCACTACAAATAGCACATGAAAGATGAGCTATTTCCTTTAGACTGATTATAAGACTTAAATGGTAGATGATAAACACAGATAAATCAGATAAAATCTAAAATCAGGGAATCAAGCTGAAGACTCCAGTACAAGTAAATACATGAAATGTACTGACCAAAATTTTTTGCAAAAGCAACTTCCTGTTCACAAGTTCACTTCAGGCTTTGGATGCAGAAAACGAAAGTTTTTTACTGTTACTTGCAGTTTCTGGGTTAAACCTACCCATAATTGGGATTGTTTCCTGTTGTACCCAGGCCCAACTCATGCATATTTGCCTTCCCAACCAAAATCACACCACAGCTGCGTAATCTTGAAACAGAAATTGCATCTTCCTCTACTTCATAAACCTCGTGAAGCCACGTTGTAGCACCTGTAGATATCATTGAGATCATTTAAATGAACCTGGCAAAGAGATTGGTCGAAAGCTGACAAGTCAGAGACCTACCCTTTGTAGTATGAGGGTAGAGATTAATGTCATCCTTAATTGCCACAAAAATCCCATCCAAGATTGACAATGCGTTTCCTGCATAACCCCCACTTGAATAAGGAACTATCCCAAATGGAAGACTTTTGTCAACATAAAATGACACCACTAACGGTGGCATGCTATTGAGTTACATAACTGCAACTATGGTAAAATGCTTATTAAACCATTTATGAATATAAATATGTGAAGAATCCAATTACCTTCCTCAAATCTTTGTGTGGAAGCTGCAGCTTGCTTTCTAACCTCATCAGGTTTGAAAGATATCAATAGAGGTGCTGTTGGGTTCTTAGCATCAAACTCCTCCATGGCAGAGATGAAGCGCTCAGCAACCTGTAGTGAAATGGCTGCTCATTATTCCTAGACTGGATAAAAATATAAAAGGATGGAGATCTAGAAACTGTAAGTAACTTACCACTGATGGAGTTGTGAGCTTCAATCTATATGCATGTGCATAGTCACGAATCTTCCAGTAGCGGAATGGTGCGGTCAAATGAGAACTCCAGTTGCTAGCAGGATCATAATATGGGAGACACTTCAAGGCAATGTCAACTCTATCTTGAGGTTTTCCATCTTCCTCCAATAAAGATACACAAGGCTCTGGCTCTAAATTCACATGTTGCAAGTACAGAGTCAATGCCAAGTTTATAGGCCATGTAATCGTAAATCACAAAAGAAATGCATGATACCTAATTTTCTACACAAGGGGTTATCTCAGTCAATAATATTTGCCATTACTGGAAAAGATTGGACAAAGCTATACAACTAACAACTCAATCAACCAGCATATAAATGGAGCATTTGATATACCAACACCTACTCGTTTAAATGAAATTGAAATAAAAACATAATGTGAGCAAATAGAATATCATAATCATAATACACATTAATTATCACTATACACATAGAAAAGAAAACACAGAAATTTCACAAAACCTTGAGGTGGGAACTCAGGCTTAAACATAGGAGGCTCTGGTATGACAGTGCGCTTCAACATCTGTCAATCACAAATAAACAATTTTCAAAACTTATAGTCACAGCCAGACAAAAGACAAACAACATTGAGAAGCGAGCTGCAAAAACTAATCAGACCTCCACTAATCCGTTCTGGTTCTTCAAGTAAGCCATAAGCAATGATCCGACAAATGGCGCTTCAGCTAACTTGACAAACAACTTCAACCCAAATCCAGTCAAATGCGGAGCTGCAAATTCAAGCCATCACACCAAATTCAACCAATCAACAAGCAAATCAGTAACATCATATATACATGAAACTAAAACAGCACGATTTCGTTTCCATAAAACATCAGTAACCTTGAATGTTTTCCGGTATGTACTTCACCGCCGTCAAGTCAACTTCACTAGCAGGCAACATCATCCTCTTCTTCCCCATTTTCCAATAAAATCTAATCCAATCAAATCAAAACTACCAAATCACCAGAAGAACATGAAGGATAACCGACACACACACACACACACACAAATCACACTCACGTTCTCAGAAATCAGAATAGAAACATATACACACATATACGCATATACGCATAAACGCAGAGAATAAACTGAACAGACCTTCGAATTATCGAATCGCTACGATATCAAACCAAAAAAAAAAAAAAAGTACACTCACGTTCTCACAATAGAATTATAGAAACTCACATATACATATGCATATACATATACATTTACGCATAAACCGATAAACGCAGAGAATATATCGAACATACCTTTGAATTTATCGAATCGCTAGGAGACAAGTTGGAGCAGTTATCAAAGAGAAGAAGTGAGAAGGCGACGTTTTACAGTGAGGTAGAAGTGGTTTTTTGTTTTGAAAGGAACAGTGAGGTAGAAGTGTTAATGCGCGGCTATAGCGATAGGTAGGTAGTGGTCGATGCGGGAAGTTATTGAAATTCAATATGGAGTTGTAAAGTAGGACAGAGTTGGTCAGAACTTTGCGCATTTGGTCAGCGCGCTATGGCCGGCTTGTTCCCAGTCGTCGTCGCGCTACTCGCCATTCGCCAACTGCCTCATTAAAGCTGATGAGAAGTGAGAAGCGGGCATTGCCATGATTTGCGTCAGCTATAATAGACTATTTTGGCACATGTGAATATAAAATTTTTTTTAAAAAAATAAAAATTAGCATAGATTAGGATCTACATTTTATTGTGATTCAGTCCAAAAATAATATTTTATGTACTTATAGCCGATATATTGGGCTTGATTGGTTATCAGTGATTGGAATTTAGCGGTAGCGGGTTGTGTTAGCAGTTATCAAATAGGGGATTGTATTAGCGGATTTGACCAGTGAATTGTATTAGCGGTTTGTAAAAAGATGTTTGGTAAAATTAGCTGTTTAGATTAGCCGTTGACATGTAAAATGACCAAAAGGGTATATATATATATATATATATATGTATATACATACATAAATATAATAACATAGCAATAATAATAATAACAACAACAATAATAATAATAATGTTAAAAAAAAAAAAAAAAAAAAAAAAGAGGGGGTTGGGGGGCCTCTAAGGCTCCCCTTTTGTAATCTTTTCCCCCTCACTTATCCCACATCAGTGGGATAAGTGAGGAAGGGAGCCTTGAGGCTCCTATAAAAGGAGCCTCAAGGCTCCTTTTCTTTACAACAATGTTTGCACGGCCGCTGGGCAAACTAAAAGTTAATTTTATTTTTTTTTTATAATTATAAGGGCATTTTGGGGAAATAAAATATTTTTCCAAAATGCTGTTGCAAAACGCTGCTACTTGCAGCGTTTTGCAACTTGGCGGTTTGGAGCGAAACCGCTGCTCCAAATCGCCATTAACCAAACAGCTTTTCAGCGTTTTGACCTCGGTCAAAACGTTGAAAATTGGTGGATCCGCCAATAACCAAACATACCCATTATGTGTATGCAATTAATTGTTTATGTACATGTAAATAAATTGAAAGCATATTGCAAGCACATCATAACATTGACAATTACAGACTAAACAATTAACTGCAAGTACAGAATATGTTAACCTTGAATTCAACTGTTGTAAATTGTCGGTTAGTTCAACCAAGAAAGACATGGGTGTTTTTGGGTGTTTGATTTTTTTTCTTCTATTACGATAAAACTAGTTGGATGAAAAAAAAAAGGCTCCTAAAAGCAGTTGTGCATCTTATATAAGAGATCAATATCCTTATAATACTACTACTAAAGCAAATCCCACCACATTGAATTATGAACTTTGCGCCTCGGGTCAATGCAGAAATCAATTCCTATCCTCTTCGTCTGGTCAAGAAGGGACTCTGACTCTTCTATTACAGAGAATTAGTTCCATTTTCGTCAAGATCGATCCACGTTTTACCTGGGCTTAGAAAGCTAGCTTACTAAGGCGAAAGACTTCTTTATCGATTGCACAATCTATTATTTAATTAATATGTTACAGCCTTCAATTTGTTTACAAGTTCAAAAATTATTATTTTATCAGTTTTTTTTTGTGGCCCATCATTTTACTATCATATATTTTAATTATTTCTTTGTTTATTTGAATTATATGTTTATAATTGTAATGAAAATTATAAAATTAAAATTAATAAACTACTAATTGTTTAAAAATTATAACCAATTGCTTTGAAATGTATAAATTGACAGTAGTATAGGAATGAATTAAGAGTAAGATGAAAATTGTTTAAAAATTGTTGAAGACATGATATTTATAGAAAATAATTTATAGGAAATAAAAATAATAATTATTATTGTAATTTTTTTATTTGGCCGTTATGGCCGTTGCCATTGGCAACCGCCAACGGCCAAATGACTTTTCATTTCAGAGTGGCCACTAATTGGCGGACACTCTGAAACACCCTAGTGGGTTGGCAACGGCCATAACGGCCAAATGACTTTTCATTTAGCTGGCGAAAACTCGGAAATACCTTGAGCAATGAGACACGTCCACTAGGTAATTCACGTCCACTAGGTAATTACGTGTCTCACTGATTTCTATAATAAAAAAAAATCCAAATATCTTCTTTAAAATTCTTATTGGGGATGCTCTAAGGAAAAAGGGCAATCACACTTTTATATTGCCCCATGTCCAATTGGTCTCAAATAATTCTAAACTTTTGGACTTTTTTCTTAGATCAAGTAACAACTGTTTTTTTAAAAGATTTTCGAAAAAGCTCAAAAAAAAAATTTGTAGCAATAAAATTCTTCCTCTCCTCTCTCCTCCACCTCAGAAAAAATTTGGCCAAAATCTCCATTTCTTAAATCAATGACGATGCTCTTAGTACCAAAAAATTTAAGACTGCCTAATAACAATACTCCAAGTGATCAATATTCCAAGAAAATAAGATATGAAAAAAAAAAAAAAAAAAAAAGGAAAGAAAACTCAAAATAAATAAATTTCTTTAAATTTGGTACTAAATAGAGCAGATTGTTCATCAATAAAATGCAAGGAGAAACCAATCAACAGTTAACATAGGGTGTGTGAAGTACAAACATTTTAGCAGCTCAAAATCTGATTGGTGCCACTGTTTTTGTGGTAAACCAGTAGCAACCAAAACTATTCTAGTGTGACAATCTTCATTGAAAACAGCAGGAAGGAAATCCTGAAGCCACCTGTAAACAATTCTAAAAAGGACTAATTATAGCCTCCTAGCATATAATTACCAAGAGAGATGTCTGTAGATCTCAGTATGTTCTGTATCACCAATGAATATGGATGGTATGATGGTATGCTAATTCCCCTACTGCTGCTTCTTCAAAGCAAGAAATGTATCGCCAAGTTGAGATTCACAAGCAGTGTGACCATCGGGTTCCAAAGCTTTGAGGAATGGCGCTGTCAGGTTAAGGCTTGATAAAATGCCAAATACCTTGCTGCAGAATTTCCGCACGTCTGCTCTTCTGGACTGCTTGTCTGGCATGTTTGTCACGAGAACCTGAATTAGATGAGAGAGCTTGCGGAGCTTGCCTTTCAACATTTTCTTTGATGCTTCCTGGTTGCTTTGATCAGCGTTTGCAGGCACCAGTGACTTTAATGTCTCGAGGATTAGATCAAGACCTTCGACTTGCCGGAACTGCAACTTTGCATTGCTACATTTCTCTAAGAGGAATTCAAAGAGGTGATGACCAACCCATGGTCTTCTTTTGAAAATTTCCTTCACAAAGTCGGACTTCATTTGAGATTTTTTACTATCGAAATAGGCTGCCAAAACGCTCTTGAAAATATCCAAAGTTCTCTCAAGTTCATTCTCTGGAAAGTTTCTACCATCAACTATCTTCAGAATCCAAAATGTAGAATTTTGTGCGAGTGAATTGATCATTTTGTATCGGTTCAAGGATACAGACTGCTTCTTCTTTGAAAGATTGGCAGCAGATTTCTTCTTCTTGAATGGTCTAGCTGCCAATTTCAAGAACTTTTCTAAAATAGATTCGAGTAAAGGAAGCTGCAGAGCTTCCCCTCTCGGGTAATCCTTTGCTTTAAATATCTTCTTTTGTAGTATCCCCCAAATACGTTGACCAAGCTGCTCACTACCTTCGGTGGCATTGGGATTTATAAACGCCTGGGCCAAATTCTGAAAGACTTTCAGCACTAGTGGCTCGCCTGCATAGTAACAATGTGGAATGCATTTAAAGATCATGTGTCAGTATCCAAGATTCACCCTAGAAAACCTGCTATTTATAGGAAAAGGGATTTACTACCAACATAATTAAGACAACACTATCCAGAATCATAGTTACAGCTATAGAATGCAATTGAGAATAGTTAAAATGAATAAAAAAAGATACACAGTTGACACAGTGGTTTGATGCTCATGTAAACTAGGCTCAAGGTAATATAAACTTGATGAACAGCAAAGACTTGCCTGGATTTTCGTGTAGGTAAATCTCCAATAAGGAGAGAACACGAAGTTTGAAGAGAACAAGCTGGGACTGAGCAGTTTCACCACCAGCTTGGTTCTTCTTTTCCTTGAAAATACGTGCAAGGTATGAATCCATCCGGAACATAGCATCATCATCCATTCCCTCATCAGATTCAGAATCATCAGAAGCATCCGGAAGTTCTGTGCTTGCAATCTCTGCTCCAACCACTGCCTCAGAGCCATCAGTCTGCTCATCACTTTCAGCTGTTTCATTGATTTCATCCTCATCAGGTTCCTCGTCTTCATCTTCAATGTCAAGAAGATCATTATCGTCATCATCTTCAGTATCTGTATCTTGATGTCTAGCTGGTTTAAGATCTTTCTTAATGACCCGCAACATGCGAACTAATCCATCATCCGTGATATCATTACAGAAATACTTGAAAGTCTGAAAAGATGTGATTGTGTTTGACTAAGTCAGTAATGCTAAAGCACATAAATACTAAACAAACTAAATAAGCATTATTCATGTAAATGCATTTATAAATTATTATAAACAAGGGGAACATAGGTATGTCCTTCAATCACTAGCTATTTCTCCCATTAGGCCATTACTAGCCACTCAATAGTATAGATCAAGTGACACAGTAATTTTGCTTTGCCTATATAAGGATAGGAACAAAGCCTAGCTGAAGGCCATGACCTCTAGTTAAAAGGAGAGGCATAATGCCAATATATCATATACTGATAATGGAAAATCAGATAGGCTTTGCAACAAGCTTACCGTCTTCAACATTACTTACGAAATTTATGTTTTAGATAATAAACTTTAAAGAGAACTACGATGTTAGACACTTTGAAATGATGAAGATAGAGAGAGGATGAAATATGCAACTGCAGTTTATTGTCAATAAGAAAATTGAGGAAAAAAAATATTTTCCAGCACTCACCTGCTCAATGGCAGTCCTCAAGGGAGCCGATGACTGTGGCAGAAGCGAAAGCATGGTATCCACAAGCACATCCATTAGTTCAGGTGCACCATTTTCATTTGATTCATCCTCTCCAGAGGAGCCAAGAAGGTCAGAGGAGCCAAAAGTTTTCTTACAGCATATAACAAGCTCAGAGGCAGCTTCAGAGAACTCCCCAGGTCGTAGTAGGATTTGAAGCAACAGTTGGATGAGCAAGTACCTCATGGCATGACACTTGTTCAAATCCATACTTGAAACAGAATGTCTCTCCTACCAACATTTGGAGTCAGAGAAAACAATATAAGCTTGCATAAATAACAGGAGAGCTGGCATTGGCATTGTGCTTAAAATCAGAAATTGTTTTTTTCCCATAGAAAGACAATGCACAACCTTTAGTTCACCACAAATAAAAACCCAGAAAACGAACATAATAAAACAAGATAACAACTTGTGAGATTAGGTTTCATATTAATTAAATAAAATATAGATACTCAAATGTATGAAGAAAAAGAACAAGAGAAATATCACACAGTATGGTGTGCAAATGTATTAAATAAAATGCCAAACCTCTCTTAAGAGTAGAGCTTCCATAGACTGCAATTCTTTGAATGCTTGTTCATCATCATCATTCAAGGACCTATATAGTGAAACCGAAGGAATACTTCGTAATGTGTTTACAAAATGCATGAAGTAAGATCCCAAATCATTTGCTTCAGCACCACTTGTCAGAGCATGAGATCCCTCTACCTTTTGAGCACTTGCCAGCAATGACTGTAGTTGCTCAATGCACATCCTACATAAAGCACTTGAGATGGCTGACTTTGGCCACTTAAACTTTTCTTGCAATTCAAAAGATGTAACTTCAGACCCCAGAGTGGAAGAAAAGAGACCTTGAACAGCCAAAAACTTCAAAATTTCCTTTTGCAACTTGAACCTTGCATTTTGGTCTAATTCTGAATGCTTTAGAACACCCGGAAGAGACTCTATAACCCAACTTTTCAAAAGATCAGAGAATCCTAATGCCCCATTAGAATCCTTATCCTCTACTGAACCTATTTCTGAATTGTCATCAGTTGTTTGGCTCTGATCTGAAGGTTCTTCTGAAGCATGCCCTTCATCCAGAAACATGCTTGTCAAGCTCCGGAATAAGCACATGCAGCCAGATTCATTCTTAAACTCCACCATGAAATTCTTTACTGTTTTGGTCCTGGTGATAGTATCAAATTTCCCATTGCTGTGTTTTTGCAAAGCCTCAATAACAGTCACTCTTCTCTCATCATCATGTTTTGCCCATTCAGATAATTCTTTCATAAAATGTTCTGCAACTTTAAAAAGCCAAGAATCTCTAGTTGAAAGAACATCCATCAAGCACTGGACAAGTTTGTGAGACAGAACAATGCTGGCATAATTCGCCGGCAGCTTTGGTAGGAGCAATAGCATGACATCAAATGCCAAACTTTTGCGGTCATGGGATGACGAGAGAAGTGATCCTTCAAGAATGACTTCACAAAAGTTTCTAAGGTTCTTCTCAACATCCTCTTCTCCCTTGCGACTTTTTTTGTGTTTCTTTGTGGAATTTAAAACTGGTGCTGGATCAACATCTTGCAAAACAGTATCAGGTAAAAGGATATTTACCAAGGCAGGCCATACACTATGAATTCGAGGCTGACAGAAGGTAGATTCCTGTGTATCCCATAAAGTTTAAAAGTCAAAGCACAGTCCATTTTCTCAATTACGGACACTAGCTTAAGTAAGAATAATATTACGAGAGGAGTTCAAAAATCACCTTTAAGCAAGTGGCAATAGAAGACAGATAATCAGCAGAAAACAGGCTACTCAAGCTATATGGAGAAGGGAGAAGCTTTCCAAATGTTTTATCAACTCCAGCTTTCTCTTGCATTTTGAGAGCCAAAAGCAATGCATCAGGATTTCCTACTTCAGTTGCACATTCAAACCACTCCAGAAGTCCAGGAGCTTCAAACACATGATTTGACAATGCTTCAACAGGTAACTGGATTACCAGAAAACAAGAAGTTAAAGTGAAAGCATTAAAAACTAAAAATTAAAAATATGAAGATAATTAGAGTATATAACCATTCAACTGATCCCCCTCCCCTCTTCTTCTTTAGTAAGTCCATCAAATTAACATCACAATATTGACCATTTCTCACCAATCTCCTTGACTAAGTAAACAGTGTATTTCTGATGATGGGTGATGAGTCAAATAAATGTGACCCAACATAAGCAACTATAATCCCTTTGGAGTCATCACAAGTGCATGCAAAAATATTTCATTCAAAAGATGTGAGAAATCAGAACTATTGACTAAATGCCTTCCAACATATTTACCAAAGGATGAAGTACCTTCTCAACCAATTCCCAAATAATTGAGACAGCAGGTTCTTGTAAATACCGCTTCTTATTTGCTAGCGAGACTAAAGAACCAATAAAATCTTTGATATACGGAGTATCTTTATCTTTAATCCACTCCTCGGTTAGTCTTCCTGATCTTGCAATAGCTCCATAAGCAAACAAGCGTCCTAACAGGGAGTCCCTTACTTCCTACAAAACCAACTTAGCAATTCACATATGGAAATTGTTATTGAGTACATGAAATTAGTGATTTTGAATCTACTCACCTGGCCCTTCATTGAAGAAGTAACCTCAACCAAATCAATAATTAACTTCAACAGAGAGTCCATTTTGATGCTAGGAACTGCACTGACTAAAATACTCAAGCCTAATGCAAAACCTTGTCTTGCGCACTGCAATTGATAGAATCCAGAGGATGATAAAAAAAATTAAAAAAAAAAAAATAACACCGTAAGGTTAAAAGTATAATAAAGACTATTTTTTTCCCTTGCACTTGTTTAAAGGATGGCAGAGATTTCGGAACAATAATATGCTGAAAGCCTGAAACGCACCTCTCTTGATGAAGAGACTCCACGAATGAGCCTCCGAACAGCATATCTCAATGACGGCGCACATTTATTCAACCCATCACCCTTATCAGCTTCCAATTTCAACTCACCATCAATACTTTCCTTATTCTCGAGCTCATCATACGCCTTCTGCACTTGCCGCAACTCCGTAACCAGCATCTGAGCTGCAGCTTCCCTGGCAGAAGAATCAGCAGCGGCAAGTTGCTTAAACACGCCAATGTGAAACTCAGGCAAAGCCGCGCCGCTACTACTGGGAGAAGTATCCTCCGCAGTCTTCTCGTCATCTTTGAATTCGAAAGCCATCTGTTTCGGCTTAGGCTCCGCGTTGTCGGATTCTTCGTGGTGCCTCTCTTTGTCCCGTTTTCTCTTCTCCTTTTTTACCTCCATTGGATTGGTAGAAGAACTCTTCTTTGAGGTTGATGGAGCATTACTCTGCTCTTCTGGTTCAGCTTCTTTCCTCTTCTTCTTCTTCATTTTATTTGTCGACGGCTCGGAATTAACATTCTCCAGGGTTGGATTGTCCAATTCGTCTCCGGACTCTGCAACTCTTTTCTTCCCCATCTATCCGAACCAAAAGAGAAGCTGAGAAAGAAGAGGGAAGATAGGTTGAGATCGTTTCGTACTGGTGTGGTGCCTGTGAGGGAGTGAAGGGAAGACAAAACACAAACCCTATAGGGTTTATGCATTGTAGGGTTTTTAGACAAAACGGGCCAGACCCGACCCAAGATTTTAGCAAATTCTCCGAATGCGAATTGGTTAGGTTTAAAAAAAAAAAAAAAAAAAAAAACTAGAGAGCCACAATTATGTCAATTAATCAGGGAGTTAGGGCTTGTTTGTTCCAATAGATTAATATACAATTCTTCTTTTTTTTTTTTTTGAGTACTACTAATTTTAGACTACTATTTTAAGTAAATGTAATTAGAAATATTACCGAGTAATTTTTATTAAAAAAATCACCTTAATAGTTAATTGCCATTAAAGAAAATATGACATACCATTGGAATATCGAATACCAGACATATCATCATTGATAATATTTGAGAAGCCTTAAGATGTAGCAGAAAAGAGAGAAGAAAGTTCAGAGTAGAAGGGGTAGGGTTTAGAGTAGAATGTAGAGAAAGAAACCATATTTCATTCCATAAAATTCAGCATAAAAATCCATCTAACAAAATACAAGTATATATGGACAATATCCATTTTTTCTAGCTAAGGAATTTACTAACAAACCTCCGGGATTCTCTGAGCGCAATGCACTATATAATCGCCCTCAACGACGTCGTCGGATTGCCCTTCCAACGGCTGGCCCTCAAACGTTGTCGTTTAAATTAATACCAACTGCCTTCAACTTCCAATATCATACGGTGTCGTTTCCTTACTTCGTCCTCTGATTTTATTTCCAGATTGCTCATCATCAACTCCCCTCCTCATACTTGATTTTTCCCTTCCACCTGCTAGGGCCATTACAAGAAGAGGACTGAAAAATTATACCATCATACTTTAAAATTTACAGTTATGGTTGAGGTTAGAACTCGCAATATTTAATTGCCAACCCATCATACTTAGGCCCAAGGCAATGGGGATAGCACCCATAAGCTAAAAGATACTCCGTAATAATTTATTTAGGGTGTGTTTGATTCGCACATGGGAATCAGAATCAGAATGGGTATCAAATACTTGGTAATGATAATGAATTTTGGTGAAAGTATTTATGATGCTTGGTAGTTGGGTGGAATGGGAATGATTATTAATAGTTGGGGAAGAAATGAGGAAGGGAAATGAAACATTTATTTAATAAAGGTATGTGTTTTCTCATTAATGGGTATTCCAAATCCATAGTAGCATTTACAAAACCTATCAACCAAACACTAAGCAATCACTTTTATACACATTCCTTATGCCTAAACCCACCAACCAAACACAACCTTAACTTATTATACTACGTATTATTTAGATTTGTTATAATTGGACATTTTATTGCCCATTTACAAAAATTTACCATTATGTTCAAGTCTTTAATTTATACAAATTTTGCACAAAAATATTTATAGTCTTTCTAATGTTATGCTTTACAAATTATTACAAAAGAACAGCACTTAGTAGGGCACATATTCGAACAGTGACTTTTCTCATTTAAAAAAAAAATGTCAATGACACGATGACATGATCAAATTGTCAATAGAGACACTCAAAGCATATTTGTCAATGACACGATCAAATTGCCAATACAGACACTCAAAGGCTACTATCAAAGCCTGGTAGGGAATACGCCAATATTCAATTCAAATATGCTTAAACCAAACTCAGATATCAAAAAATTGCAATAAACTCTGGGTTATATGCTGCAGTCAACATGCCCACAGAAAAGAAAATGTTACAAAGCATAGTGACTATGAAATGCAAATCACAATATTTATTCATGCACTAAAACATTAGTTCACAAAAAGTCACCAGTCATTTCTACTAGAAATTTCGCAAGATGCACACGCAGGTTCAGGACAACCAAGAACCACCAAGCTTCTGGGTTTAAGTACAAAATGCGGGAAACAGGATAGCAGAACATGAAGTAGAAACCTGGTCTTTCTGAAGGGAAAATTCTAAATATTTATCTCATTCCTGCATGCTGCGGGAAGCCTTGTGCACAGGGTCTGGCATTTTATTTATTCCAGATTAAACTCCTTCATTTTGCTAGGAGAACCGATGGGACATTTTACATTCATTTCAATTTCTTTCTTCCGATTTTAGGAAAGAGGTATCCTGAAAAATCTGCCACTAAATGACGAACCCCATTGATCACATGATAGGCCATAGCTACTGCAGCTACCTCGAGAGAAAGTTCGCTGAGCTTTGATGTATAGTAGAAGAACTGGTAGAAATCACTGTAGCTGAGGCAAACTGAACCTAATTTCAGGTAAAGAATATGAAAGCCAAAAGCAACACCGGCTAGGTAAGCTCCAGAGATTCTATGCAGAATAGATGAAGTTGAAGTACTCTGGGGCGTATAAACAGGAAGATGAGGTGATAATGGGCGAAGAACCTTTTTCCCATCATCAGTTAGGTTGTCAGATGCAATTGTAGAGAAAACCTGAAATGATGTTATTAAGAAAAGTGCAATTAGATTCCACACAGGGAGTCATTTCTCCAGATCAGAAGAAAATGAAGGAAAAAGTCATCAGGATCAAATAATACTGATGTTCTCCAAAGCATGACTACCCTTACCCGTTGAAACTCGCGATGTTTGGCTGGCATACCAACAAATAATCCTTTCTGGTAAGCAGCAGCCAAAGATGGGGTGACCTAAGATATTTCAAAAAAATTTAATAATAGAAAGTGTTCACATAAGAGATCTACAAGGGCAGTACAGCACAAACCAAAAAAAAAAAAAAAACACACAAGCATTGTAAGCAATAAAAAATGTAAAAACTAAAAATAAAAAGAATTGATCGCAAAAGGAAAAACTCATCTTACCTTGTTCTCTTTATCAGAGCTATGGGAGTTCACAGTACTCAAGTCAATACCAGCAGCTTCATTTCCACTGGCTTTTGAACTGCATCAATATGAAAACATTATGGATGACATAGGAACACAAGGGAATGAAAACAAAGGAAATTCATAAGTGTTTAGTTAAAGATACCTAAATTGCCTAGCAATACCAGCCAATCTAGTACCAGTAACTGATGATGCCAATGATGAATTGGTATTGGCGGTGAACTGCACATTGAATATAAAATATAAATTCAGCTCAACAAATAAAAATAAATTATTCATGTTACATACCAAAACGAGAGACTGAAAGAAATGGACACAATTAATAGATGCTTTGGCAACACAGTGAAAGTAGAGCACTGATCTTATAAGGAATAAATTCATCATTTACTTTCATGGCATTGGTACGTCAGGGGGTTTAGGTTGTCATCAAGCAAAACAGGGAGCTTACAGATTACATTTCTAAATGATCAATCATCTTAATTCTAAGATACTCCTCCAAATCTCTATTTCACCATACTAGAAATCAAGAATCATCAAATCGAATGCATAATCATTGTTGTTGATGTCCGCTTACCTAGGTACCATTCACAGTAAGCCTTTTTTTTTTTTTTGTAATATACTAGATTGGAAAGCTAGATGATTGCGATTATAAAAGAAATGCTTGGGTTTGACCTTTTTAGTTGTCTATTTAGTCTATTACTCTCCTAGAATGACTCCCTGGGAATAGATGACAACGATGGCAAATACAATAACGATGGTTATAAAAATAACACATTCAGTGAAACGTGAAAGCAAAATTTAACAGGTAATCACCCTCCAGATAATGCAAGTACAACTAAACAATTTTTTCCTTGTACAAAGGCATACAGAAAATCAGGTCTTAATGTCGAACAATAACACCAGATCAAATATCAATAAGAAGAAAACCCTAATTTTCGCAGCAATTACATACGGCAAAATCGTAAGATAAACCAAGCAGATAAAGATGGCAAACACCTCAGCATTAAACAGAGAATCAAATGATCCATTTCTAGATAAGAAATCGTCAGAAGACAGCATTCCAACATCATACGAATGAAGAAATGATTAAAATCTATAACAGCAAAGTGTATAAAGCCAAAAAACAAACTATATATATACGTATGAAGAGCATACAGTTTTGCAGGCAGAGAGGGAAGAGGAAGCCAGATCGCGGCGGCGGAGGGATCTGAGCACGGCGGAAGTCGCCATTTTAGAAGTCTGCGTTTGCTCCCGTGAGGTATTTTGAAGTCGTGTTGCTAATTTTTCCTCCGTATTTAACTTTCGGGGTTAAGTAGATGCTTTTCTGTTAAATATATTGTCATTCAAATGGCTAAATAGCTAATTACTCTCATTTTATTTGTACTTTAGCCCATTTTTTCTTATTTTATTCATTTGGACTCAAGGATGGGAATTATTCCTCAACCCATACTATTTACATTAATCCCTTTTGTGTTTCACCTTATTTTTATGCAACAACATTCAATATCTCTCGAATTAACCACTAATTTTATCAAATATTTATTTTAAAATCATTACGTATTAATAACATAATCAATCAATAACTAACCTAACATGATTTACTAACCACTAATAACTAATTGTCCATTCTATTAAATAATGTACGTTCAATATACAAATAATATATTTTTAATATATTGTATTAAAAAAATACATTATATTCAGAAAGTTACTAATAATTTGTCCTAATGATCTAATAAGGCAATATACCGTTCCGATCTGTATTTATTTATAACTTATATGTAAGTTATTGATACTTCTAGTCTTGTAGTACAATAAAGATGGAAAGGAAAAATGCCAATACTGCTACAAGAATTATAATAATGCAAGAATGGGCAAAACAAAGAGTAACAAGAATTAGATCAAACTCGTAATAAAATTGCTTTCCCTATGCAAAAATGTTCTCGTATGTATCTACTTCTTGACTTCTTCATACTCGGCCTCAGGGGGCTGCTCACTGCCTTCAGAAGCACCACCACCACTACCAGACATGTGCTGACCAATCTTAGAAACAGCTTTGTTTGCTGCATCAATCTTCGATTTGATATCATCAATGTTATCTCCGGCCATGGCGTTTCTCAGGTCCGACACAGCTGATTCGATTTCAGAAGTAACTTCCTTGGGAACTTTGTCTTTATATTCAGCTACACTCTTCTCTATACTGTAAATAGTAGTGTCTGCATTGTTCTTAATGTCAATTAAAGCCTTCTTTTCTTGATCTTTCTGGGAATGCAGCTCAGCTTCCTGCACCATTCTCTCAATGTCAGATTCTGAAAGGCCACCAGATGACTTGATAGTTATCTGCTGCTCTTTGTTGGTGGCCTTATCCTTAGCCGAGACTGTGACGATACCGTTGGCATCAATGTCAAATGTAACTTCTATTTGGGGCATGCCTCTTGGTGAGGGAGGAATTCCCACGAGATCGAATTCGCCTAGGAGTTTATTGTCGGATGCCATCTGGCGTTCGCCTTGCAGTACTTTAATGCCAACCTGAGTTTGGTTGTCAGCAGCTGTGGAGAACACCTGACATTAAGAAGCACACAGGTAATTCTAGCAGATTGTACAAATCTTACCAAAAAGTAATCGAAGACCAAAACGAATGACCTTACCTGGCTTTTCTTGGTAGGAATGGTAGTATTCCGATTAATCAATCTAGTGAAGATACCTCCCAGTGTCTCGATACCAAGGGACAAGGGAGTGACATCCAGAAGAAGCAAATCTGTCACTTCACCGCCTAGAATACCACCTTGGAGTGCAGCTCCCATTGCCACTGCCTCATCAGGATTCACCCCTTTGCTTGGGCTCTTGCCAAAGATCTGAGCAACCACCTCTTGCACCTTCGGAACACGGGTCATGCCACCAACAAGGAGGACCTCATCCACCTCATTGGTAGATATTCCTGCGTCCTTCAAACAGTTCTTGCAAGGATTCTTAGTCCTCTCAATCAAATTGTTCACCAGAGCCTCAAATTTTGACCTAGTTAATGTGATATTTAGATGCTTTGCTCCAGATGCATCAGCAGTGATAAATGGCAAATTAATTTCAGTTTGAGTGGTTGATGAAAGCTCTATCTTAGCTTTCTCTGCTGCCTCACGAAGCCTCTGCAGGGCAAGTCTGTCCTTTGTAAGATCAATGTTATCAGTTCTTTTAAACTCATTCACCAAAAAATCCAACAAAGCATTGTCAAAGTCCTCCCCTCCTAAAAAGGTGTCACCATTAGTTGCTTTTACCTGCATGAAGATAACCAATCAGCTGTGTTTACAACTCAACATAAGGTTCAACATATACCACCAACTCAGAAACTGAAACAATTTCACATACCTCAAAAACACCATTTGAAATTTCCAAAATGGAAACATCAAAAGTTCCACCACCGAGATCAAAAACTGCAACAAGACCTTCTTTATTATTCATCCCATAAGAAAGTGCAGCAGCAGTAGGCTCATTAATAATCCTTGATACATTGAGGCCAGCAATTCGCCCAGCATCCTTAGTTGCCTGTCTCTGAGCATCATTAAAATAAGCTGGAACAGTGATCACAGCTTCTGATACAGGCTTCCCCAGGTAAGCCTCAGCAGTTTCCTTCATCTTTGTCAGAACAAAGGCTCCAATTTGACTAGGAGAATATTTTTGTTGATTTGCTTCAACCCAAGCATCTCCATTAGGGGCCTTCACAATTTTGTAAGGAACCATTTTCATTTCCTTTTCTGTCTGGGGATCATCATAGCGCCTGCCAATCAGGCGTTTGGTCCCAAAGACAGTGTTTGTTGGATTTGTGACAGCCTGACGTTTGGCCGGTGTACCAACAAGTAATTCTCCTTTCTGGTTAAAAGCTACCACAGAAGGGGTGGTCCGAGAGCCTTCAGAATTTTCAATCACTTTTGGAGTCTGCATAAATACAGGAAGCACACATTTTAGTGTTTCAAATAAATGAAAAACAAGTTAAATAATTCCAATGAACAATCTATCATACCTTTCCCTCCATGACAGCAACACATGAGTTTGTTGTACCCAAATCAATACCAATAATATGATGTCCAGATGATCTTGTGCTGCATAACAGCATGACAGTGAGAAGTGAATAAAGATGATAACGGAAACAACATACTAAATTTAAGTCTTAAAAATTTGAGTAATCAAATTACCTAAATGGTCTAGCCAGACCAGTCCATCTAGGAGCACTGAGTGATGATGCCCATGGCGACTTGGAATTTGCAGTGAACTGCACATGCCATGTTGAAAACAGATTCATCTCCAAAACAAACATAAACAATCTTTCACGTAACATATCAAAATTAAAGAGGCTATGGGCTAACTGGATGCTATCAATATATGGGTCAGGACTCAGTAACAGTTTTAAGATTGGGGAAAGTCATCCACTCATAATAAACAGAAGTCAGCTACTAGTTCATAAATCAACCCCACAGTGATCAAACTCAATAATGTTAACAATCAATCAGCTTCGCTTCATACTTTCAGACATCTCCTTTTAAGGTGCTTAAGTATGGACTTCATTATCCATTTTAAAAACCTCACAAGAAAGTATACAAAGAGAGACCTTATAAAGATTAATAGAAAGGACTCACTGTGATATAACTAAAGTATAAAGAAGCAACCTAGACTTTACTGAAAAACTAACACATAGGCAGAGACCAGCAGGAAGAAAACAGACTATTGCATAATTTATCAGAAGGTGCAGTAAGGCTAAAGTGTCAAATTAACCAAGTAGCCATACTTTTATCAGAATAAATCAAACATAAACCTAGAAATTGACTAGTTATAATGAGCTCAGTTTATCTGTATATGCTTACAGTGCAAAAAGTACTATTTCCAAGTTTAAAAAATCAGTAGCCTGAATTCTATTGGGAGAAAATGACCTTGCCTAGTGGCTTGAGCTTGTATGGATGCTTTTATGAATGTTTAGCACAAGATTTTTCATGAATGGGGTGATTCATTTGTCTATTCCAGAATCTCAGCACAAGAAATGTATGAACATAACAAAGAATCTAAATTCAAAACATAAAGCTCGAAACCTGTCCAGTCTATTTAGACCAATTACAGTATTAACATAAACCGAGAATACACATCCCTGAATCAATCAATGAAATAAACAGCTGATATCCGGTGGAAATGAAGAAATAAGAGAGTAAACGAAAGGCATACCGTTTTGTAGGCAGACAGTGAAGAGTTAGCAAGGTCGCGGCGACGAAGAGACCTGAGCAACGCGGCGGTGGCCATTGGATACGGTCGAAGATTCTGTTAGGGTTTAGGGTTTTAGGCAGCCAGCGCGGGCAAATACTGGGAGTCTGGGACAGAGAAATGGAGGAAATAAATAAGTACAAGTCGATGGAGTATGGAGCAAGAAAGAGAGAAAACGGAGTATGCGGCGATGGAAATGATAGGTGTACTTGACTACTTGGTACTAAAATTTCCTCTTTTTTATTTTTTTTATTTTTTTCTCAATATAACCCATGTTTCCGATTTCACCAGATAAAATTCATGAATTTACCTAAGCTCATAAAGGGATAAATTAAATTAATATAGCTTCAAAATGAATTAATTTCAGTGAAAGTTTCTTGTTTTGTGGTAAATCTTAAATTTTGTCGCTATTAAAAATATCTCATATTATTATTATTTTTGTATAAGTATCTTATACTATCGTATTTTGAACACTTTTAGTCCTTTTAATACTTTTTTCTGTGAAATTTTATTTTAGGCCATGGTATTTGTGTTCTCTGAATTCTACGTTATATTGAAATCCATGGTTTCTTCCCCTCCCAAAAAAAAAAAAAATAATTACCCACTGAACCATGCAATTCTGGTATTAAAAGCCCATATTACTTTTGTTATTTGTTGTCACGGTTGAAACGGCTTCGCCCTGGGCAATTGCAGTTCATTCTCAACACAACTGCAGTTCCTTTTCGATATAACTGCAGTTTCATTCGATAATATAAAAACAAATATGAAGCAGTATCTTTTGAGATGAACTGTAGTATCAGTTACGGAGTTCTATTACAACTTGCAGGAACTGTTTCCTACTTACTGAAATGGCTTCTTTTTGCGACCATGGTCCACCGTATAAGGGCATCTACATCAGTGGATAATTGGTAGTTCCTGGAACAGTGCTTTGCCTACTTGGAATAAAAAGAGTGTAGGAGAGAGAGAGAGGAGTGAAACTTTAGTTAATTCAAGACATTGAAACAGTAAAAGGTTTTCCGAAAATCGAAGAAAGAGCTGTGTTGTGCACGTATCGCGAACAACGCAAGCGCGACTGACATACTGTTTTTTTTAATTATTTTTTTCTCAATTTGATTTTTTCCTTCTCATCTCATTTCCTATTTTCTAATCACACTTACAAAAACTCCTCAATAACGATAAAAAAACTCGATTGCTCTAAGAGCATCATTATCAGAGGTTTTTTATGGAGATCATGTCAGACTTTTTGACACATGGATGATAGAGAAACTAAGAGAGATAATGGTCAGGTAGTTCTACAAATTAAGAGATATTTGTGGGCCCAATAAAAAGAAAATATAAACAAAGCATGTAACGTGCACGGCAGGCGCGCCTGACAATTCAACTGATTATTATTATTTTTAATTCAATTTTGTTTTGTTTTTTTTTTTCATCCATTCTCATTTTTTCTTTACTAATCACACTTACAAAACTCCTCAATAACCGTGAAATAACTCCACTACTAAGGCCAACCCCATTAGCATGTTTTCTTGAGATTTTGCAGTCCTAAAAACTTGAACCTGGGATTTTAACAAATGGGAATGGGTTGTTTTATGGTGTTCTTTTCTCCTCCTAATTGGAGTTTTTGGCAGAGAAGGGTGGGTCCCCTGTTAGAAAGTACTGCATTTCACCGTAATTCCTTTATTTTTTTTATTTTTACTTTTTTTTTTGTTTTGTTTTTTCTTTTTATTTGTTTATTCCACCTCATTTTCTCTTTACTAATCACACTTACAAAAACTCCTCAAAAACCACACACAAGTTTAACTATTAAGGAAGGCCTAAGGATGCTATGAGCAATCGTTATACCCTGCACCACGCTGCACATAGCAATGTGCATCACGTACGTAAAACGACGTCGTTTCGGTGTTAGTAGACGCGGACGCGAATGACTCAGGGAATTCATTATCTATACTACACATAATCATTATCTATAATACACAGAACGTTTGCCTAGAATACACAGAATGTTTGTCCAGAATACACAGAATATTGGCACAAAATACACAGATGTTAGTGGACGCGAATGATTCCAGGGAATTCATTATCTATAATACACATAATCATTATATAGAATACACAGAACGTTTGCCTAGAATACACAGAATGTTTGCCCATAATATACAGAATATTGGCGCAAAATACACATAACTCATCCTCCTAACATTCAAATGCACAAACACATCACAACTTGTGTTAATAACATGAATACACATAATATTTACACAAAATACACAGAATTCATCCTCATAAACATTCGAATGCACAAACACATCACAACATGTGTTACTAACATGAAATCACAGCATGTGTTACTAACATGAATACACATAACGGTTGCATATAATACACAGAACGGTTGCCTAGAATACACAGAATGATTGTCTGGAATACACATAATATTAACATAAATACATAAACCGGCCGAAACGGGAAACGTGATTTCCAAAAAAACGGAAAATTAGTTTACAATGCTCAAAACGACGTCGTTTGGGTACGTGGTGCATAGTATAATTTGCCTGCTATGAGGAACGGGTTGAATGACAAAGTGCACTTTACACGTCACCGACCAGGAAGTAGGCCCGCAACAAATCAGCAACGGGTTCATATCCATGATCCATCCGTACATATATAAAAATCATCTTCCCTTGATAGAAGCTGGAGATATTTTCTTCTCTATCATCCACTTTCTCCCCCGCTAGTTTCATCGGAATCTTCGTTGCTCATCTTCCTCAAGGTACGAGAATGCTTTATGAGAACTAGATTCTCAGACGCCATTGATTTATGTTCTGTGTGTATATGCGCCTTGTGTATTCGTGTGCTAATATCTTCTTCAAGTCTTTTGCTTCCGAATCGCCTGAAGTGTATGAATAGCTGATATATATACATGATTACATGATACATCTTTGGATCCATATTTAATAAAATTTGATACGTAAGACTTTTGTATAGATTGAATAAAGATTTCAGCTTTCCAAAGCTAACTTATTGTCGATTGATAAGTAAGACTTTGTATAGATTGAGGATAATGACTAGATTGTCGATTTGGGAAGTGGGAAAACGTGTAGGATTTTGGGCATTAATTTCAAATAGATTTAGCAGAATATATATCTTTTTTTGTAATTTTGGGTTGAAATTTTGTAATCAATTAGCATGTGAAAACTTAAGCTTAACTGCTTAAGCATGCTTTATGTTTAGAAGATATGCTCATATGCTCAATGTTAGAGATATATTTGCAAACAATGGATTTTTGTTCCATTGTAGGCAGAGGATTTTGATTTTCAATCATGTCCAATAGATCTCCCTGCCAGCTTACTACATGGTTTACTAGACGGGAAAAACATGAGAAGGAGATGTAAAATATTTCTCTGATTTCAAAAATACGTTTAGATGGTGTTCCGACCCAATCCTACCACGAGGTTCACTCTAGTATGAATGTTTCGTATGCGAATGTGGAATAGGATCATTTCAAATTCACAGTTGGAGTGCTCGGTTGGACACTCCAAGTCTCTGACAAAGCAAAGAAGGCTCTACTGGACTGCAGTAGATCAGTGATTGCGGGCTATTCCTGACTGTTTTTGGCTTTGATCAGGGCTTGGGTCCCTTGCAAGAGATGCAGGTCTATGAACTAGCTTTCAAATATGACTTGATGATACCCATTTGGATTTGTGGACTCCAAGTTAGGCCCAAAACACTGAGAAATGGTCATGCAGCCAAATGCCCAAATCTGCTGAATTCTGGCTGCAAGTATAGTGGCAGATGGAGCTTATGTTGAACCACCCAGTCGAGATTTGTCCAGTAACGTATAAAATCACAGCTACTTCTCATCTATCCCCTTTTCTCAATGTATGAGTAATGTTCTTGCAAAATCAACCTACATAAGGAAAGCTCAAACTTACAAATTAGCCAATGATCGTGTGGTTAAGTGACATAGGCATGTGACTTTAGGATAGGAGGTTACTGGTTTGATCACCACTTCCTCCCCCCCCCCCCCCCCCCCCCC
>NC_044916.1:841442-949112 GCF_003576645.1 Ipomoea triloba
CCCCCCCCCCCCCCCCCCCAAATTATAAATAGTTTGGCTTCTTTTTTATATCTGACTTGCTCCATGTTTCACTGTAGTCTTCCTTGTAGCTATCGCTATGAAAGGATAATGTTCCACTTGGGAAGATATTACAAAATTTTATTGCTCGAAAATCTTGATACTAATAGCTTGTTGTCAAACCTATTAAATCAGTGCATGAATAACTAGACACTAATTAATGATTTCTTATTGCGAGACTTAATGAAGCTATATCTCTGGTTTGACGTGATATGTAGAAAATCAGTGGCCAAGGAAATTGAGGAGGTTATTTAGATCACGGAGGATTCTGCATTACCTCAATCTAGGATGCATCATGGTTTAAATCCACGATTTAACACTTTGAGAAATACTATTCACAAGGGCTAGAACTTAGTAAGGCATTTGAGGGTCTTCAGTTTCTTTAGTTAAACTAGACTTAATCAAAGCTATTATCTTGCAAGATCTACCAGCTACTACATATAACACTATCACATGTTATCTTTTAGTTGGTTTGGACCTTTCTTTTTATTCTATTTTATTATTTCTCAATTCACTTTGCAAAAGATGATATTATTGTGGTTATGCATTTTAGTTGCAAATACCCTTCTAGACTGCAATTCACTGTTCCTTAGTCTACCTATCTGGAAACATTCTTTATTTATTTATTTAATTTCTAAATAACTCAGTCTAGCTATATGGATCTTTATGATAATACACAGCTCTATATATGCTTTTATGATATTACCAGCCATTTGAATCTAGAAATTGTCCCACAGTGCAGGGTTGGGAAGATGGGTTTAATGATACAACAACCTTGCAGAAAATATATGCTGAGCATGAAAACCTTTGGTAAGAAGTTTGGTGCAGTAATCTCTTTATAATTGTTACATGAATCAAACTACCAGAAATGTCAGGATCACTACAAACAACTTAGCATGCATCGTCTGTTAAGACCGATGCCTGCATATCACCATATTTTTTATTTATATCTGGGTTTGCATAGCTTTCCATATACAATCATTTGCTGTTGATTAATTTACAATAACCTTAAAGCTGTTTCATATATTGGCACAGTCCAATCTGCTACAGTCAGACTTGATTAACTTTAGTCTTCCATCTTAGAGATAACCAGAATTCGTAGAAGTATCTTTTAGCTGCGGGTTTTGTTGGTGTAGAGCAGACCTTTGCCAAAGTGCCGTCTAGTGCAGCTGTAGCCTGTTAGAATGTCATCATTCACTTATGCAATTATTAAATTTTCTTTGGGGTTGGGTTCCGAAGCTTAAAATATAATGGGTCTTTAGTGCGAGAGAATTACCCGAGCTTCATCACACTTATTGGTGTTTCATTCTTCTGTATTTGTGGCTGACTTAGCTGAAGGTTTATTGGTGGTTGTAGGTCATATCCATTGCTGACTACGTTTGTAGTTTGAGAACTTCCATCGGATTCATTTATTCTCCCAGGTCCATAAATCTGGAATGATCTACCCTTTAGATTTTGCCATTGGGCATAAGTTAAAATGATAGAGGCAGAGTTCTTGAAGAAAAATTTGTCCATAAACTCATAAAGTACCTTTTTCTGCAATTCTATATTCTCTTGACGAATGAGATTTACCTTCTTATACAGTTCCTTATTTTCTTGACAAATGAGATTTCCCTGCATAGATGTAAGTAAAGGCATCTCTTTAGCATAGCTTAAGTGCAGCACCAAAAGTGAAATTCAAGTATTTATCAAACAAGACCTTTCGGTTTAGTTCTTCAATCTCATCAGATAAAACTTTCTCCTGCAGGACACAACCATTCATTCGTAATCATTCTTAAAATTGGTCACCATTTAGTGACTGTAAATCATGAATATTATCATCGAGCGTCAGTGTTTTACCTTTTTCTTTCGGATACCTTTCAGACTTGTCTCAAGTTGATTCTCCAGATTTGTGAGATCTTTGACATTCAGTCCAGAAAGTTCTTCCCCCAAAAGCTGCCTACACTTGCAAGAAACATAAATATATGTATGCTGTTTTCTTTTGCTTGTTAGCTACCAAAATATCTTGATCTATTTAGTAGAAACTATAATAACTTTCTATTCCTTTACCAAATCGCATTCCTTTTGAGGTTTTTTGCATCAAGGCAAAGTTCTTGCTTATTTTAGAATATCTTGTGTACTTGTTCAGATTCCAGACCATTTTTTTCCCGTCATGTATTCCATAAATTCTTCCTTAAATCTGAATTGCTACTATAAGCTTAGTTATGTCATATATGAACAGATTAGTACTAAGGCTCAGGAAACCAACATAGGGTTCATCTGAATTTTCATCTATAGCACTTTACTGAAAAAGCAGATTATACATTCTTGAAAATGAGAGGAAGAAAGTTAAAGAAAGTAAGAAACCAACATAGGGATTTCATAGTTGCTTAAACTGCAATTCTTTATCAAGCCAAAAAGTAAATGCATTTACTGATTTACTTTATGATCACCATCCTTTAAATTCTATTATTATATTAAAAAAATGATGCATAAAACCCTTCTCCACCAATCTAATGAATAATAACACTCGTTTTTCACTAAATAACCTTTTAGTATATGAGACTGATGAACTTACCTGTGGATTTCTTGCAAGTAGTGCAGTTGTTGCCTCAGTGTAGCTGCTTCTCTTTGCCAAAACTATCAATCAAAACATTAAATTGCTTATACTTACCCAGTCAACAAGTAAATGATAGATTAGCATGCATAAATAAGCTAATTAAAGCTTTCTTCAATACTCAAAAAAAAAAAAAAGCTTTCTTCAAAGGAATAATGAAAAATTCTTAAACCTAGACTCTTAGCCTTATTAAAATACTTAAGCCATTAACAATTCCAGTTGTAGGCATTTGGTTCAGGTAATCTGAGTCTGGTAATGTTATATTACCTGTTTGGTTCAAGTTATGAGATTACTTGGTAATGTTATATTACCTCAAAGCTGATGTGGCGGTAATGTTTCAACTTTCAAGGTAATGTGATTACCCCTATTTTCTTAGGTAATCTTAGATTACCTTGAATTATTCCAACTTTTCCTTATTAACTAATCCATATATTATAATAATAATAATAATAATAATAATAATAATAATAATAATATGTTTATATAATCAAATATACATGTGTGTTTATATATATATATATATATATATAGTATTTAAGCAATGATATATATATTCATACATATAAATAAATAAATAAATACACACATATATAAATAAATAAATATATATATATGTGTGTGTGTGTATTATTGAGGACATTATAGTAAATTGATCTATATAACCTAAAATATAATCCTTAACCAAACAAGGTAATATTATATTCTGTTATGTGCTCCCGTCATGGGCAAGAAATCATAAGGAAAAAGAAAGAAAGAATAATAGTTGTGAAAGGAAAAGAAGAAGACACTGGGTTTGCTTGAGACCCTTTTTGGGATTGAATTTCTCCTTGCTTTCATTAGAATTGGTTCCCCTTTTTATAGGGTAAAATACAACTCATAGAATGGCTAAATAAGCCAAGTAATCTGCTGAATCTTCCAACTACCTAAATTAATTCAAAGACTAAGAATAATAAGTTAAATAACTATTTAGTAATTTCTAAATAACTACTTATTAGTTTCTACTTTCTAAATAACTATTTAGTAATTTCTAAATAATTATTTATTAGTTTCTAAATAACTATTTAGTAATTTATTAATATCTAAACTATGTAATATAATAAAATAAGACTTCCTCAGCATGCATCATATTCCACAATCCAAACCAAACACATAAGGTAATCTTACATTCCCAAAATCTCACATTACCTTCCTGGAGGTAATCTTATTACCTAGGGTAATCCAAGATTTCGTGAACCAAACGCCCGCTTATATTGCAAGTAACAATCAAATCCAGAAGTTATGAAGCAACATGTTTTGAAAATGTGAAATTACGTGCATGGAAGTTTTTCAATCTTCATATATGGAGTTATGTGAACTGACCCAAGTTACTTCTGATATCTATGTCTAACAGGAGATCTTGGGTTGCACAAGTTAGATGAAGGATCGGAGAAACAGCTTGACAAATAGGATGAAGATTTGAATGCAATGTCTCCTGGCTTTGCCAGTTGAACCTGCAGAATGCAGTCAAGACCTATTGCATGAGAAACAGCATCTTGTCAATAGGAAATTGGTTCATAACCAAAACCATTACTTGATAAGAGCTAACATGATAACATTGGGGTGTATTCATGTTTGCACCTTGCCACTGCTTGAAGTTGGATTGGAGCATCGAAAGAAAGAATCACAATGAATGCATTGAGGAATCTTATTGCCAAGCATCTAGTGACTAAAAGGTTACAATTCTCTAGCCCCCTTCCACTTTCAGCTTGGGATTGAGATCAAAGTTACTTGGGGATGCTGTGGCGGACTAAGGGAGCCTTGAGTTCGGGTTTGATAGTTCCTTGAGATTAGTGTCAAAGTCCGTCTGGGAAGAAAGCAGTAGCCTACCTGAGCATCTAACAAGGTATGCTTCTATGTTACTTAAGTCCTTTTAAACCCAAATTCGATGTTTGGATGGGTGGAAAATGGGAGGAAGGAAAATGAGTGGAATGTTCTAGTTTTTCTTGTTTGGATGAGAAAGAAGAGGAAGGGAACAAAAACGAGGAGCAAATGGGGGAGAAATAATCCTCTATCTTATCATTTGTTTTTCCTTACCAAATTGGTAAGAAAATGAGAGAAGTTGTCTATCCCTTTCTCAATCCATATTGTACATTGAACCTAGCTCCTCTCCTCTCAATATATTCACCACCTCCGTTTCTCATTCCTATATCATCCTTTCATCTCATCCAAATACCAAATTTTCTTCTCCGTTTTCATTTCTCTTCCGCCCTATCTTCTCATCCAAATACAAAACTTCTTCTCCATTCCCCCCTTTATCTTTCCTCTCATTTTCCACCCATCCAAATGCAAAATAAATGCGGAGAGTCGTTCCCTAGAGGCAGTTGAAAATAATTGATCATTTGGTTATTTCTAGGACATATAGTCATTTTGGTTGAATTGTTTTGTCCACTTTACCTTCGCCATTTTCCTTCATCATAATACTCTGCAAGGTTAAAGCATGTCTTCAGGAGAAACGAACTATCATTTAATAGAATTCTGTTGAACATGCTCCCTAGATGCAGTTGAAATTAATTGATCATTTGGTTATTTCTAGGACCTCCCGAGTCCCGATAGCCATTTTGCTCGAATTGTTTTGTCCACTTTGCCTTCATTTCCTTCATCACTATACTCTGCAAGGTTCAACCATGTCTGCAGGAGAAACGAACTATCATTTAATGGAATTCTGTTGAACGTATCTTTGCAGACTTTTGATCTTCCACTAGGAGCAAGTTGTTGGCACCTCATCTCATTCCTCTGCAAATGCAAATAAGAGAGGACATTAGCCGATACTTTGCTGCCTAAAGCAAAGAAAAACTTTATTTACCTTGATGGGGTACGCTTCTTCAGAGTGAGGTGCTGTTTCTAGCATTTTGAATGTACCCGGTTGGGAATCTAGGCAAGTGGACACCATAACCTTGGGGCCAAGATGCAGTTGCTGGAAAGTGAGCCGAGACTTTTGTTGGTTACACGATGTCCTGCCATGTTTGCTTCGAAAGATCATTGGGTAGCAAACCAAGCTGGAGTCTCCAAACTCTAATTACTGATTCATAATAAGCTTAACTCTAACATGATTCTTTTCTCGCTCTTTTCCTAACTTGTGGTTCAGAATCTGCAGGCATGTTTGAACTTTATTCAATTTGATCCATCTTACCCAGAACAGAAGCGAGTCTATGAAGCTATGCTTCTTTAATGTGGTCAATGCAGCAACTAATCTAGCAGAAGATAGTTTTCTTTCATAGAAGGATTTTCGTGAAGGTTTCTTTCCAATATCATCTATGCTGTTACTTGGTCTGTGTTTGTAATGGAGTTTAATAATTGGATGGCTTGGATTTCATCCGTCCTGAAGGCCAATCTAACAGTCTAAGAACCAACTTGGTGCCTCTTATAGTCTTATTGGATCAACCAAGAAGCAGATGGTGGCTTTGAATTTTTGATACTGTTACTCTCATGGCAGATGATTGATCCTTTAGTGGATGAAGAAGATGATGGTGGTTTAGATTCAGTGGAAAGATCAGATGTTTAATAGCTCCCAAATCATACAAGAAATGGTAAACTACATTGGGAAGAATATGTGTGACGAACTCAAGGAGAATCATATTTCACCAACTCAACTACCTCTTTTGCAATATTTATAATTGAATTTTGATCAAATTGATTCTTGTACTTTTGAAATTAATAAAAATGATAATTATATATTATTAAAAAAGAATAATGTGGTGGTCCTCCAACTATATATGCCATGTGATGGTCACTTTGACCCTTTATTTTGAAGGTTGCAACATGCAAGTGTTATATATCTCTAACTTTATAAAAATATTAGAAGTTCAACATTTGATAGATATAGCCTTCAAAAGTTGGGATTTTACACTGTATAAGCACAATTAAGTAATTCAAGTCTTTCTCTAGGGCAATAGACTGCATTAAGCCAAATAGTATTATTATAGGATTTTGTTCCTTTACTCTCAAATAGAATTATAATTAAGGGAGCAACCTTAGCTGAGTTGGTTATATAATTGGCTTAGTAACTACAAGTTTGACTCTCTATGAGGGTCTTTTTAGTTTGAGCTGCGGTCATTTGCAGGTTAGGAGTCATATGGTAAGTTCCACTCACAATTTTTAAAAGTAAAGGAACAAACCAACTGGTCATGCTTTATTTGGGTGCACTTTTTATTTTTATTTTTTATTTTTTATAATAAGATAAACCCACAATCACTATTTGAGTTTGCGTATTAGGTAAACACCGCTCCTGTATGTAATAGATCGATTAATAGCCCATAAACCACATTGGATATGTAAACCATTCTAGAAAAATCCAGTGTGATGGGCTTAACCGAGAAGATGTTGGCAAGAATTGAACTGGTCGATTATTTTTTAGTACGAAAATCATGGTCCACCCAT
Organism: Ipomoea triloba; assembly: GCF_003576645.1. Taxonomy (NCBI): domain Eukaryota; kingdom Viridiplantae; phylum Streptophyta; class Magnoliopsida; order Solanales; family Convolvulaceae; genus Ipomoea; species Ipomoea triloba. Next base: position 848,512 of record NC_044916.1, read on the forward strand.
TTGGCTACTCCTTCCGGGCAAAACACAACAACACAACACCAATAATAATAAAGCAACAAGCTGACAAGTCATTGACATGTTAAAATTATTGATGTGGTATTTCAAATAAACATTTAACTTTTTAGTACTTTTTTAAAATAAATAAAATAATAAAAGAGTTATATAATATTTATTTTGGTTTAAAAATTTTCCAAAAATTATAAACTTTAATGTGACATTGCTATGTTAAATTAAAATGTTAATAAGTTCTAACACGTTGGTGCACATCATTGACAAGTCAGCTTTATGATGGCTTTAATTTGTCTAATGGAATTAATAATTGTTTTGAACTTTATTAATTTTAAAAATGTATATTATATTAACAGCATTAATCAAAATTCAAAAACGAAACTTCATAAACTTCCCATATATTGTTTTGTAATTTTTATAAGTTTGTATGTATAATGTTCACTTGATAAAACTACATGCAGTTTAGAAAATTAAAGAAAATTATAAAATAAGTATATTTCTCTCATGATTTTATTGGAGGAAAAAAATGAATAAGTTTAAAATTATTCAAGAAATAAATATATATTGAATTGTGGTCCTGTGGAGAGCAGTTAATTAAGAACTTAAGAATGGTAAGTTGAGACAAATTATATATGGATTGCTAATCTTTGGGACAAAAGGTTGAATAAACGCCCCACACTTTGACTTGACAGAATTGCGGAGAAATCATGATCTAATCAACGAATGCTAGACTTTTGTTCACTGTGTATAAGGTCATCAACTCATTTAAGAGCTATGTTGCTCCCATATTAATTAGTTGAGCTGTCCGTATGGGCTATATAGATTGCTAGCTAACTACAATCACTATCTAAGGGTCTGCATTAAGTAAATTCCGCTCTTGTGTATAGCCTGCATATACGTACAAAAATCATGTTCTACCTATTCGATATGTATATATATCACTTACGTACATCACCATCTCTATATATGCAACTTCACATATGTCATGCATGCATGCATGTCATGAGAAACACTTAAGTGTGTAAATACGTTGTAACATTTATAGAAGTTTGAAAAGATAATAAGAAACTAGCTAGCATGCTGGAAGCATTATTAATTAAATTCATGTTTAGCTGCAGAGGGTATGCATGCATGTGTGTGGTGGTGGACTGACCTTAACCTCAGACATAGGATTCATCAGCTGAGGTTGCTCCTCCTTCATCTTGGTGTATCTTTCAATCACAGATTTCATGCTGCAAGAATAACATATACACACACTTCACGTATATATCACCACAATTTCATCCATGCATGCGTTATATTCTTGAACATATATTGTTAATAATTAGTTTGTGTTTAACTTGCGTGTATATATATGTATAGAGAGAGAGAGGTAGAGAAACCAATTCCTGAAAAAGTTGAGAAAATTCTGGATTATATTCTAGTCTGGCCCGGGGATCAGAATCATCAGATCAATATACTTTTATCTCAGTAAATTTTCATCAACTTGAATGATAAATATTATTAGATAGGATGCATTAATATATATATTAGATATATATGCAAATATTTTAATATTTACCAAAACTTTGTATTATATATATGTATGCAAATATTCATGTGAAACATAAATGTTGTCAGTCCAGATCGATTGCCTGCAATACTTGCTCTGATCTGCTCTTTTTTTTTTTGAAGGCTAACGAGATTAATTCATTAAAGCACAAAGCGAAACGATACAACAAGATACGATAGAATGGTAAACCATTCCCTTACAACCTGACATAGAAACAATTTTCCTTGCTCTTGATCTGCTCTATTAACTCATAATACACATAAATTTAACCCTTCAATGAAATTTCCTCAAAAAAAAAAAAAAAAAAACCCTCAATGAAAAAAGGTATGTATTTAATTTTTTTAAAAAAACTTTTCAAATTCTTTTAATTACTCTATTCTTAAAGCTTAAAGTGAAAACTAAGCCAAAACGTTGTAGTCTAGCCATCACAATGTTTAGTATGTATAATTTAATTAAAGATCAAATATTAATAACTATATAGCTCGCCGATAATATATGAAAAGTAAATTATAGCTCACCACCTATATACTTGTATATATATAGAAAGTAAATTCAATTATAGAAGAGATGGAAGAAATGATATACTTTAATTTGTACGTATATATCACGACTAACCTAGTGCTTGCAAAATCATAGAGCTTTCCGGTGCTGGAGAAGATAATCAAGCCAACTTCAGCATCACACAAGATTGATAGCTCCCTGGCCTTCTTCAGCAGCCCATTCCTCCTCTTGGAGAAGGTGACTTGCCTGCTCGTCGAATTATCAATCCTTCGGATCACAATCTTCCCTCTCCCCATCGTCGTTTTTAGGGTTTTTATCGGAGCACGAAGTCGTTAGAGCACTTGTTTATTTGAGCCCGAGTTTTCGTCTTTGCTCAAATTAACACAAGAAATCACATATCATCACCAATTTTGATCATCTATTTATACTTGTATGTTGTTCACGATTGAGAGAAAGGATGAAAGAGACAAGAAAGAAAGAGAGGGAGAGAGAGAGAGGGCTTGCTAGTTTAAGGTTTGGGGATCTTTTACAAAGAATGAAAGAAAGCTGGTTTTGTGAAACCGGGAGCGATTCGCTGAGCTCAAAACCACTTTTAAAACCTTAAAGTTGTTCCACACTCTCGCGCTAGTGCGATGGAGTCCGTACTCGCCGACACCTGTCACGTCGAATCCAGTTGACCGCCCGAGAAGTGCGGGTGAAAATCTCAGGAGATTCTGAACTTACTAACCCAAGAAAAATGCGCGAGTGGAGCAAACGGCGCGTTGGCGTGAAGCCGAAACAGGACAACCTCGGAGCCACGAGGATTCTGATTACGGATAGAAGAGCGAGGAAAGCTGTTGGGTGTTTTGAGAATTTTGATGTGGTTGTCTAACGAATATTTGACTAACATGTGGCATGCCAACATTGGTGGACCGATCCGAGGGTTTACTTTTTCTTTTTCTTGTGATAACTTCAACTCCGTCCAAGTATATTCTAGACTCTATAATTACACATAAGTCCATGAAAAGATAAATTAAATTAATTTAGCTTCGAGACTCAATACTAAATTGTAAACTTGTATACAAAAGAAGTTCAATCTAAATCCAAACTGTCATTGTTCATGACAAGAATCGAACATCCACCCTATCAAGGGAAGCATGAAGCAAATATTACGCGATGCTTTCCTTATCCGATCCCCTCAAGTCGACGATTGGAGTCCGTCCACTTTTGCTAAGAACATTTCTACAATTTTCAGTTTGTAATTTTCAATATTCTATTAATTTACAAGAAGATATGTTTTTAAAAGGTAATCGTGATGTTGGTATTATATATATTGTGAATATTGATTATAGAGAAGAAAGTTTTATATTTTAGAATGCATGCCTACAAAAAAAAAGGTCATAATCATTTTGATGTAAGACATGTCTGTTGTGCATTGATGAGGTAAAACTTTTTTGACGCATATAATTTATATGAAAACTTAACTTAGTACACTTTCAAGTCTACTAGGAATTGTGAAACTCAACAATTAGCTAGGGTTTGGTGAGCACATGAACACCCCTAGTATGACAAAGCTAGCGTTTTGCTAAGTGGTCTACACCATGCTTTGTTCCTTCAAAATATTATCAAATTGTGTGGTGTATATATGTATAGTACTTGGTATATTTTGAGTGTTTAGTCCATTTAGTTATAAGGTATTTCATATTATTTATCAATTAAGATTTTTTAAGAAAAATTTCTTCCAATGCAATTTAAGTTGAAAACAATTATATTTAATCTTTTACTTGCATGGACAGCTCAGTTGGTCACAAGGGTGAAGTTTGGGAAGAAAGACTAGAGATCAAATCTCACCAATGGCTCCTTGTGCATAGTAAGCAAATGTCTAGCATCTATTTTCAGCTGAGGTATCATGATTTACATCCTCTCAGATGCTCTGTCGGGCCGAAGTTGGGGATTCTAACTTTTTGGAAAGAAATAATTCAATTCAATCTTTCCTCCCAACTAGCATGATAAAGGAAATGGACAATGTGAGTAATGTATTGGATTTTATTCTAAAAAGTAAGAAAAATATCCCAATTTCACATTACGTGTTTGCATGTTTGATGTTTTAATTGCAAGCATTTTAAGTTCAATGGCATAATTACACAAACGACATAAATTCAGAGGTTTATTTAATTTTTTTTTTCAATTAAAAAAAAAACAACAATTTGGAATGCCAAAAAATTCTCCATAAAAAAGTTATTATTATCTGTACAAATTGATGAAATTGTTGAACTAATGCATGGAAAGAGATATGGTTAAGTGATTTGATGTTGTAATTAAAAAGCAAGTTGCCATAAAACTATGGATTAGGAGAGTTAATCCAGACAGTTTCACTACGTGTTTCACTGCTATCCAAATGTTTCAATTCAACCATAGTACCTAATACCTAACAGTTTTCCCACATGTTTTGTGAACATTATATCCTAATCCAACACTTTTAGTAAACGTTGAAGCTTATATTTAGGTGATTGCAATTTTTGAGCGTCACCAGTGAGAATGATTAGGTTATCTTTGATCTTTAATTTGAAGTATAAAATATAGGTGAATGATTTCAACCGCAATAACGACACTTAGAATGATTAAAAATGTACCGACGCACTGCAAACATCCTCTCGGTTGACCTCGTCATAGAGAATCTTTCTAGTATGGTTTATCTCTCATGTGTAAGGTTATTCTACAGGAGCGAGGTTCACTCAGTGCACACTATCGGATAGTAATTAATAATTTTTCTCGTGACCCTAAAAAAATTATTGACGCACCAATTTGTTGAAAAAATATTTCAAAATTCGAGTTTTCTAAGTTACTGGCAAAACATCAACCATGCCCTATGTTGATTAATTGGAGTTTTTCAACGTCGGGACTAACGAACCAAAAGATATATGAGTAGAAAAACATATATAGTATTTTGCAAGATGGATTTTTCTAATTACCCAAGCTAATCATAAATTGCGTTGAAAATTATTATTTTTACAATGAAAAAGCTAAGTTATTTTTTTAACGTGTTTTTATATGAAAGAAAATTGGAAAAAAAAAGTTAAAAAAAAAAAAAAAACAACTAGAGCTTATTTAACTTTATCAACTTAACATGCAAACCCAACTAGGTAAGACTCATGCAAATTCACTTCTCTTAAGTTATTTAAAATAAAATAAATAAAAATAATAAAGAGAAAGAAAGAAAGAAAGACTCAAAGCTCAAAAAACTGATTAAATGTGATAAAGACTACTTGTGCACAGAGTTACATGCAAAGATGAAAATTAAAGATTGACTGGAAATTTGTGATTGATTTACATCCTCAAACGCTCTTGGACAGAGATTCGGGAGATTTAAGATTAATTTAGCGTGACAAAAATTACTTTTTCAGTGACAAAAAATGCATGTGCTTTCTAACATATTTTGATATCTAGAAAATTCCAAACCTTAGGTACTGCAAATTTATCTTTTCCAATTCTACTTATCATGCAAACCCAAGAAGGCTAGAATCCAAAAATTATTATTGTTGGATGGAAAAAAAAAAAGTTTACTTTCCAACCAACTTAGAAAAAGTTATGTTTATTTTAGTGCAAATCCAACAAGGGTTAGAATCCAAATCCATCCGTAATGATCTTGTAATTAACAAGTTGGTTTAGGGGTTGCAACAATCAAGCACCAACTTAAACCTAATAATTTCAATTAGAAGTAACTAATACTATTTTAGTATTTTAAAATTCTTCAGTCACAACATTAGTGTAACTTTAGAAATTAATCTCATGGTTGTGCAAAAGATGTTACTAAACTTAGTGTACGCATAGTAAGTACAATTTTTCTAAATTTTATCAGTGTTGTGTTAAAAAGTTACTTTGTAGATAATTAATAGACGAAACTTCACAAAATAATTAAAAAATTAAAAAGTAACCAGCCACGTTATAAATTCATTTTAATTAACAATATTGTTACAAATTGATCTCTTAAAAAACAAAAAAACAAAAAACAAAAAAAAAAAACAAAAACAAAAAAGAGCCAAAAACAAAAGTAGTAGAGAGATTATTAATAAATAAATACAAGGTTAGCGAAATAAGAAAATGCATTATTAATTCTTGGAAATTGTGCTAATAAAGGGTCTAAAGGGTCAAGTCTATTATTCGTGACATTAGTTTATATACAAATATAAAGAGATAAAGTTACACATTCACTACTAACTATATAAATTTCGGTGTAGTAGTAAACGTAGATTGAACACAGTATCTTATGTTTTCCTCATTTGTACATGGATGATAATAATAATAATAATAATATTATTATTATTATTGTTGTTGTTGTTGTTATTATGAATTCTTTTATGATGCTGATAATTAGATATAGCCATGCATGTATATATGATATATTTGATTGTATTGAGTACTATTGATATCGTGTTATACCCAATACAACTTACAAATATTATACATGATTTTTCTATGTATTATTCACATGGTAAACTTTTCATTGTTGTTGTTTATTATTATTAATTGATAGCATGACCTAACATATATATATTATCATGCATGGTGCAAGGGCACATGGTGCTCCATGAAAAGGCTAATAAGGATATAATATCATATAATAAATGGAAAGAATATTTGAAAGTAGTTTGGGATTTGTGGTTTCAATAAAATGTTTGAAATATTTTTTGATGTGTTTGACATTATGTATTTTAATTAGATAGTTGTTAAGAGATTCGTTAATTAGATTAAAAATCAATCAATTAAAACAATAGACCCTAACTAAAACTTATTTTTAAAAATATCTTTAGTTATTGCTCTTGTATTTGATTAATTAATTATAAAAATTATAAAAAAAATATGACTTCAAATTTTCTCATATATATAGGGAAGATTCAAGTGAGAATAAATCCCTGTAAAAAGTTTGGATTAATCTCGTTCATTCATTTAATATAATTAATGGTTGGAAATTAAATGAAAATTTCAGTGACCAGCCCACAATGGGTTGCCACGACCTGATATATATATATATATATATATATATATATATATATATATATATATATATATATATAAATTAATTAGGTTGTCGTCTAGGCGCCCGACTAGCACGTAGCGCCTACTGCAATCATGTATAAGACTTAAAGTATTGGTTATATCTATAATTTTGTTATGACTCGTTTTTATATTAGATCCGACGACAAGTCTCACAAGAGACCAGCCCATAATTCAATTATAGTCAACAAGATTAGTAATTTTCATATGAGAGAAGGAAGGGGTCTCAAAGGGCGGGGCTGACCAAGTAGATGGATTATTATTTTTGTACTTAAAGGTCACGAGTTTGCAATTAATTTTTGTCAACACTTCCTCGTCAAAAGTGTGGATTAATCATATTCATCCATCAAGGTTGATCAATAATGGTTTAAAAATAAGAAAAAATGAGATAAACACGAAGACATTTTTGTAATTATTATAGTGCATTCGCGGATAACTAATATTGAACACATGCACTTAATACACTCATGAACTTGTAACTACAAGGTCATGAATTCGAATTCCAACCCTCTTGGTTTGAGTCGGTAAACTATGGACCTAGGTTTACTTCATTGTGGTCCTTTGCCATGCTAGGGTCACAAGGCGGGATTTGAGCTGTTCAGCTATGGACCTAGGTTTACCTCATTATGGTCCATTGTTAGCTAGGGTCACAAGCTAAGGCAGATTTATCCTATGCTAGGGTAGTTGTTGTGGGTTTCCTTCGTCACAAAAAAAAAATCAAACAATAGCCCATGATGGGGTTGTTCTATGGTTTTTTTTTTTTTTTTTTTTTTTTGAACAACCATGACAAAACATATATATTGAATTATTGATGAATTCTTTTTCCGAAAATTTACAATAGAATTTTTTTTTTTGAATGATTGACACTGTAAACTAGTATGCAATAATATAACACTGTGTGCTTCGACGCTGTAATTAAAAAAAAAAGTATTCACTTGTTTATTTCCTTTTTAAAACCTTTTTATTAATCTTTGATTAATCTACAACGTGACATTGTACGGTATTGTTGAATTAAATAGAGTTCAAAGTATTTTATATTAATGGTTGAAAATGGCAGATATATAAAACAAATCTGACATGCATATACTATACATATATAAATAAAAGATAATATAGTTATATTAACTCCTTAGACAAAGGAAGGGGCAATGTGATGCAGAAACAAAAATAAAAAAGAGTGCTCCAAAAGGATGCATGGCTAAGGTGGAGAATTATTATTGTATCAACATATATATCACAGTCCAATTCTTGTTAATATTTTTTCAGTCGAATTTTTTCACAAATTTTTATAATATGATTTATTTTTCATGTGTTACTTATAAATTATTACACAAAAATAGTAAGAATTTACTCAATGTGCCATCTTAAAAATTAAAGTAGGTGCCAATTTATTTACGTAGTATTTATTTATTTTTTGCAAAAAAAAAAAAAAAAAAAAGTAGAAAGTCGATCGCATTGTTCAAGGAATCTCGTCAACCTTTACACCCTGTACGTTCAAGTTCAACTCTGAACCCAAAAAAGTTCCTGAAACGTTTAAGGAAACAGGCTTATTAAACTACGTAAAACCGGAAACTAGAACCTACACTACAATTTTATTATTTGCATTTTGTCTAAACAAAAGCAAGTTTGAATATTTTAATTATATATATATATATATATATATATATATATATATATATATATATATGTATGTATAATCCTAATTATATGAAAATTTGTGGACAAATTTAAACCATTGATCTGCAATATCTAATTGATGAAAAATTAAATAAATAAGGTCATCCACATTAGTGAATTTCAGTGTGATTTTTAGGAAATGTGAGTGATGTGAAGGAGAGAGATTGAAGAGAAAGAGAGAACAAGTGAGAACCTCCTGCAATGAAGTTTTTTTTTGTTTTTTTTTTTTTTGTCTCTGATCGTGAGACCCACCGAAAAGAAGAGCAGCCGAAAGAAATTGCATAACGCCGGCCAGGTTACAGTAACTTTTATTTTCCTGACAGACATCCTTTTACATTTTTTCTATCATTTTCCTTTGATGTCTTTCTCTTGCTCTCCTCTAGTTGGCACCTCAAAAAAGGATCTAAAAATCTCAGATACCCTAAAGGTCAATGACCAATCACTTTGAGGTATAGTGAGAACAAGGGTATTAGGTGCGGATTGAAACCTTAGATTTTTTTTGGGTGTACATATACAAATCAAACAATCTGGTATACAAAATTATTAGTTCCTTACAACCTTATATTTACATACAAGAACCTCCATATATGGAGCAGTAATCTCCAGTTGCCTTTAATCCTCTTCCTGAAGGTGAATGCTTAGCTGGTTCATTTTTTTACTTGATTTGGGAGATCTATTGCTTCTGGAGAGGAAGATCTCGGGCCTTTTTGTAACCCGCTTGCTCGATTCCAGCTCCTTGCAATTCATTCTATGCCTCTTCCCTACAAGATGGGATTTCAAATTATTCTCACTAGTAGTAGTGACTTGGCACACAGCACAAGTCCATTCTCTCTGAATCAACATTGAAGAATTTATCTCTGGGATAAATTTCTCTTCTGCAGAAATGGCCACGGGGATTCCCTTCACCCATGGAGCTTCGGTTTCTTGTTTCCGCATCTCTCCTAAGTTGTCAGCAGCCCTTTTGACCTACAATCAAGACATGAAATTACAATCATGGCTACATTTTCTTGAAGGGAAGCAATGAATCCAAAAAAAAGACTGAAAATCAGAAAACAAAGTTGCAGTATTACCATTGTTTCCTCGGTTTCTTGTTCTGTTTGTGAGGATGAATATAATATAAACATAAATGTGCAGTCCAACTATCAAATGGAACACATGATTCAATTTGATATCAGAGCCATGCAAAAGGAAAGTCAATTGGCCCGCACACGCGTATGAACATGAATATAATATAAACATTTTATTTGGATGGAGCACATGATTCAATTCTGTTGTCTGTTCCTTGGCTTCGTAAAATAAAAAGAAATCATTGCAGAGGACATACTAACAGAAACAGAAAAATTGACATACTAGGTTACATCCTATGTAATGAAGTTTAATTAATTGTTCCACAACTGATAAGATAAGAAAGCAGTTAACAATAAAGACTCAACATACAAGTTGATTCTGAGCATAAAGAGCTCGAGTAAACTGGGAAAGAATGCAGTGCATTTTCGCGCCCAAGTCTGCATTAACGAGACAATCATAAGCATAACAAGCGCCATTGAATTCCGGTATCACCAACAAGCTAAGAAAGTGCCAACCAGTTTTATGTAAGGCCATAGAGGACATATAATTAATAATTAATTTGATAAAAAAAATAAAATAGAAGTGAAATTACCATGTTAATCTTGTTATTAACACTCAACAAACAAAATTCTTAATCGAGGACTAAAGTGGGTAAAACCATTAAAGTCGAGAACTAAATAGAGTACAAAAAGTCACTTAGGACTAAATTGAGTAAAACCACTATAGTCGAGAACTATATTGGTATTAACTCAATTTTTTTTCCTTCAAAACTTCATATATGTGACAATTTGAGCTGCTTATGCGAACAATTATGGACTAACTTTTAAATAAATAAATATATTTTTACTTTAAATTTAAGTTTTTTATGAACCCAGAAGTTAAAAGAATTTGAAAAAGAAACGCACGCATGCAAGACGCGTGCAGGGTGTGTGAAAAGCAGTTTTGGTGCCTTCTCTGGAATACCATTTGTTCAGTTTGCATGGACAGCTCAACTAGTTACAGAAGTAAATTTTGTTCCAAGAGATCAAAGTCTAATCTCTATTAATAAATTGAGTCACCATAATTTATTCATCCACAATCTTATTGAGTTAAGGGGTTGTTTGATTGAGTGTAGTTTGGGGGTAATTGAAATTCATTGAATTGCAATTCAATGAATTCCCAAATTACATTGCTTGCTTGGAGGAAATTGCAATTGGAGGAAATCCACGGTCCATTCTTTGCTTATTTCTATTAGCATTTTCTTATAATTTTTAAATTTGATTTTTTTTGTGTGTTTAATAGTACGGAGTACTTTTAATGTAGTTTCTAAATATATAAATTTCAAATACTAATTTTAAACATAATATTATGAAAAATTAAATTGTAAATAACTTCATTTAAGACTTAACTGAACCCGACACATAAAATAAGATGGAAGGAGTATTATTTTCCTACAATAATACCAATATACCATCAGAATTTGTGATGGGTAATGATGGGTGTGGCAAAGGAGTTACTTTATTTCATTATAAGTTTGAACGTCAAACTTAAAGGCCCCTCACACCTATGCCCTTGGCTTTTGTGAATAGAAATGAATCGTGGGATGTGTCTTAATGACGCAGTGATCTGAGTGCTATGTTTTTTTTCCAAGAGTCTCACCTCCTGCCTCCAATTTGAGATTCTATCCTATGTGGGATTACTACATCCCTTACACTCAAACTTTCAACCATAGAGTTATGCCTTGAGGACAACTTCATTTCATTATATTTATGTATAGTGACACTAGACTTGTAACCACAGTTGAAATAAAGTCACACCTTCACCATAACAATATGGTATACAAAATGCTATTTTTAGACTTCCCTCCCAGCTTTACAGATCAAACAATCTGGTATATACAAAATTATTATATTGTGAAGTCTACTTTCTGATTATTATAGAGACCTTGTGCTCCAAGAATTAGAGTGAAGAATATGTAAATCAGAAGAGTCCAGATTTCTCAATATTTGCATACTACACAAAGCTGAGAATTACAGCATAGTTCCATACACCCTTAGATTTTACATTCAAGAACCCCCATATATGGAGCAGTAATTTCCAAAATGCATATGTTTTACCCCATCAGAATGCCCATTTATTTGAGGTTAGATAAGTGCTTTTTCCCCTTTAAGTGAGCCACCATGGCAGCCTTACATGGAGCCCAAATATTACAGAGGCCACAATATAGATTGTAATCTTTACCAACACTAGCATTATTCCCATTTGCTCGAATTCCTTTTTGGTCGGGCGCCTTCTCTTCGTTACCATTAGTTTTCTGCTTTGATCCTCCGTTTGCTGGGGAGTTCGGCCTTGCTGGCTCGTTTTTAACTTGGTATTGACGACCTGTCGCCTTCTCTGCTACCATAACACTTGTTTGTTTGAGGTTAAGGTTAGACAAGTGCTTTCGCCCCTTCAAGTGGCACGACATGTCAATCTCCCTCGAACACCAAATATTGCAGATCCTGCAATATAGCCTAGGATCTGCACTAACACTAGCTGCCTGTTTTGATCCCGGGTGTTCTGGGACCCACTTGATTGGTTTCAGCTCTGCGCAATTGGTTTTATGCCTCATCCCTCGAAGATGGCATTTCAAATCATGCTCACTAGTAGTAGTCACTTGGCACACAGCACAAGTCCATTCTCTCTGAATTAGCTTTGAAGAGTTTATCTCGGGGATAATTTTCTCTTCTGCAGCGTTGGCCCCGGGGATTGCCTTCACGAATGGAGGCTCAGTTTCTTGTCTCTGCATCTCTCCTATGTTGTCAACTGCACTTTTAACCTGCAATCAAGGCCCGAGAATCCGAGATTACAATCATAGCGTGTTCTTGAAGGGGAGCAATGAATCCAATACAAAAGACTGAAATTCAGAAAATGATGTCACATTGTTACCTTTCTTTCCTCGGGAATTCCTTGTTTTGTTGTCTGTTCCACGGCTCTGATATCTAAAGACTGCACAATGCAATAGCGACAATTTGTTGTCATGAGAGTTAAGGACAACATAGAATCCAACGAAAGACTGAAATTCAGAAAATGAAGTCACATTGTTACCTTTGTTCCCTCAGTTCCATGTTCTGTTGTCTGTTCCATGGATTTGAAATCTTTAGACTGCACAAGGCGAGAGCGACAATTTGTTGTCGAGTCGAGAGAATTAAGGACAAAGAATCCAACAAAAGACTGAAATTCAGAAAAACGAAGTTGCATTATTACCTTTGTTTCCTCGGTTCCTTGTTCTGTTGTCTGTTCCATGGCTTTCATATCTATAGACTGCATAAGGCAATAGCAAAATTCGTTGTCAGGAGAGTTCAAGAACACAAACGACGAAACGTTATGTAACATGAACACCATTTGCAAAAGAGGTCATACTAACTGAACCAGCAAAATCCACAACTGAAGTTCAGGTTTCTGTACTAGGTTACATCCTATGTAATGAAGTTTACTTGTTCACAACAGACAAGATCATTAAAAAGAAAGAACACAAAATTGACCATACAAGGTGTTTGTGAGCTAAAAGCGCGTGGCTAATCTGGGAAAGAATGCAGTGCAGTTTCGCGCCCAAGTCTGCATTAACAAGACAATCATAAGCATAACAAGCGCCATTGAACCGAGGTACCACCAACCAGAAGGTGCCAACCAGTTTTATGTAAGGCCACAGAGGCACCCTGCAGTGATAAAACTCACTATCAGTTACGGGACATAGTAAGATGTGTTCTGTCTAAACTAAAAGTTCTGTAACGTAAAGTGTATGCGAGCAGAATACTTCTTGACGGGCGGGCCATAAGCAACACATGTGCTCATATATATTATGCTAAACACTCAAGATCCAAGTAGAGTAGAAGCAAATTACCATTCCATTACTCTCAATGTATGCTCAAAGAGAGATACAATGGAGAAAACAGTCCAATAGGTGACCAGCTTTCTCATGTGATGCTTGGAACCAGTCTCAATTGCCCTGATTGAAGCACACCTGTTTATTCACAAGAAAAATCCCATTTTTTTCAAGCCATGATGGATCAAATAGGAGGTAAAAATATAGAGATTTTCCCATTTTCAATCCCATTTCTCAAATAAAGATTCTCTGTTCGCCCATAACCAGTGTTGCAAAAATCCCGCTGGACCACCTAGCGTATCACCTTAAATGGTGGTCTAGGCGACCACCTAGGCCGCCAACCAACGCCTAGGCCGCTTAGGCGCTGCTGCCTAGGCCTCCTAGGCACCGAGTAAGCCGCCTAGAGGGCCAATTAACTATTGTTCTTTTTTTTTTTTAATAGGTATTTCACTCAAAACAACGTTGTGAGCGAAATAACACTAAATTGTACAAACTCTATATTTTTTTAGGTTAATATTTAATATTTTAGTATTAACTATTATATAATTTATAATTATTAGTCTTTAACAAATTAAAGATACTTAAACAAATTTTTAAAAATAAAAAATACATTGGCGCCACCTAGGCGCTGATTAATCCCCTCCTAGGTGTCCTAAGCGCTCCTCGAGGGCTGATGAACGCCTAACAATTTTTTCAACCATGCCCATAATTGATCTACTCAAATTAAGAAAGTCAATAGACCACCCCATTAGAGTCAAACTTGTAGTTACCAAATTAATGGATGACCGTCCAGATTATCATTGCCATTTAAAGTGAATCAAGCCATCAAGAATATCAAGGAAAGAACAAAACTTTTGGCAGTAAACAAGAACAAACAACCTTTACACATTTCACTTTGCAACACTGCAATAATATACAATCTAAATCAAAATATAATGAAATAAATAATCAAGACTGCAACTTTAATCTTCCAAACAAGAAAAAGGAATTTCAAGAGAAAACTTACAGAGGATAAGCCAGAGCAATCATAGGCCTGCAAGCAGAAGACAAAGCAGTACATTTATACCGTCCATATACGTATATACAGACATCTATACTCTCTATAATGTATGTATCCATTTATACAGATTCATGCAGTTCAGAAATGAAGGAAAAGATGGATTACCAGGCAAGGAAATCAATGCAGATAAGCCCAAATTGCAGAAGACCCATCTGAGAGGTTTCTTCTATGATCTTCTCTCGGATTTTCTAAGGACGTACGATGATGTCTTGAGCTGCCCAGACATGGCAAGACTGCAAGAGACGACGGGAAAGTGATTTTTGTAGGGAGAGGAAATAGGGGTACCGAAAATGTTCCTGACTTTTACAATAATTGCGGAAATGCCACGGAGATTTGAGGAAATGAACAGCGCGTGAGGTGCAAACACAGAGGACAATTTTGGGATTTCAATGCGTTGACGGTACACTTGCCTTTCTTCCGAAAATCAATAATGAACTTCGTGAGTAAGTAAACTACAGAATCTACTCGTACCATCTGTCCGTACAGTTATTTGTCATTTATTGGTTCAGTAAACAGTATTTGAGACAAATATCTCATTAGATTTGAGTTAAGTAACTATACATTATCTATAAATTTTTAAAAATGAAAAGTTTTTATTTTTATTGGCAATCCATAAATTAAACAATTAACACTTTCACATTTATTACTTACCTCTAAAATAACCAATTATACCATAAGCTAATTAAATTTGTGCAATAAAATTTAATAAGTCAAATCTAACAGGCAATATCCAACTAATTTAATACTCCGTATCTCAAACCTATACCCAAAAACACAAGTTTATAGATAATTGTACTCTAACTTCATAAACAAATTAATAATATAAGCAAATCATACACAATCCTGATTTTTTGATTCATTAAATTAAATAATTTTTTTGGTGACTATTTAAGTACTAATCATTATCTCCACGGAGAATATATTCAATTAGGAAATCGTGTTTGGTTTAAAACCCAATGGTACGTAATTTTGTGACCTTTTCTAGGTTCTAAACACTTTATGCTCTTTTATATATATAGGCCTAAACTAATTTTTAGACCCACTATTATAATTTGGCCTTTGCTGTTATTCTTGGGTTTTCAAGAATATGATATAATCATAGGGTGCATTTTCAGATTCGAAAAGTTTGGATGTAGTTTTAGTGTTTTACATAGATACACTTTGTAATTTTATGTAATGCATGTCCTCATTTTACCAATATACCAATATACTACACAAACATATTTGAATAGAAGGAGTTTGATTCCTTTTACATACGATCTAGCGTTCCAATCTTGTAAGTTGTAAACTTGATCGTTGTAGATTTGACCATTATAAATGAAGTAAAGTTTTACCAATCACTATATCTTAGGTTACATAGACCAAATTAATAAGTGAACACTCCCAAAACATAACTCAAGTGGTCAACCAATCTAAAATAAGTTCATAAATAACAGGAGATAGGTAATTAAGTTAAGGCGTATTGTATAGTAATACACCCTACAAAACTATTATTGAACACTAAGAAACCAAAAGCATTACTAGGAAACAAGTCCAGCACATTACCTTTCGAAA
Source organism: Ipomoea triloba (assembly GCF_003576645.1). NCBI lineage: Eukaryota > Viridiplantae > Streptophyta > Magnoliopsida > Solanales > Convolvulaceae > Ipomoea > Ipomoea triloba. The sequence continues at coordinate 864,811 of NC_044916.1, forward strand.
ATGTAATGGCGGCTTAAGAAAATAAAATTATACCTTCGCTACTAATTATAACTTTTAGCGTAGTAATAAACGACAGAAACAATGTTCTTTCACCCAGGTTTCCCACCTTAATCCACAACAGCCTTGGAAAATGTGGCCTCAAAACCTCAACATCATCTATAATGTTCTTGGAATTGGCTGAGTTGATGCAGATGAGAATAATCAGCAGGATTTCCCCTTCTGATTGCACTAAGTATTCCCTGAATTTCCTTGAAGGCGTGATTTTATTTCATTATACTTACCTAACAATCGAGACGCTAAACCTGGCTGGCCCTCCATACTTCCACCCGCCATCCTTGTAACCATTGATGAAATAAAGTCACGCCTTCGCCACAACAATCTGGTATACAAAATTATTATATTGTGTGACTTTCTGATTATTATAGATTTATAATGACCTTGTGCTCCAAGTATGCAATGATTTGAACACTCAAAGTTAGAATGAAGAAATTGTAAACACAAGAGTCCAGATTTCTCAATATTTGCATACTACACAAAGCTGAGAATAACAGTACTTAGATTTACATACAAGAACCCCCATAGATGGAGCAGTTTTTTCCAAAATGCATATGTTTTACACCATCAGAATGCCCATTTGTTTGAGCTTAGACAAGTGCTTTCTCCCCTTCAAGTGAGCCACTAAAGCAGCCTCGCATGGAGGCCAAATGTTACAGAAGCTACAATATGGTTTAGAATCTGTACTAACACTAGCATCGGTTTTCTGCTTTGATCCTCCTTCTGCAGGGGCATTAGGCTTTGCTGGCTCATTTTCAACTTGGTTTTGAAGACCAGTTTCCTTCTCTGGTTTTGCTGGTTCATTTGGAATCATAATGCCCATTTGTTTGAGTTTAGACAAGTGCTTTCTCCCCTTCAAGTGAACCACTAAAGCGGCTTCGCATGGAGGCCAAATATTACAGAAGCTACAAAATGGTTTAGAATCTGTACTCACACTAGCATCGGTTTTCTGCTTTGATCCTCCTTCTGCAGGGGCATTAGGCTTTGCTGGCTCATTTCCAACTTGGTTTTCAAGACCCGTTGCCTTCTCTGGTTTGACATTAGTTTCCTGCTTTGATCCTCCTCCTGCAGGTGTGTGATTTGCGGGTTCATTGGCCATCAAAATGCCCATTTGTTTGAGTTTAGACGGTTCATTGGCCATCAAAATGCCCATTTGTTTGAGTTTAGACAAGTGCTTTCTCCCCTTCAAGTGAGCCACCAAATCAGCCTCGCTTGGAGGCCAAATATTACAGAAGCTACAATATGGTTTAGCATCTGTACTAACACTAGCATTGGTTTTCTGTTTTGATCCTTCTTCTGCAGGGGAATTAGGCTTTGCTGGCTCATTTTCAACTTGGATTTGAAGACCTGTAGGCTTTGCTGGCTCATTTTCAACTTGGATTTGAAGACCTGTTTCCTTCTCTGGTTTTGCAGGTTCATTGGCCATCAAAATGCCCATTTGTTTGAGTTTAGACAAGTGCTTTCTCCCCTTCAAGTGAGCCACCAAATCAGCCTCGCTTGGAGGCCAAATATTACAGAAGCTACAATATGGTTTAGCATCTGTACTAACACTAGCATTGGTTTTCTGTTTTGATCCTTCTTCTGCAGGGGAATTAGGCTTTGCTGGCTCATTTTCAACTTGGATTTGAAGACCTGTTTCCTTCTCTGGTTTTGCAGGTTCATTGGCCATCAAAATGCCCATTTGTTTGAGCTTAGATAAGTGCTTTCTCCCCTTCAAGTGAACCACTAAAGCAGCCTCGCATGGAAGCCAAATATTACAGAAGCTACAATATAGTTTAGAATCTGTAATAACACTAGCATCGGTTTTCTGCATTGATCCTTCTTCTGCAGGGGCATTAGGCTTCGCTGGCTCAATTTTAACTTGGTTTTGAAGACCAGTTTCCTTCTCTGGTTTTGCTGGTTCATTGGCCATCAAAATGCCCATTTGTTTGAGTTTAGACAAGTGCTTTCTCCCCTTCAAGTGAACAACTAAAGCGGCCTCGCATGGAGGCCAAATATTACAGAAGCTACAATATGGTTTAGAATCTGTACTTACACTAGCATCGGTTTTCTGCTTTGATTCTCCTTCTGCAGGGGCATTAGGCTTTGCTGGCTCATTTTCAACTTGGTTTTGAAGACCTGTTTCCTTCTCTGGTTTTGCTGGTTCATTTGCTGTCATAATCCCCATTTGTTTGAGTTTAGACATGTGCTTTCTAGCCTTCAAGTGGGACACCACATCAGCCTCCCTAGAAATCCAAATATTACAGATGCTGCAATATGGCCTAGGATCTGCACCAACATTAACAGAACTTTCTTCTTCTCCAGATGCATTCGCTTGGATCTTCTCCTGCTTACCACTGGTTGTCAGCTTCCATTCGCCTTCTATGGGTGCGTGCTTTGCTGACTCATTTGTAACCTGATTTGGAAGACCGGTTACCTTCTCTGGTTTGACATCGGTTTCCTGTTTTAACCTTCCTCCTGCAGGTGCATGCTTTGCTGGTTCGTTTTTCACTTGATTTGGAAGATCTGTTGCTTTGGGGGAAGAAGATCCTGGGTCTTTTGTGACCCACTTGATTGGTTTCAGCTCCGCGCAATTGGTTCTATGCATCTTCCCTCCAAGATGGGATTTCAAATTATTCTCACTAGTAGTAGTCACTTGGCACACAGCACAAGTCCATTCTCTCTGAATTAGCTTTGAAGAATTTATCTCTGGGATAGTTTTCTCTTCTGCAGCGTTAGCCACAGGGATTCCCTTCACCCATGGAGCTTCAGTTTCTTGTTTCTGCATCTGTCCTATGTTGTCAACTGCACTTTTAACCTACAATCGAGGCAGGAGATTATAATCACGGCTACATGTTCTTGCAGGGGAGCAATGAATCCAAAAAACAGACTGAAATTCGGGAAAATGATGTCACATTGTTACCTTTCTTTCCTCGGTAATTCCTTGTTCTGTTGTCTGTTCCATGGCTTTGAACTCTTTAGACTGCACAAGGCGAGACTGCGAGAGCAACAATTGGTTGTCGAGATAGTTAAGGACAACACAGAATCCAACAAAAGACTGAAATTCAGACAACAAAATTGCGTTATTACTTTTGTTTCCTCGGTTCCTTGTTCTGTTGTCTGTTCCATGCCTTTGATAGCTATAGGCTGCATAAGGCGACAGCAACATCCGTTTTCAGGAGAGTTCAACTGTTCAAGAACACAAAAGATGAAACGTTATGTAACATGAACGCCATTGCAAAAGAGGTCATACTAACAGAACCAGCAAAATCCACAACTGATGTTCAGGTTTCTGTACTAGGTTACATCCTATGTAATGTAGTTTACTTGTTCACAACAGATAAGATCATAATCATAAAAAAGAAAGACAAAATTGACCATACAAGGTGTTTGTGAGCCAAAAACGCATGGTTAATCTGGGAAAGAATGCAGTGCAGTTTCGCGCCCAAGTCTGCATTAACAAGACAATCATAAGCATAACAAGCGCCATTGAACCGAGGTACCACCAACCAGAAAGTGCCAACCAGTTTCAAGTAAGGCCACAGAGGCACCCTGCAGTCATAACAAATGGCAGAAAACAGTAGTGAATGCTAGATGAACAGACCTAATCACTCTTCCTTCCTCAATGTTAACGATAATATATATATAACTCACTATCAGTTACGAGACATAGTAAGATGTGTTCTTTCTAAATTGAAGTTCTAACATGTGTGCGGGCAGAATACTTCTTGACGGGCCATAAAGAACACGTGTTCATATATATTATGCTAAGCACTCAAGATCTAAGTAGAATAAAAGCAAATTACCATTCCATTACTCTCAATGTATGCTCAAAGAGAGACACAATGGACAAAACAGTCCAATAGGTTACCAGCTTTCTCATGTGATACTTGGAACCAGTCTCAATTGCCCTGATTGAAACACACCTGTTTATTCACAAGAAAAATCCCATTTTTTCAAGCCATGATGGATCAAATAGGAGGTAAAAATATAGAGATTTTCCCCTTTTAAATCCCATTTCTCAAATAAGGGCTTTTTTTTCCTAAGAAGACCAATAGTAAGTTGGTCTTAACTGAACGACTCAAACCAAGAAAGCAATAAGAGGCTTCCGTTGAAAGTCAAACTTGTGTTTATCAAGTAAACAGCCCGACCAACTTAGCTGGTCCATATTATCATTGCCATTTCAAACATAATAGGATGATGAATCAAGCCATCAACAATATTAAAGAAAGAACAAAACTTTTGGCAGTAAACAAAAACAACAACCTTTACACATTTCACTTTGCAGCACTGCAATAATATACAATCTAAATCAAAATACAATGAAATAAATAATCAAGACTGCAGCTTTAATCTTCCAAGCAAGAGAAGGAGTTTCAAGAGAAAGCTTACAGAGGATAAGCCAGAGCAAGCATAGGCCTGCAAGCAGAAGAGAAAGCAGTACATTTATACGGTTCATATACGTATATACAGACATCTATACTCTCTATAATGTATGTATATACAGATTCATGCAGTTGAGAAATGAAGAAGATGATGGATTACCAGGCAAAAAAATCAATGCAGAGAAGCCCAAATTTCAGAAGACCCATCTGAGAGATTTCTTCTCTGCTCCACTCGGACATACGAATATACGATGAAGTCTTGAGCTGCCCAGACATGGCAAGACTGAAAAAGACGACTGGAAAGTGACTTTTGAAGGGAAAGGAAATTGGGGTACCGGAAATGTCCCCGACTATTAAAATAAATTGCGGAAATGCCACGGAGATTGGAGAAAATGAACAGCGCGTGGGGTCAAACACCAAGGACAATTTTGGGATTTTAATGTGGTGACGGACTGACAGTACCCTTGTCTTTTTTCCGATAATCAATAATGAACTTCTTGGGTAAGTAAACTACAGAATCTATCCGTACCATCTGTCCGTATAGTTATTTCATTATCTCATTAAGTTAGTGTCTGTACCTATCTCAACAAATATACATACTATTTTTAGATGTTCTACAAAAATGATGAATACTCATTTTTTCAATTGTTATCCACAAAAATTCAGATGCAATTACAGAATGTGTCAATTACAAATACAAAATATAAATGTTATTACGTATTTTCAAATCAAGGTCTACAATACAAGGCAGACTCGTAGTCATGGTATAATTTGCCAAATTTTTTACAAATAAAATATTAATTATATTTAAAATTAACATTTAAAAAATTCCACATTTTGAAATTATAGGAAACAACATTTTAAAAAAATAAAAATAAAAAAAAACAGAAGAGAGCAAGCAATATAAAATAGAACAGGAAGTAATCAATCAAGTTTAACATCTAGCATATCCAGTATGTCTTTTACTGAAAATGAAACCAAAGACACCATGGATAATGGTCCATTACAGGCAAAGAAAGTAGCACATCCGAAATTGTATAAAAACTTATTGGATTGTATAATAGTAGCATCAAATGCCCCATAATCATGGAGGGAAATTTGATAGCAGTTTGATTATCAGAACAGCAGTAAAAAAGCTTCAGGCTTAAGCATTCAGCATTGAGTTCCTTCTGCACTCGGACAGCATATCCATGTAGAATTGGCACTTGCTAATGTCATTTCCGGAGCTATTCAAGCACTGCAAAGGAAATTGTTGCGAAACAAATGTGATAAATCTTTTAGCGATAAAGAATCATTATGGAAACTTTGCAAGTGTACGAAAGAATAAAGGGCAATGTACCATTCAAGCACAGGTAACAGTGAAAGAAAAGAGGAAATTCGGCTTACATCTTGGAAAGCCTTAGTGTGCATGCCGCAAGCATCAGAGCCACCAACGCTGTTGGTGGTGGGTGCTTGAGCATCGGGTGCTGGACCTCCGACCATTTCATGCTGAACGGTGCGAGGACCCATGACGGCATCAACAGCCCTATGTGCCACAGCACTTCCAGTACCAAAAGCCATGCCTGTGAAACAGCGGAAAATAGAAGGGAGTCAAATCTTAAGGATATTTTCATCAGCAAAAGATAAACTGTATCGACAAACGGGTGTATCAAATCACCTTGAGCTATGGTTGATCCTATGTTTCCAAGCATAGATCCCCCACCACTGCTTTGGACAGGAGCTGGGGGCGGGGCATGGTTGACTGCAACAACAAAACAATGAAAGACTTAAGTACCTCGAGAGGGAGAATACCAAATTTACTCAGAAATACAGAAATATATAAGGATTAACAATTAAAACCAGATGGAAGAATATCACAAACAAGGCTAAACATTCATGTCAACATAATAGCATCACGGGTGCAAAAGAGCAATACCAGGAGCTGGAGGTGGAGCTCGACGAGGAGCAGGACGGGGTGCAGATCTTCCTGAATCACAAATTATGAGAAGTAACATATCAATCAGATTAAGAGTACTAAAATGCAAAGTACAGACATCTCAATTGAATAAGAAACAAGCTGGAAGCCAAACACCCACATATGAGTTTACAACTGTGAGATACAACCGAAAATACTAATCCCACATGAGTTCAAAATTATGAGAAAAAATTACACTCTCCATAAAAAAATAACCTAGTAATTTCAACTTCTACAAAATGGAACAAGTTTTTTTGCCCTCACTTGGGGAGGCAACAACACAGGGTTTCAGACTTTCAGTTCCTCACATGTCCATACTCCATTTCTGGCAACACATGGCTCAATTAATAAGATTTTAGGTGATGTAATGAAGGGTATAAAAGGCGTAAAGCATACAGACTCTGCAAAACTATCCATAATTGTTTGAAAAATGATACTGTAGCACTCCATATAACTTAGATGCATCTTAAACTTAAAGTTAGACAATGTAAACCGAAAAAGGGCATGGCAAATCTATTTCAATGTCAATGAATACCTAAGCCCTAACCAATACAGAAGACGAAGAAAAAAGGCCAATCCACACTCAATACCGACTATCAAAGCTCAAAGCATTCAACACGATTTCTATCATCGAACAAAACCTACCGCGCAACCAGTTCTCCAAAGTTCAAATCTACAATGCTTTACATTTTATCTCTCCGCAAAAGAGCGGAAATCGCATGTAATGCTAGAAATCCAAATAGTAGATATGCAGGTATGCAAATAGATGAATGAGAATGAGATTAAACAATAGATTATTACCACCAGAGCTCCGGCGAGGCATGTTTTCAGAGATAGAGGCGGCGCAACCGAGAGAGAGACAGCGAGGAAAGACGTTGATGCGAGGCTTTTTCAAGTTCACAAAAACCCTAGAAATTGGGTAAAGTAAAGCGTGACGCTTTGTACTGCTACGTGGCAGTGCCTTGATCGCGAAACATAGATCGTTAACCAATCAGCGATGAGGTCTACGTAGGAAAACTGGACTTGACATTACTGTATAACTGCGGAGAATAGTCAAATTATTGTTTTTCACTTCTGCCCCAATAGTGTTCTTTAATTGAAACTTTTGGCCCAATTTGATCACAAAATTAACTTATCAACCAATTTTAACTTATTTGATCACTATTAGCTGTTTGAATTGATTAAATAACCAATATAATTGTTTGATTAATTAATTTTTTGTAACAACTTATTGCTCCAAAATGTTAAAATTCAAAGAAACAGCTCAAACAAGTTTTTTCAATAAACTTTTTTAGAAAGTCATTTTGCAAGTAATAAGTTTTTAGCTATATATCAGCTGACAATTAATTTACCAAACATCTTTATATTATAATCAGCTAATATTATCAACTAATCAAACACTCAAACATATTAACACAAGCAATTAACAGGTACTCCGTATTTACCAAACACCCCATAATGTCAAGTCGGAAGACTTTATTCTCTCATCTCTCTTTTATGGATCAGAGTTGGATTGTCACTCGAAGTATAGCATATTTTCTCTGTCACTTTTTAAAATATAACTCTTAACTTGAAGAAAGGTACTCCTATACAACCTAAGAATTGTATCATTATAAAACCATTATTTACAATCAAACATAAAAATCAATTCCTTAGCTAATGCATACATAACAACAATTTGCAAATCATTTAACACAAGAAAACTTAAAATGGTAAAAAGAGGTAGGGTATTTTATTTCGTTCTCTATCTATAAGGGGAAGTGGTACAGTCATTAAACAACAAATTGCGTTCATGCTAAAGATCCACTATCTAATTAAGGCTTCCCATTCCTTTTGACTTTTGTGGATAATGAACAACTCTAATCTCTACATCTGTCTTTACTTTAATCATTACGTCACAAAATTTTTGTTTAATATTTCAAACTTTACAATAATATTAATAAATATTCAATTATTAAACATGTAAGATTCCATTTGTGGTATATAAAAAGTGCATTATTTTTTTAAATAATAATAGTGAGATCAAATAATTTAGTTGTTTCAATTATATCATCGAACTTTTACCTCTCTAATTGAATAACCATTTTAACATTTCCTAAAAATTTATATTCTTTTATTATTATTATTATTGTTATTATAATAAGAGGGAACCTACATCATATCCCAACAAACTATATAAATTTAGAAAAATAACACTAGTTGCATTCTCAAACAATCTAGATCAAGCTAACCATTTATATTTGAGACATTTGAGAGACGACACATATGTTACACGAAAATTCTTAAAGATTAACGTTTTTGTGTTTCAAAAATTTTACTCCCACAAATATACAAAAAGCTCATAAAATGTTTAAAATTCATTTCACTAATTTTTAAAAATTTTAAATGCTTTTTTCCAAAAAGAAACTTCGTAAACAATTTGCTATAATAGTTATACATTAAAAAAAAGAGTTATAAATACAAACTTATATTTTTTTATATTTATACTGTTCTCAGCTCAGGCATTTTAATTTATTTCCTACTTTTCTGGTATCCTTGTTTACTCATTTCTAGTTTCCGTACAACCTAACATCTATCCCAAGCACTAGTAGGGTTGTTAACGAACCGAACAAGAACGAACGAAAATTGTTCGTGTTCGTTTGTTAAGATTTTTTTTTTGTTGAAAATTCTGCTTGTATTCATTTGTTAAGTGTGCATTACTGTTCGTTAACAATCACGAACACGTTTATAAATGTGTTCGTTGACGTTGATGAACACGTTCGCATTCGTTAATGAACACATTTATCAACACTTAATAACCAAACACATGCGTATGTTTGGTTCATAAACAATAACCAAACAAACAACACAACTATTAGTGTATATATATATATATGTGTGTGTGTGCGCGCGCGCGCGCATGGGTGCGTACGCACTTAACTACTTGTTAGGCTATGTTTGGCAAACATAGCTGAAATGGTAGCTGAAAGCTGAAAAGTAGCTGAAAGCTTAAAAGCTATAAGCTCGAAGCTGAAATTTGAATAGCTGTTATGCTTAAAAGTGTTTGGTAAAATTAGATTTTTGATAAGTTGATAAATGTAAAAAGACTAAAAAGGACATCTACATAAAAGTTAAATAATTTTAAATTTAAATGGCAAAAACTTGTGTGAGACCGTCTCACCGTGAGACGGGTCGGATCATGAGGTAAATGTAACACTTATACGCACAAATGTCATACTTATATACTCAAATGCAATACTAATTAGGAATAAAAATTTTGTTACTTATAAGGGTAAATGTAATACTTTTATGGGAAAATATAATACTTTTACATTTCGATTTAAAAGTATTACATTTTTCCTCAAAAGTATTATATTTTCCCTTATAAGTAGGAAAAATTGTCAACATTACTTATTATGAAAAATGTAACACTTTTTCTCTTATAAGTAACAAAAATTGTATTCCTAATTAGTATTATATTTGAGCATATAAGTATAACATTTGCACATATAAGTGTGACATTTGCATGGTGCTTCGACCCGACCCGACCCGTCTCACGAATAAGGATCCGTGAGACGGTCTCACACAAGTGTGACCCAATTTAAATAGGTTTGTTTACATATTAAAATATAAAATAATGAAATCAATATAATTTAATAAAATATAAAGTAAGGACATATATTTAAAAATATATAAAGTAAAACAAAATGTTTATAATTTATAAAATTAATTCATACAAAAATTATTGTTCAAACACAAATATCAAATTAAAATTACAACGAAACATATTGAAGAAAAAATGTCAAAAAATTTTTAATTGGGAGGGATAAATGATGTCATTTATTTAAAATAATAAGGATAAAGATGGAAAAAAAGTTAAGAATCTACTAGCTTATTTTTGAAAAGCTACATGAAGTAGCGTTTCAAAATAAGCTCTTATTTTAAGCTACTAGCTTATTTTGAGAGCATTACCAAACAAAACCTATAGCTTATTAGTAACTTAAAATAAGCTATAAACTCGTAAATAAGCTCTGCCAAACACAGCCTTAATGAGTATGTTCATAAAAATTATTAAAAAAATACAAACGAATTTATTCACAAGCTTTTACCAAACGAGCCTGTTCAGACACTATTTATTTATGAACCAAGCTCCCCAGTCCCCATATGAAAGCGTGAACTTTAGAGCATCTAGTATAGATGCTCTTATAGATCCTTCTCCCAAACATACACTGATATACCCATCAGTCCACTAGATGCTCTTATAGATCCTTCTCCCAAACATACACTGATATACCCCAACAGTCTAACACATCTTCTTTAGTTTTACTTTGAAGAGCCAAATATGTGTTGCGCCCGCGGAAGTGGGATAGATCAGATTGCAACAATAATTTGAGAAAGAAAAATAAATGAGGCACAGATTTTACGTGGAAAACCCCTAAACAAATTAGGGTAAAAACCACGGGCAAGGGTAGAAGAATTTCACTATGAGAAAATAGGAGTTACAACCACTCTCTAACTAACAAGGAGAAAACAAGGATAATTCTCTCTTGCTAGGAAGGAGAAATACACTCAACAAACTCTCTAATATCTCTAGTATATGAGGGAAGAATAGAATGATTTGGGATGACAAGAATGACAAATGACCTCCCTATTTATAGTTGAGGAATAGGGGTCATTTTGTAGTTAGTCCAAAGTTTAGGGACCAAATAATAAATATTTTGGTAGGTGCCTAACTTCATGCCTAACTCCTTTTGACTTGCCTAATCTTTGTCAATTGTTGCATGGTTGCCTAATTTGTGGCTGCTGCCAATTCCATTTGCTGACAATATGAACACGTGAATCTTATGGATTCGATGTTGTCGTTTTCAAACCAGCTAGCTCATAGCCGCCTGCCCCACCTCGACAAGACAACACAAGAAGACTTAGGATATATAGAGGGGAGGAGGAATTGAAGAAGCTAAGAAGGCCGGCCGGCCGGGCGACAGAAATATCGGAATTGAAACCCGACGAGAAGTCCGGAGTTAACGGCGGAGAGATGCAGCATACGAAGTATAGAATCGAAGTGTGTTTTCGGCTGTAACACATGCGAGAAGGCATCCGCTAGAACAGACAGATCGAACAGAAACGTTGTTGTTTTTGTCAGATTTGATAATTTAATTTGCAGCAACGAACTTCATTGTCGCTGTCTGGTTTTAGCAGGTGCCTTCTTGTATATGTTGCAACTGAAACCGGCGCTTTGGTTTTCATGCTTTGTGCCGATCTCTGCGCCACTAATTCCGGCATTCTGGTCGGAACCTACGTACGTACGTTATTCTCTCTCGCAGATCAGATCTCTCGTATCCTCGTCGTCGTCTTGCATCGATCCGGCAGAGCAATTAATCTACGAGCTGAGGTTGCAACAGATCTAAAGTCAACGTGCGGATACTGTCGACGTCGGACGTGAAGATAGCCGTCCAGGTAGGGCGTTTCCACAACGCGAATCTCACTACTGCCAGTTTTATGATTGCTACATTTTACAACAAATCTTGTCCGATGCGGCTATACGCCATGTTAGGGGAGAAACAGTTTGTACTGTTCTGACCAAATTACCGCACGTATTTTCTAATTTTAGTATTCTCTTGAATATTTTAGCTATTTATTATGGCTATAATGGTTCCTGTGCTAGATATTGTTCAGGTGTTAGCGCTGGTATTGTTGGATTTGGTACCGGATGACTAATTAACGGTCCTTTTTATTGTTATCGATCAAGTTTTAGGTGTGTAATTATATTGTTCAAGGTTTAACTTTAGTATTGTTTGGTATGACTGTGGATGAATAATAATCAACGGTACTCTTTATCTGTTATCGATCAAGTTTTATATGTGCAACTATATTGATCAACGGTCCTCTTTATCTGTCTTCAATCAAGTTTTAAGTGTGCAACTATATTGCTCAAGATCTAGTTTTAGTATTGTTGGATATGGTCGTGGATGACTAATCAACGATCCTCTTTATTTGTCATAAATTAAGTTTTAGGAGTGCAACTAAACAACCATCCTATTAATAGTTTGTGATTTTTGTTTAAAAAAAAAAAAAAACAAAAAACAAAAAACCGTCCTTGCTCAAGTTTTAGCTTTTAGGTGTGCAATAGTATTGTAAATAGCTAGTCATCTTTATCTATCCCCGACCAAGTTTCAAGTGTGTTTTCTTCACCCCAACAGAGAGACTTGATACATTGTTAGGAGACAAATAGCCTCGTCGAGGTCCCCCTGCCTAGGGATGTCAATCGGGTCCGAACCCGACGGGCTAGCCCAAAAAAAACCCGAAACCGACAGGGCTATAGCCCGAACGGGTTAGCTCGATAAAAATTAGTCCGATGAGTCCGAAACCGATTAGCCCGATAGGGCTAGCCCGATAGCCCGAACAATTAAAAAAATATTTTTTATTATAAAAGTGATGTGAAACATAACATACTTGGAATTTATAGGTGAGTTCATCTTTAGTATTTTTTTTTTTATCACTAGGTACATTTTTAAATAAAATTTTAATAAATATATAAATATAAATATATATTACATATAATTAATAAATAAATAACTAAATAAATATATAAATATATAAATATATATATATATATATATATATATATTTATTTATTTATTAATTATATATAATATATAGGGAAAATTGCATCGTTGGTCCCTGAGCTTTAACCAAGTTCCGACTCAGTCCCTGAGTTATGGCCGTATCCGAGTTTAGTCCCTCAGTTATGAACAAAGTGGCGCATTTGGTCCCTGGCCGTTAAAACTAACAGAAAAATTAAAAAATAATTAAAATTTGAGGGGTAAAATATGAAATTCACATTTTATTCTTCTTCTTATATCATAATTACTTTTATAACATTATTTTTCACTTCTTAGCCTCTTATTTTCAATATTTTTCAATTCTAAAAGCATTTCAATAACTTTAGTATGACTTGTTAGGAGTCTGGCTATCGTATAACAAACTTAAGACCTAGTACAAACAAAGAAACACTTGATCATTGTTTTTAAGCATCTGAAAACAGTATCCTAATAATTTTTGGTTTCCTCTACTAAGCAACAAAGGTATCAAACTAGAACTTCTGAGATACAAAATAATTTCAAATTTCTCAGGTTGCTTTTATGAGAATTTCACCAAAAGAATAACTTGAGATTTTTATTATGTAAAAAATATTTTGTATGCAATAGTTTAGTCAATTGTCGTTTTTTGAAGTTACAAAAGTTTTTAAAATTTTCATAATTGATTCTTAGGTTCCTCTTTCATTACTCTGGTTTTAAGAAAACAGAATTTTGTATCTCAAAAGTTCTAGTTTGATTACCTTTGTTGCTTAGTAAAGAAAATCGAAAATTATTAGGATAGTGTTTTCAGATGCATAAACACAATGATCAAGTGTTTCTTTGTTTGTACTAGGTTTTAAGTTTGTTATACGAGAGTCAGGCTCCTAACAAGTCATACTAAAATTATTGAAATGCTTTCAGAATTGAAAAATATTGAAAATAAGAGGCTAAGAAGTGAAAAATAATGTTATAAAAGTGATTATGATATAAGAAGAAGAATAAAATGTGAATTTCATATTTTACCCCTCAAATTTTAATTATTTTTTAATTTTTCCGTTAGTTTTAACGGCCAGGGACCAAATGCGCCACTTTGTTCATTACTGAGGGACTAAACTCGGATACGGCCATAACTCAGGGACTGATCGGAACTTGGTTAAAGCTCAGGGACCAAAGATGCAATTTTTCCTAATATATATTTATATTTATATATTTATTAAAATTTTATTTAAAGATGTACTAGCGATAAAAAAAAATACTAAAGATGAATTCACTTATAAATAAATTTGTTATGTTGGTATTTAATATTTAGATATTAGATTTTGGATTTGAGTTATGTGATGTTTCATGCATAGTTATTACGACGCCCCGTTAAGTCGCGACGCCCCTTGACCGTCTTGTCGCCTAGGAAATGTTAAAATTTGGGGGTCTTAAACCGAACCGAATTAAATTCGAACCGTTGCAATTGCATTTGTTTAATTTTAATGTGCTAAATGCTCATCCGGTTGACCCGTTCTAACGAATCCGGATCCTGTTGACGACTTGACCCGTTTTATCAAATGTAAGTATTCATTTTCGATTTTAGTTCAAATAGTCTAACCCGCCCGATAAGCCCGACAACCCGAAGGTTAGGGTTAGGGCTAACCCGAATCCGAGATTAAAATAATAATTAACCGACAACCCGAATCCGATAAGCCCGACAACTCGATAGGGCTAGCTCGAAACCGATAAGGTTGGCCCGATTGACATCCCTACCCCTGCCTATGATTTATTTATTTTTTTTAAAGGACTTGGTACATTGTTGGGAGGCAATAGCCTCCGCGAGATACCCCTCCCTTAAAATTAAAAAAAAAAAAAAAAAAAAAGACTTGGTACATTGCATTGTTTTTAGCTTGTTTCCTCGACCTGGTACATTGTTTCCTCGACCAAGTTTCAAGTGTATTTTCTTAGCTTGCTTTTAGCAAGCTCCCCACTCCAAACAAATTGCATAGCATGTGGAAACCCAAGACATTTGGTCAATGTGAATGGAACACTACCTACCTACTCGTATAGACTATAGCCACTACCTGCCTATTGCCTACTTGAATTTAATATAATATTTGTAGCTATCTTAATCATTATTTGGCTGACATTAATAATTAGCAATAATTTACATTAAGGGGTTTAAATTGTATAAAATTTCGATAGGATCAAAGATACATGGTGAATTTAAATTTTTTTTAATTAAAAAAAAAAAAGAAAAAGAAAAAAAGAAGAAGAAGAGAGAGACATGGTGCATTATTTGTAGAGTTAATTTATGTTAAATAGACCCCATTAAAATTGACCAGTATTGTTCATAAAATAAGGAGTACATGTAGTATTAGTAACATTCACATTACTGTACAAAACAAAGATTTCCCCGAGCAAAATGACCTTCAGGAGTCTTTCAGAGATTCATCCAGCATGATACAAAATACACAAGTGAGATCTGTTGTTTCTATTAACATATACTTTTACAAATTAGGTTAGCAGGTATCTCTCACCTTCCAGGCCAGTCAGTGCCCATATGTGACTGAATGTCGACCTGTGCATTTAGATTTTAGAATATCATCAAGCTAGACGAGTTGTCGAGTACATATGGTAAAAAATCTCGATCCAATGCAGTAACTTAATAAGGCTTTGGAACTGAGAGGAAATGCTGCATTTCTCTCCGAACATTACTAACCTCGTCATCAAAGCTTGTAGAAATATCAAAATCTGACCCAGAGGCATTGGCAAATTCATCAAGGGTTTCCTGGGGATCAAAGAGCTCAGTAACCTATAGAGCTTTGGAGATTAATTTTTTTTTTTGAACTCCAAAATCTTTGAAGGAAAAGTAATTATGACAATAACCTCTTCATCAGGGTTAATTGATGAATTTCCTAACCCGATGGGTGACCCATCAGTATAATTTTCAGCAGCTTCCCTAAAGTCCTACAGCGAAAAAAAGTGATTGATTAATGATAAAATACTACCGGTTATACATCCTTAAATGGGTACAGTCCTTATCTTCCAATTTTCGAGATTTCAGTACTCGGGTTTGGTTCAGCGAGCAAACCCATTAGTTAGGGTTTTTATTTGGTTTTTGCAATGTGATTAGGAAAGAGAAAATGAAAGAGTGAAGGAAAAAAAAATAAAAATAAACGAATGAAAAGGTCTCAAAAGCGCCTACTCGGCGTGCCTAAGGTCAAGACGCTGTAAAAACCAAGAAAAAACCCCTAATGGGGTTGCTTAGCTCAATTACACCCCTATTCCAACACCACAAAAACTACTATATTTATTTATTATTTGTTTGACTTTCAGATGCCAATATTGCAAAGTATCTTTTCAATCAAAATCATACGGAGTATTAATTAAGCAAATTCTTAAGAAAGTGCATGTCACATATACTATTTAATGGCAATAAGAAAAACTACCTGGTCAGCAGGTCCAATAAAAGGATTTTCATTCCCCATTAACATGGGCTTCATTTCCTCGGGACTTCCCTATTCAACAAAATTAGAGGAAAGTCACATCTTATTGAACATTTACTATACAACCAGTCAACAGTGATCAGATTACTATAACACTGTTACACTGTGAATACCAGGTCAATACCTCTCCATCTGGATTTTGATTGGAATTCTCTGATTCAATGGTGCAGAGCTTGATGTCAGGATTTCCCTACATTGCAAATGAAGACAATGAGTTTACTATGCTTATTCAACACAGATTTTTTCATCAATGCCAGAAAAAGATGTTGAAATCCAGTAGAAGCTAATCTCCTAGCAAAAAGAGGGAGGGAGATGAAGCAAACTATCTTGTTTAAATATGACAAGCAGACATGTTGTGTGTACATAACTACATATATTGACAAAGTGGATTTATTAAATTAAAAAAGAAAAAAAAGAATAGGATTGACAACAAGAGTACTTACTGGATCACTTTTGCTGAAAGCTATATTCTTCCCTCCTTTGGAAATATCTCTTAAAATACCCTTAAATCATAAAAAATGAGTTAAGGATGGTTCTGAAGAAAAGAAAGGAGATAAATTTGGCAAACCATTCCTACCTTGTTAGCCCACACAAGTCCACAAGCATTGCAGAGAGTTCTTGGGCCAGCTGGTCCCCGCCGCATTGCAGGTGTGCCATTTTCACTCACACCACAGTGTTGACAGCTGCGCAATCTGTCAACAAAACTGGAAGGTACATATCATGACAAAGAACATAATGGAAAATGGCACAAAGCATTGAACTTGGCAGATAAAAAGGTTTGAAATGTGCCAAGATGCGAAACTCATAAATTTCTAACAGCTATTCCAGTTTACCAACAAAAATGTAGATGCAAGCAAAAACTGCACATTCCTACAAGTACATGGCAAGAAACCAAAAATAAATAAATAAATAAATGTTGTGTAAGCTGCAGCAAGTAATGCTTGAGCTCCATACTCACACTGGTTCGGAACCAGGCATGCCATCACGTGATTCAAAAATATCAACAGATGTCTTGTCGCTCTCCTTCATAGAGGCAAATTGCCCATTTTTACGATGCATTCTGCACTCAATACAATCAAAACAGGAATGAGAAATTAGTTTCCAAAATGATTATAAGATTAGCTTGGAAGTTAGTGTCCAATAAATTCCTCCCAAAAACTGAATACACCTAACCTCCAAAATTGTCATTAATGTACCCTAACCAAGAAGGCAAGAAAATCCAACTTCAAGATACCTCTTAATGAGTTAATCTATCCACCAAAAATCAAGGATGTTGAATATGCATTAAAGTGGTGACCATTTTTTTCAAACAAGCTTTCAAGTCCTCAAATGTGTAACCCAATCCAAAAGAGTCCATGTTAACTAGTGCAGACCATTCATTGACAGTACAAAATCTTACACGCGAACCAGTATGCAGGATCAAGAACAAAAAGTGCCACCAAATCAATCTTACCTCTGAGCAACCTCTTTCCGACAAGTATAACGAATTTTTTTCTCAAAGCATCTCTCTTTCCTCTTCTCGCGAAACCTCATAAGAGAGGCAATTCTCCGTGGAACATTCGGAAATGTAGAGGCACAAACTGCTAGTGGAGAAGCATCCTCCAAAACCTACATCTCAATGCAAAAGAACAATGTGACCAATGATAAACAAATCTTCATTTCATTCTTATATCCTGATGGAGATAAAGCACCAAATAAGCTCCAAGTACCTTGTTACATTGTTGTGATTGAAATTCCGTACTAGGAACATCTTCCGGTGTTTCAATCCCTCCCAAAAGCAAAAGCACAGCTTGCAACTATTACGTTTAAAAAAAAAAACAATAATAATAAATACATCAAGCATTATTCCTGAATTATTATCCAACCACCATTTTAGGTTGCAATTTATGATAGAAACCCAAATCACAACAAAATCTATACAAGTAATAGCTGCTGAACTACAATACTTGAACCGCATACTGTAAATATTTAAACTGTATATATTTAGCTGCTGAACTACAACACATACATAACAGTTGGACCTTATCTGGAGTAACGGCAGGAAAAACATAGATTTGGCCTTCGAAGGAAACTGTGAGCTCACTAGGCCTAATAGGAAAGCTCGAAATCACCCCGCCGCCATCTACAGAGCAGGCTGGTGGTGGCGCCGCTGAGTTTACTTGAACCAACTCGGCACCTCCTCTCATGTCCTCACAGCCTCCGCCGCTGACGTCGTCGGCTCCGAACCTTCCACTCACATCATCCGCTCCAACCGGCACGTTCGCGAACTCCCGGCGGCACGGCACGTCGTACGACCTCGGTTGGAGTGACGTCAGGTTTCCGGCCTCCATCGCCGCCGGCATTCCACACTCAATCCAAGCTCTAATCACTACAACAGGCGCGAGAGGAGAGATTGGAACGCCGACTCCAAATTCAGTTGGAATCCGTAGAGGGAAAATTTGTTGAGATTTGATAATACTTTTTTTTTTTTGTGATTAATTTGAAATTTGGGTTTAATTTTTATTATTTTTTTGGGATGTTAATTGTTTAGCTGAAAATGGATAAACAAAGAGAGAAAAGGAACTTCCTGGGAGAGGATCGAATATGGAAATAAAAAGGTGGAGACGATATCAGAGCCGTTGAGTTTCCCAGGTCACGTGAGGTGGAGTGCAAAGGCCGATGGGTCACGTGAGGATCCGCGGTGGCCTGCCGGTGGGTGGCGCTATTACCAGAATACCAGGCTTTATACTCATTCTAGAAGTTTACAAAAAATAATAGAGTAATAAATATATATTCTTTGTTCTCAAAAGTTTTTTTTTTTTTTTTGAGAAAGGTAACTTATTAGATCAAATCAGAGGAAAGAACAAATCAGAGGAAAGAACATTACAAAGGAAGATGGGAGGGTTAACAAACCACTCCGAACAATCAGACATAGAAACAGACTGCCTGGCAAGTATATGAGCCGTCTGATTCGCAGACCATTTAGTAAAAGATAAACTAATATGAGTAAACATACTCATCAAGTTTTTAATTTCCGCTAACAGTACATGAAAGGAAGAATCACCTAAAGTAGAGTTGAGTCCCTGCACCACCTGTAAAGAATCTGTTTCAATGATAATATTGTCAAAGTCATGGCTTTTCACCCAGCTTAGTGATTCTCTTATGGCGACAGCCTCGGCTTCTCTAGAATTATAGGCGCCACTCCATTGTGATCCTCTTGCAGCAACAAAGTGACCTTGATCATTCCTAAGAACACATCCAAAGCCCATTTTCGAGTGCGGTTTGTCAATAGCCGCATCAACATTCAACTTCAATAATCCCAATTGAGGTTTAGACCATTTAGGCTCTTCAGCTACTGCTAATTCATCTCCAAACTGCCCAGCTTTGTTGGCCTCCAACCAATCATTAAGATAATTTTGAGCACTTTGGACTGTGAAACGGGCAGCATTGAGGGATTGGTTGTTCCATAAAATACTGTTCCGCAAATCCCAAATTTTCCAACAGACAATATACAGAGTGCAAGCCTGAGTGTTGGAGAGGGAGGTTGACATAGTGCTCATCCAATCTTGGAAGTTGGTATAAGATCCTGCCTGACATTGGAGTCGTAGATAGCTCCAACAGGCTTTAGCGTAATCGCACTCTACAAACAGATGAAGGACTGATTCCTTACCACTCAAGCACAGTTGGCATTTATCATCACAATTAACCCGCTTAGCTCTCAGNGAAACTGTGAGCTCACTAGGCCTAATAGGAAAGCTCGAAATCACCCCGCCGCCATCTACAGAGCAGGCTGGTGGTGGCGCCGCTGAGTTTACTTGAACCAACTCGGCACCTCCTCTCATGTCCTCACAGCCTCCGCCGCTGACGTCGTCGGCTCCGAACCTTCCACTCACATCATCCGCTCCAACCGGCACGTTCGCGAACTCCCGGCGGCACGGCACGTCGTACGACCTCGGTTGGAGTGACGTCAGGTTTCCGGCCTCCATCGCCGCCGGCATTCCACACTCAATCCAAGCTCTAATCACTACAACAGGCGCGAGAGGAGAGATTGGAACGCCGACTCCAAATTCAGTTGGAATCCGTAGAGGGAAAATTTGTTGAGATTTGATAATACTTTTTTTTTTTTGTGATTAATTTGAAATTTGGGTTTAATTTTTATTATTTTTTTGGGATGTTAATTGTTTAGCTGAAAATGGATAAACAAAGAGAGAAAAGGAACTTCCTGGGAGAGGATCGAATATGGAAATAAAAAGGTGGAGACGATATCAGAGCCGTTGAGTTTCCCAGGTCACGTGAGGTGGAGTGCAAAGGCCGATGGGTCACGTGAGGATCCGCGGTGGCCTGCCGGTGGGTGGCGCTATTACCAGAATACCAGGCTTTATACTCATTCTAGAAGTTTACAAAAAATAATAGAGTAATAAATATATATTCTTTGTTCTCAAAAGTTTTTTTTTTTTTTTTGAGAAAGGTAACTTATTAGATCAAATCAGAGGAAAGAACAAATCAGAGGAAAGAACATTACAAAGGAAGATGGGAGGGTTAACAAACCACTCCGAACAATCAGACATAGAAACAGACTGCCTGGCAAGTATATGAGCCGTCTGATTCGCAGACCATTTAGTAAAAGATAAACTAATATGAGTAAACATACTCATCAAGTTTTTAATTTCCGCTAACAGTACATGAAAGGAAGAATCACCTAAAGTAGAGTTGAGTCCCTGCACCACCTGTAAAGAATCTGTTTCAATGATAATATTGTCAAAGTCATGGCTTTTCACCCAGCTTAGTGATTCTCTTATGGCGACAGCCTCGGCTTCTCTAGAATTATAGGCGCCACTCCATTGTGATCCTCTTGCAGCAACAAAGTGACCTTGATCATTCCTAAGAACACATCCAAAGCCCATTTTCGAGTGCGGTTTGTCAATAGCCGCATCAACATTCAACTTCAATAATCCCAATTGAGGTTTAGACCATTTAGGCTCTTCAGCTACTGCTAATTCATCTCCAAACTGCCCAGCTTTGTTGGCCTCCAACCAATCATTAAGATAATTTTGAGCACTTTGGACTGTGAAACGGGCAGCATTGAGGGATTGGTTGTTCCATAAAATACTGTTCCGCAAATCCCAAATTTTCCAACAGACAATATACAGAGTGCAAGCCTGAGTGTTGGAGAGGGAGGTTGACATAGTGCTCATCCAATCTTGGAAGTTGGTATAAGATCCTGCCTGACATTGGAGTCGTAGATAGCTCCAACAGGCTTTAGCGTAATCGCACTCTACAAACAGATGAAGGACTGATTCCTTACCACTCAAGCACAGTTGGCATTTATCATCACAATTAACCCGCTTAGCTCAGCACAGTTGGCATTTATCATCACAATTAACCCGCTTAGCTCTCAGAGAGTCTTTAGTTGGAAGAGTCATAGTGCATGCTTGCCAAAGGAAAGTTTTTACCTTATGGGGCATAGTGCATGCTTGCCAAAGGAAAGTTTTTACCTTATGGGGTATTTTGCATTGCCAAAATCTGCTCCAGTTCTTGCTCTCACTTTCCGGCATCACGCCATGAATCGCTTTGTAACAGCTTTTCACAGAAAATTTCCCATCTACGTCAGGTCCCCAAATAATCTTATCTTGCACCTGTTGTCTAGGGATAGGGATTTTCAATATAAGCTCTGTATCTCTCTGGTTAAAAATAGATTTAATGGCCTCTGCATCCCAGTTACACTCTGTTGGATCAATAAGATCAGCCACTGTTGCGAGTTCCATAAATGGAAATGGGTCACTTTGGGATTAGATAAGTCTGGGAGCCAGTTGTCGGACCAAATTCTAACTTGATTACCATTCCCAACCCTCCATCTTGACTGCTCACGGATTATGTCCTGGGTTGCAAGCAAACTGCTCCAGATATAAGAGGGGTTGGCTCCAGCTTTTGCTTCCAGAAAAGAGACATTCGGATAGTACCTTGCCTTATAGATTTGAGACGCAAGTGAGTCAGGTTTTTGTATAAGGTTCCAGGCCTGTTTGCATAAGAGGGCCAGATTGAAGTCATAGAGGCTGCGAAATCCAATACCTCCCCACTTCTTTGGCTTGCACAGGTGGTTCCAAGATTTCCAATTGATGCCCCCGTTGTTTCGTCCTCCACCCTTCCACCAATAAGAGTTCATGATAACTTCAATTTCCTTGGTTAGGGTCTTTGGCAGTAAGAACACTCCCATGGCATATGTGGGAAGTGCTTGAAGAACAGTCTTCAATAATATCTCACGCCCTGCTCTAGATAGGAACCTGTGATTCCACCCTTGTATACGGTTGACAATTTTCCTCTTTATAAAGCTTAGGATCTCCTTCTTGTTTTTCCCCACGATCATAGGAAGACCCAAATAGTTTCCAGAACTGGTACTTCCTTGAACCCCCAGAATCTCACTCAATTTCCTTCTATCCTCTTCACCCACATTTTTGCTGAAAACAATGGCAGATTTGTTTAGATTTATAGACTGACCTGAAGCCTTCTCATAATCCTGTAATAGTTGTTTGAGATTTGAAGCCTCCATAGGATTAGCCCTCAGGAAAATATAGCTGTCATCTGCAAAAAGAAGATGGTTAACAGTAGGTGCATTCCTAGAAACTGATAAACCATGGATCTTGTTTTTGTTCTCATAATCCTTTAGCATTGCACTCAAGCCTTCTGCAACAATGATAAAGAGATAGGGTGAAATAGGATCTCCTTGCCTAATACCTCTACTTGGTTTAATGGGACCAATTTCATCAGTTCTGTTCAGCACAAAATACTCAACAGAGGTAACACACTCCATTACAAGGGAAACCCACCTTTCTCCAAAGCCCAGTTTAAGCATAATGCTGCGCAGCATAAGCCACTCTAGCCTATCATAGGCTTTGCTCATATCAAGCTTTAAGGCTGCATATCCAATCTTACCTTGAGTTTTCCTTTTCAAGTAGTGTTGTAATTCGTAGGCTATCATAATGTTATCAGTAATTAATCTGCCCGGCACAAATGCGCTTTGGTTGTCCGAAATGATACCATTCAAGAGAGGCTTAAGTCTATTGGCAATGGCCTTTGCAAGGATTTTGTAAGCAACTGTACAGAGTGCTATAGGTCTGAGATCTGCCATAGTTTCGGGAATTTGTTTTTTCGGGATCAGAACAATTTGAGTAGTGTTCAAACCTTTTGGGAGTTTACCAGTCTTTAAGAACTCATTGCAGAAATGCACTATGCTCTCCCCCAAAATATCCCAATAAGATTGAAAAAATCCTGGGTTAAAACCATCAAAGCCGGGACTCTTATCCGGATGCATCCCAAACAAAGCTTTCTTAATTTCACTGCTAGAAAATTTCATTAGCAACCTGTGGTTCTGAGTACTGGTAATCTTGGGGTTAATGCAACTAATAACAGGATTAAGATCACCCGTAGCACTAGAAAATATGTTAATGAAATAGTCCCTTACCAAGGCATTCCGTTTAGGTCCCTGAGTAATCCAGTTGCCTGCGTCGTCCTTTAACCTCTGGATTGTATTGTTCCTCTTTCTCTGTTTGACGGCATTATGAAAGAATTTGGTGTTGTTGTCGCCGCCCTTGTACCAGAACATTTTTGCCCTCTGTTTCCAAAACTGATTCTGTTTGTTGAGAAGATTAATAAATAACCTCTGAGCTTGAGAGAATTCCAGAATTCCTTGGCTATCACTTCTTGTTCTAAGGAAACTCATCTGCCTTTTGAGAGAATTAATTTGGGGTTGTCAATTTTTGTTAAAATTCTTACCCCATTTCCAAACAGCATGACTACAGACCTTAAAACGAGAGCAGAGATTTAGACCTTCTAAAATATTCCAACTTTGGTAAACTATGTCTCTACACTGGGCTTCCTTTAACTAACAATTCTCAAATTTGAACTTTCTATTAGTCCTGATCTGTGTTGCTGGGGACGGCCAAACAGCTAAGGGAAGATGATCACTAACGGGAGCTTCAAAGGACTCTGCTCTAGCATACCCAAATCGATCAAGCCACCCTACATTAACCAGGATACGATCCAGTTTCTCCCTAACCCAATTGGTAGTACCTCGGACTTTTTCCCATGTAAACTGATAGCCTTTGAAGGTAAGATCAAACAGTCCACTAAAGTTTACTGCTTCCTGAAACCCTTGAATCAACCGGTTGGGATGAGGAGCACCGCCCAATTTTTCACCGTGAGAGAGGAGATCATTGAAATCTCCCATTAAAATCCAAGGGAGAGAGTTGTTGAGAGACAGCTGTTTGAGAAGATCCCAGGATTCTGCACGTCGATGTCTTTCTGGGCAACCGTAGAAGCCGGTGTAACGCCATAGAGAAGAAGATGATACAGAGTTGATAGTGGCATCAATGAAGTTCCTAGAATGGTTAACAATGGTCAGGTTTAACTCTTTTTTCCACAAGAGGGCAAGTCCCCCACTTTGACCCGAGCAATCCACTGTAAACATGTTGTCAAATCCCACTTTGGTTCTAATAATCTCCATCTTTGAAGAACATAACTTTGTTTCCATTAAGTATAATAAGACCGGCCTCTTAGTGTGGACGATGTCGTTTAGGACTTGAATCGTCGTTTGGTTGCCAAGCCCCCTACAATTCCAAGATATAAAACTCATTGATAATGTATGGACCCGAAGCTGGATTGAACAATTGTGATCCAGTAAGCAGAGTGTAAAGAAACAGATAGTGATGTCCTGTTGCACTGATTACTCAAAGCTCAAACCACAGACTGAAGGAATAGATAGTACTTGTTACAAAAAAACAAGAAGAAGATGACTAATGCAAATGGGAAAAGCAGCTTGTCACAAAGGCAAGAAGGAGGAAGCTTGTCACTAGAACAAGAAGGAAAAGCTTGTCACAAAGACAAGAAGGAAACAGGATCAAATTTAAGACTCAGGAAAATTCATTTGGGAATTTCATCAAACAGGTTGTAGGCACTCACTACTGTCTTCATCCAAAAATGTTCCTTTCCCATGTCAACAGCTTAGAAAAGTAGAAAACAAAACCAACCGCATTAGCAAAAGTCCGTACTGTAATCGTCGTAGAGAAGTGACGACTTTGAAGAGTAGTCTCTCGGCATTTCATCCCCATTCCTTCTTCATCGCTCTCCTCCGGTTGTTTGGTGTTTATTCATTCATAACCAGAGCAGCGGTGGCCGGTGGAAGGCAATACGCGGAGTCACCAGGTGACTGGTCGGCGGTAGAGATCGGCGGTCCTCTCTGTTTTCTTATTTTATGCACACTTGTTTTCTGTTCTCAAAAGTTAAATCTTCAATTCGGACTCAATAGAACATTGGTGAAGATATTGGTAAAAATTGTAATTGGGGATGTGTTTTGACATTTTCGTCACCAATAAATGTATATCCCACACATTGAATATGATATTATATTGTTATAACAATCATATCCTATAGTTTAAGATAAGATATACATTTGTTTAAAAAAAAAATCCGAATTGGTGTATTTAAAAAAAAAAAAAAACGAATCAGTGTCCCGGTTTACACTCCAACATGGATAATGGAGTGAGATCGAGCCTCAGTGGAGGAGGCAACTGTTGACTCTTTGTGCTTCAGTAGATTGAGAAAGTAGCTATGAACAGATACTACATTGTAACAGAGTCAATAGTACTAAAAAAAAATATTATTTGCACTCACTTACATGAATCATGATGAATGTCAAAATTCTTATATTTATTAAGTATTTGTATATTTTGCACTCACTTACATGAATCATGATGAATGTCAAAATTCTTATATTTATTAAGTATTTGTATATTGACTTACGCGTTAAAAATTAATAGATGAAATCACACCCGTGTTATCGTTAGAGCATCCATATTAATTTACATGTTCAAGATCAATTTTGCATTGTGGACGTTATTTTAAAGTAAAATTCAAATTATATGTCTATAATTAACAGATTATATGTTAGTAAATAAATTAAAGACACATAATAGGTTAACTATAGACACATAATACTTAATTAATATATTATGTGTAATCATTGTTCCATGAACCATCACCAGACCATGAATAACATACATTTTTAATATATTAAAGACATATTATTTGTATACTGAAAGTACATTATTTGAGTATTAAAGGAAATATTATTTTGTATACTATCAAATATTCAATAAATAAATAATGTACATTTAATATATAATATAATAAAAATATATCTTTCATTCATGGTTCACATAAAAATTTGTATATTGTCTATTATGTGTTTGTAGTTTTAACAAATTATGTGTATTCAATTTATTTACATGCATATAATTTACTGACTGAAAACACATAATATGTTAACCGCAGACAAAAAATGTTTAGATCAAAGTCTACAATAGAAAGTAGACCTTGATCCATAATATGACAATTACCTATTGCTATTCTTGGAATGTGGCTAGAGTTTCCCCGACATTAAAAGAATTGTCATCAAGTAAGGCCATGTAAGACTACGAAACAAAGATTGTGAGTGTTGTTTACCTAGCAGGATGCATGCAAAGAACATGGCTGGTCTGATAAGAAACAACATGCGTCTATTTAAACAACAGAACCAGACAACAGAAGTAAACACAGGTCCTATGTTTCCAAGAAACAGATAGGGATCAAGTTGGAGAGTTTATAGTTTTAGAACATCACCATGGCTGCCGAGCAGTGTCATGTGATGATATTCCCGTGGTTGGCGTTTGGCCATATGCTCCCGATGTTCAAATTTGGCAAGAAATTAGCCGCTAAAGGTTTCAGAGTCTCCTTCGTGTCCACCCCCAAAAACCTGCAGAGATTGCCCCCAATTCCTGCAAGTTTCATGGAGAGATTAAGCCTGAGAGAGATCGCGTTGCCCTCGATACCTGGTTTGCCGGAGAATTGCGAGGCAACTGTTGATCTCGAGCAGCAAGAGCAAGTACAGTTCTTGAAAACGGCGTATGACAGGATGGCCCCGCCATTTGAGGAGCTTCTGAGATGGGACTTGCCGGAGTTGATCCTCGTCGACTTTGCTTCACATTGGGTTCCTGAAATAGCAAACAGATATGGCGTGCCTACTGCGTTCCTAAGTGTATACACTGCAGCAACATTAGCGTACCTGGGATCCCCCGAGGGGTTGAGATCTGGAAACCTGCGCCCGAGCCCTGAATACTTCACGGGCCCGCCTAGTTGGTTCGACTTCCACTCCCTGGTAGCCCACAGGCCAGATTACGCACCGACAATGATGCGGAACACCCACACCCCAGATGCATCTGGTGTGTCCAGCGGCCAGCGCCTGTCTAGTGTCATAGAGGGATGCGACTTTGTCATAGTTAGAAGCTGCAAAGAGTTCGAAAGAGAATATATAGATCTTCTCGAGAAACTCTACAAAAGGCCAGTGTTAGCTATCGGACTACTTCCACCGAGGTTAAACACCGCCATTCACCCCGAAACCAATTCATCGAGCTGGTCCGAAGCATTCGAATGGTTGGATAAACAAAGACCAAAGTCTGTGGTCTTTGTCGGTTTTGGAAGTGAGTACAAGATGCCTATTCATCAAATCCACGAGTTGGCTTCTGCATTGGAGCTTTCCCGGATGCCTTTCCTATGGATTCTGAGGAAACCGGGAATAGATAACTCCGCCCTGTTGCCTACTGATTTTGTTAACAGAACCTCAAACCAGGGCAGAGTTATCCTCGGTTGGGCTCCTCAACAGAACATACTCGCTCATCCCGCCATTGGCGGATGCCTGTTCCATTCAGGGTGGGGTACAATAATCGAGTCCCTTGGCTTTGGACATCCACTCATCCTGCTGCCAATGGTAGCAGACCAAGGACTCAACGCTAAGCTGTTAGTCGAAAAGGAAATAGGGTACGAAGTTCCTAGGAGAGAAGACGGCTCCTTCAGCCCGGACATTGTAGCCAACTCAATAAGATTGGTAATGGCATCCCAAGACGGAGAAGGAATAAGGCTGAAGGCCGCTCAAATGGCAAACATATTCGGCAACCAGAATCTCCACGACAACTACATAGATCAGTTCATTCAGTATTTCCAATCAGAAGTTTTAACACAATGCAGAAGAGGCTAGAACTAGAAGTCCTGAAAAGCGGGTAGGGTGGATGGGGGTGGGGGGTATCAACCATGAATACAACTTATTGTTAGTAAATAATCACACATTTCGGAACACATGCACGAGTGCACAACCATATCTTTGTTTCGCGTAACTTAAAAATATTATAAAAAACAATTAAGAAATATTAAATCGAATGCACTAGAGATAATCAAATTGAGCGTTTATATATTATTCAATAAAACGGGCTTAAATGCATATATACACTACAAAACCTAGATAAACTAAGAGATTATAAGTCTGATTCCCACCAAAAGCACCAGTGAAAATCAAATTCTGTAGCACTATTTATGAATTGAATACACAAAGCAGCATATTTACAGTGTCGAGAAAGAGCCATCAAATAAGAGATACGGGGAAGGCTGAGAATGCAATGTTTGTGATCATCCAAATACTAAGATTATGTCAAAACCTGCTGTTAGCCAAACATCGCCATTTAGCAGAGACCGAGCTTTCTGTATCTGCAACTCAGCTCAAAGGGCTCTATGAAATTCATCTACACGGTAAAAAACAGCAGAAATTTTGATAAGGCTTGAGAATCATTATAGGAAAACGGAAAACCTATGACTGCCAGACCATTTAATGAGACAACATACCTACAAAATCTGAGGAAAGAATAGACAACCTCAACCTGTATGTGCAACGGTTATCTACTCCTGCAGCCTCAGGCGTTGGAAGAAAACCAAGAAATGATACTCGGTTGCCCAGTATACGAACCCAATGACAGGCCCTCCTTTGATGTACTGCAAAAACAAAGCGAATGTGAACTGATGCGGAAAAGAATCATATGGGATATAAATCGACTCGAGACTCGAGAGCTGCAAACCTTTCCATCCAGAATAACAAGTTCTCCATCAACCCATCGAGGATTTTGAAACCCTGGCTCTGCCAGCCTTCCTTGTCCCTTATATCGAGCAATCTGCATTGTTGATCAAAGATCATAAACCCTTAGAAAACGAAAAAACAATATAATTATAATAATTGCGTAAAACTGGAAGAATGCAGGAACGGGATGAAATGTTCACAGAAAAATATCACATCCATACCACGCCAAATTCTTCTGGGAAAATCCCTTTATGAGGAAGCTGATATTGCTTCCCAACTTTTGCCCGGAAGGCAATCTGCAAATGAAAAACCGTGCTGTAATAATGGTTTGGCAAGAAAGTAAAAGTAGAAAGTTATGTAGAATTGCTTTAGAGAGCAGGAAATTAAAATTTTAATTAAAAACAGAACAAGGAAATCAATGGTTTGATCACATAGAGAATTACCTGGCCAGCAGGCACATAAGGATCTCCGGTTAATTTTACAGCTTCAACATATTCATAAAATTCAATCCTAGATGACTGCTTTGTGACGCCATCTTCTTTCCACTGACCAAATCTGCGCCTTAGGTGGATTACTTCTGAAGATCGAAGACCATGTGTACCAACATATAGGCCTAATGAAATCCGAACATCCTCAATGAATAAGGAGAATAAAGGTGGGGAAATTATTCAAATTAAAAATAATATGGCAGTGATAATGAGTTCTTTCAAATAGCAGAAAACAAACAGCCAACAATCTGAACAGCATAAGAACTGTTGGTAAGTTTCTAATTAATCACCATTTAATGGGTCCTGAGAGGTCGGAATCTCAATGCGATTAAAAGTAGTTGATTTTGACAATGGCTGAGGATTTCGAGCATGATTTAGAGTAAGAGTGAACAACTCGCTAACGTCCTTAAGCACCTGCAAGTTTTTAGGGCATAAATGGCAAATCAATAATAATCATTAATATGAAGAAACAAATGAGAACGTGATGATATAATTTAGCAAGTCCAACCTTCATAGGTATTTTTCCCCGGCCAATAAATTTTGCAAGATCAAGCATCAGATGGTCTATGCTCCGTTGACCTTGGAGTTTAGGACTTCTATTTCGTGGGGATTGTTTGCTGCCACCAGAAGTTTGTTTATCATCTTCTTCTATAGTAAAAGTAAATGATAAACGACCCTTTCTTTCCAGCCTAGCTGGCACACGTTGAAAATCTTTACTGCGGGCATTACTAGACATATTCTGTACAAGGCCACTTACAACAACCTTCAAAGCAATTTGATTTTGCTCTACACCGTCTCTAACCCCACGATCTGCATCGATTTCAATTGCATTCTGCTCTATGTCGCTTTGATCTTTAATTTCTTCTTCAGCACTGACACTTTCTATCTCGGAGTCTGTTTCCTTAATATCCTCCTCTTCCTCTTCCTCTTCATCTTCGTCTTCGTCATCAATTATGTCTTCAATCACCTTCGATATTAAATCCCTGTCCACTTTAGCTGGCGCTGTTACTTTCAAAACCTTGACCTTCACACCAGGAATCAAGTCTTGTAACGCATTACCAAAACCAGAATCATCGTCACTATCTTCATCATCTTCTGAAACTTCACTACTATTTCCAAATAGATCATTTTTGTTTTCAGTTGGACTCCGAGAGTCCAAGTTACTCGCAGCACCAGATACTTTGGAGGAAGGAATTGTTAAGTCCTGAGTAGCTGTCATCCGCTTCAAGTAGACAGCCTGAAATCATGATTGACGCAGTCTCTTACATATTGTTTAGTAAAGGAAGACACTATATAATAAAAACATCGGAATCAAAAATGAGGAAGAAAAGTAAACAATATAAAAGCCATCCTCCATGCATTGAATGTGGAATTTGAATATATATATATATATATATATAGATGGCACTCTTGTCCTTTAAGAGAGGTCGGGAGTTCAAAACCCCCTCTCGTATGGAAAAACCAATATGGCCAACACTTTGCCACTTAATTGGGCCGGCCTGGTGCGAGCAGGGATTAATCTGAGTATGGTACGAGCTTAAAGGTGTCTCCCATAGTTAGGGCTTATTCAAAACACGTCGTGGTCTAACAAATAATAACATTATTACATATTTATTTATTTATTTGATTCCAATTCCAATGTTTAAACCAAATGCCCGATAAATTTATTCTGTTTACTTGTCCTTAGATGAGAGTTTGTAAATGAAAATTCAATCAAAGCAGAAGCTGATGCTTGCAAGAAAGTACCTGCAACCTATACTCGTCTTTCTTATTCATTGTGAGAAATATCTCAAAGATGGGGGCACCATCCATTGCCGACGCAAGCTGCCTGAAAATTGAATGCGTATTCCAATAAGTAACATACTTCTTTTATTCTTAATTTACCAACAAAGTTAAAGTCTCTCTTTCTTGGAGGAAGGGTAACAAAAAGGCACCCTTACATCGAATCAGCAGAAAGGTGGGGTTAATCAAGTTACCTCGGAGTATAACTTTTCGCCACATATCTTCCATATTCAGCACTTATACGAATAATGCGTCCATAAGGATCACCTTCTGAAACTCCAACCCACCAACCCACCTAGATTCAGATAAAGACTTTCGTTATATTCCAGAGTTATGGTGTATTCTACAGCATCTGAGTCACACAGTAGCCGCAACCCCCATTGGTGCATAGTTACAGATTTAACAAAACTAATAAACGTATAGGTGGGGGAGGAAAAAACTGGAAAAGATATGCACTCAGAGATTGCAACAGACAGTGAATCATTCCCCCTAACAATTTATAAAGTACAAGAAAAATTCAAGTACAATAAGATTGAGTGAAGCTAGCATATAATATTCGTAGTAGGCAACTAACACAAACCATAGGCAAAATCTCCTATGAGACCTTCTCACCGATGCGGGTTGAGTTTTTCATAAGTATTACGCGTTCCTTCATAAGTATTACAATTTCCTTCGTAAGTAACTTTTCAACCCCTAAATCCCTAATATTACATTTTGATTTTAAAATATTACATTTTTCATCAAAAGTGAAGTATTACACTTTTTCTTTAAGTAACAATCAATCAATTTATCCATGATTAGTAAAACATTTTTTCTTATAAGTAACTATTCAACCCTTAAATATTACATTTTGATTTAAAAGTATTACATTTCCCCTGGGACAATTTATTCTTGATTCGTATTACATTCTCTCTTTGTCTTGACCCGACCTACAGGAGACTCACCCCAAAGCATATAATTATCAGTCCTCATACATGCTAATATCAAACTTATCCAGTTAAGCTTACTAACCAATCCAGCGCCAGCATAATCTCGTAACCAGGCTGCATCTGAGTACCGCTCTTCCTCCACTGTGTTCTGCATTTGAATCCCAGATAGATATAGTCAAATTATGGAAATAGAACATTCTAGGATATCGAACATAACAAATGCTTAACATCAATCCGGCATATATAAAATGCCACCAAAAAGCTAAGGTAACAACAATCATAGTTTCATAAGAATTAAAGAACTCCTACATTAAAATGGGATTTCACTTTGCCCACAGTGTCATTTGTAGCTGCAGCTGCAATAGCCACCTTAAGCCTGGCAGCCCCTTCATAATCTTCCCGATTAATATAACCTGCTAACTGTGACTGCAGAGATAAACAGTAAACACCTACATTAGAATCAGTACTAGGTAACAGAAACATGTATAAAATAATTAAGAGATATGTTTGGTATCTTTTCAGAAAAAGGGGATAAAATCATAAAAACATTACCTTTAAGATCGAAACGATCCGCTCTTGCTCCTCGACGTCGGAAAAGTGTTTTTTCCACCGCTCCCAATCCCATTCCTCGTCCTTCTCCTCACTCGCCGTCTCCACGGCGCCAACACTCTCGTGATTCCGGTTCGGATTCACGAAATCATCGAACCGCTTCATCACATTCGTAAACGCATCCTGAATCGTCAGGTCCCACCTCCAGCTCGACCCGTCCCCTGACTGCGGGGGATCCGCGCCGCCGCTCACGCAGCGGCAGCAGACCGGAGAGTGAGGGCCGCAAATCGAGGACGAGGAACGGCTCAACGGAAACGCGAATTTCGCGGTGGTTGGGGAGAATTTGTGAGGGCTCGGAGACGGGAATGATGGCGGGGCAATCGACAGCATGGGGAAAATACCTTTTCGCGATGCAATGGAGCTCCCTGCGATTATGCGGTTGTGTGAATTAATCGAGAGAACAAAGAAGGAGCCGCCGTTGATTATATAAAGAAACAGAGATTGTTCAGACCGGTATCGCCGGGGAAGAAGAAGAAGAAGAGAAAGCAGTGTCTACGACGAAGATCGGAAGTACTCCGTACTAGGTTATTGTTTAGGATAAGGATGTCCAATTTCTGACGTCAGCCAACCCCTGAGTCGTGACTATCTTTTTTTCCTTTTTTTTTTCTTCTTCTCTCTGCAATCTGCGTTCCTGGTGGTGGTTTTTTCGGTTGTCTAACCATACTCAAATATAAAAATATAATATATAATATATATAAAATATTAAGAATAAAATAGGAAAATTTGTAATTTATGTTCTGTGACTCTTGAATTATTATATATTTGTATAAATCTTGTTTCACAATTTTCAAAATATACATATATTGCCTCAGATCCTTTTAAAATGGTATCGTTTTAGATCCAGACTAGTGACGGAATGGGCAATACATATGCCGTTTTTGAACATTGATATGCAACATTTGCACTTCTAATAGTTCAAAAGTTCAAAAGTTACATTGATAATTAGCATATTATGGAGGGGTATAACTTACAATTTCCCAATAAAATTATAAAATCACTATCGAATAATTAAACTTTTTAAGAAGTGTCAATGACTTTGTTTTCTAGTGGTATGAAGTGCCTTTCCCAAATAAGAAATTATGGATTTTTTCCAAGATAATTAAAATAAAAAAATTAAATAAATAAAAACTCTTCCATAAGTCCATAAGAAATACTAAAAAATAATGAGGTATTTAAAATAATAGAGTTCGACTGGGGGAGAAGGGTAGTTGTATCTCCAAAACAAATGAGTATTCATTTTTTTGTATTTATTTATAATATAATGATAAATAATTTTTAAAGTTAGTTTGACGTATAATTTACACGTAATATCTACGTAAGACTCTATCTATCTTGGAAATGATGGAGATTGCATTTTGGCATAAGAATAACCCCACTATATTTATTTTACGAAGTATATATTCTCTATCGTACACAATAAAGTCTTCCATAAAGAATTGCAGCTCATAGATTTGTAGCTTTTTATGTTTTTTTTTCTTTTTTATATACTAAGTTTTAGTGTTGTTGTTACTAATAAAGTTAAAATTTTAAAGATATAGAAAAACAATTTTGAAGGGAAAAGGTGCAAATAGGCCATTAAACTTTTCACGAAAAGTCAATTAAGCCCGTGAACTTTTAAAATGTACAATTAAACACATCAACTCACAATTTTAGGGCATTCCACCCTATTAGCCGGTTACTCTTCCGGTAACTTCCGGTAAATCCGTGTGTGGCAGATTACTTGGCAATAATTTGAATGTTTGACTTGCCACATAAACCTTAATCTTCTCTCTCTCTCTCTCTCTTTCATATCACTGGTTCGTCTTCTTTGCTTCATATCTGTTCCGTCTACTGTTCTTCTTCTTCTTCTTTCTATGCCATCACCAGTCAGTGCTTTGTCTCACCCAGTCCAATAATGCTTCGTCTTCATATCTTCTTCTTCTTCACGGTTGAACTAACCAAGCGCAAAATCATCAAAAGTCATCCAGAAGCACCGCCACGTTGAAGCAAAAATGTATGACACACCCAAATCAAAAATTCATGGGAGATTTACACCTACAGTAAGAAGCATGGACCTAACAATGTTATCCACCACAAGTAAATGCCTAGCACGCCAGAGAAAGCCATCTCCTTTAAAGTCCAACACATCGTAGAAAATTTCAGTCTTAAAACAGAGCACGGACAACCAAAAAATTTAAGACTTCTCAGTCATCGGCCAAGACTCCACCGTGAAGGTAGCCACCATGGACTACGCCGGGGTGCTATCCGAAACTATGAATTCCAGTTTATCGAACAAGTTGGTGACAAAACCACCATGGACTACGCCGAGGTGCTATCGGAAACTACCAATCCAGCAACAATCTTCACGAACCAAAACCCAAACATTCCTCCAAGAAGAGGTTCCGGAAAATAAAACACAAAAAAAAAAAAAAAAAAAAAACACTCGGCAACGAGGGCCTTGTAGTGAAAATAAAACACCAACAAAAATTAAAAAAAAAATAAAAGGATTCTTTCCCCTGACAAATCACCTACAAAGAATGGTGTTAGTGATCCCTTCAGCTTTGGAGCTGGGCGAAGTCGGATTATTAATGTAAGAAACTGCTGGTGGAGCGCATTAGCAATAGAGGAGCAACAGTAATGAAAATGGTGGTGCGACTTTGACGGTGATAGTGAAAAACTAGGTTGAACCCAAACTGATTTGGGAATTAGGGTTGAACACTTGAACGGGAAGAACATATTGTATTTTTTATTTTTATTTCAATTGTTTTAAATTTTGATTTTATTATTTTTTTTTGAAAGGAAATATCATCAATGCATTAATAATCAACCAAGTGGGAAATACAGGCCGGTGGAACAGATCCCCACGACCTTGAGCCAGACAAAGAACCAGCTGCCCGTGCAAGAACATGAGCCACATGATTCGCTGATCTACGGACATGGTGAACATACACGTTCTCAATGTCCCTAGCAATATCACAACATTGCTTAACTAACACACCCACATAAGATAGGTCCGAAGAATTCGAATGAAAACTATTGCAGAAAGTAAGACAATCAGTTTCAAAAATTAAATTAGAATAGCCGCTAGCCTTAAGCCACGACAACGCCTCCTTTGCTGCCATAGTTTCAGCCAACAAAGGATCACGAACAAGTCCAAGCCGCCCATCACATGCATCCACATACTTGCCGTTATGGTCTTGAATAACTACACCATAGCTCGCCCCATTATCATTGACTGCAGCATCAACATTACACTTGATGAGGTTTTCTGTCGGTGGTGACCAATTATAAGGAGAAGGAATGGTTGCATGTACAAAAGCAGATTGTGAGTATGCTGTATGCCATACCTCACGTAATCCCGCCACTTGCCGACGCATGCCAATGATAGACCAAGAGCCTTCATTCCAGACCACATCATTTCTTGTACACCAAATGATCCATAATATAGCAGCAGCATGCACAGCTTTATTTAAACAACCATCATCAAATAACTTATTCAACAGCAACGGCAAACTTTCTTCAAATAATATTGACGAATCATCCCATACCTGCTTTGTTTGCGGGCAAGCACAAAAAAGATGTTCCATTGTTTCCGATTCAGCAACACAAAAAGGACATCCACTTCCTGCCCAAACATGACGGGTTTTAAGCACTTCGCGAACAGGGAGGACAGATCGCATACATCGCCATATGAAGTTTTTGACTTTTGGTGGAACTGGCAATTTCCAAAGCTGGCGACATTTTATGAAGCACAATCGAGAATCTGCAGCAAAGGTTGAAGAAGTTAATATTCTATACCCATGTCTAACTGCATAAACACCTCTCCAATCACCTTTCCAGCGCCATGTGTCCTTAAACTGGGGAGAAATTGGAGTAGCTAGAATACGAGCAACATCAGAGTCCACAAACAGATCCCTCACAATCTCACCATCCCAGTTACCTGCTTCATCAATCAAACCACTGACTTTGGCCTCTCTCAAGTTGTCAATGCATGGTGTTACCAAGGATGGATTGTCAACATCAGAAAGCCAAGGCCAACCCCATATCGCAGTGTCCTTACCATCCCCGATTCTCTTTGCAATCNAAAAAAAAAAAAAAAAAAACACTCGGCAACGAGGGCCTTGTAGTGAAAATAAAACACCAACAAAAATTAAAAAAAAAATAAAAGGATTCTTTCCCCTGACAAATCACCTACAAAGAATGGTGTTAGTGATCCCTTCAGCTTTGGAGCTGGGCGAAGTCGGATTATTAATGTAAGAAACTGCTGGTGGAGCGCATTAGCAATAGAGGAGCAACAGTAATGAAAATGGTGGTGCGACTTTGACGGTGATAGTGAAAAACTAGGTTGAACCCAAACTGATTTGGGAATTAGGGTTGAACACTTGAACGGGAAGAACATATTGTATTTTTTATTTTTATTTCAATTGTTTTAAATTTTGATTTTATTATTTTTTTTTGAAAGGAAATATCATCAATGCATTAATAATCAACCAAGTGGGAAATACAGGCCGGTGGAACAGATCCCCACGACCTTGAGCCAGACAAAGAACCAGCTGCCCGTGCAAGAACATGAGCCACATGATTCGCTGATCTACGGACATGGTGAACATACACGTTCTCAATGTCCCTAGCAATATCACAACATTGCTTAACTAACACACCCACATAAGATAGGTCCGAAGAATTCGAATGAAAACTATTGCAGAAAGTAAGACAATCAGTTTCAAAAATTAAATTAGAATAGCCGCTAGCCTTAAGCCACGACAACGCCTCCTTTGCTGCCATAGTTTCAGCCAACAAAGGATCACGAACAAGTCCAAGCCGCCCATCACATGCATCCACATACTTGCCGTTATGGTCTTGAATAA
This sequence comes from Ipomoea triloba, assembly GCF_003576645.1. Lineage (NCBI taxonomy): Eukaryota > Viridiplantae > Streptophyta > Magnoliopsida > Solanales > Convolvulaceae > Ipomoea > Ipomoea triloba. Next base: position 902,793 of record NC_044916.1, read on the forward strand.
CTACACCATAGCTCGCCCCATTATCATTGACTGCAGCATCAACATTACACTTGATGAGGTTTTCTGTCGGTGGTGACCAATTATAAGGAGAAGGAATGGTTGCATGTACAAAAGCAGATTGTGAGTATGCTGTATGCCATACCTCACGTAATCCCGCCACTTGCCGACGCATGCCAATGATAGACCAAGAGCCTTCATTCCAGACCACATCATTTCTTGTACACCAAATGATCCATAATATAGCAGCAGCATGCACAGCTTTATTTAAACAACCATCATCAAATAACTTATTCAACAGCAACGGCAAACTTTCTTCAAATAATATTGACGAATCATCCCATACCTGCTTTGTTTGCGGGCAAGCACAAAAAAGATGTTCCATTGTTTCCGATTCAGCAACACAAAAAGGACATCCACTTCCTGCCCAAACATGACGGGTTTTAAGCACTTCGCGAACAGGGAGGACAGATCGCATACATCGCCATATGAAGTTTTTGACTTTTGGTGGAACTGGCAATTTCCAAAGCTGGCGACATTTTATGAAGCACAATCGAGAATCTGCAGCAAAGGTTGAAGAAGTTAATATTCTATACCCATGTCTAACTGCATAAACACCTCTCCAATCACCTTTCCAGCGCCATGTGTCCTTAAACTGGGGAGAAATTGGAGTAGCTAGAATACGAGCAACATCAGAGTCCACAAACAGATCCCTCACAATCTCACCATCCCAGTTACCTGCTTCATCAATCAAACCACTGACTTTGGCCTCTCTCAAGTTGTCAATGCATGGTGTTACCAAGGATGGATTGTCAACATCAGAAAGCCAAGGCCAACCCCATATCGCAGTGTCCTTACCATCCCCGATTCTCTTTGCAATCCCCTCTCTAAGAAGTGATTGGCTTGCTAAAACACTTTGCCAAATATAACTCGGGTTAGCCCCAAGCTGAGCATGCAAGAAATCACAGTTGGGGTAATATCGTGCCTTCATAAGTCTGCCCACCAGAGACTCCGGATGCAACAACAAACGCCACCCCTGCTTAGCTAGAAGGGCAATATTGAACTCGTGTAGCTTTTTAAAACCCAGTCCCCCATGGCATTTAGGCAAGCACATTCGGTCCCAACTTAACCAATGAATACCCCTGCTAGTCGCATTCCCGCTCTCCCACCAATATCGATTCATTGCCCGTTCCATCCTGACACACATGGCCTTTGGCAACAAGTAAACTGACATAGAAAAAAATCGGAAGAGCTTGTGCCACACATTTTAAAAGAATTTCTTTTCCCGCCCTGGATATGAATTTACTACGCCACAATTGTAACCTCTCGGTAATCTTCTGCTCAATGAAACGAAGCGTAACAGACTTGTTGCGCCCCATAAAAGAAGGTAAACCAAGGTACTTTCCCAGATCATTGGCCACACGCACACCTAATATATCCGCCACAAATTCCTTTGTAGGGGTCGCCGTACTAGAACTGAACATGATACTGGATTTATCAAAATTAATTGCTTGACCTGAAGCCCCACAGTACATATCCAAAATATTTTTAACCACTTGCACCTCCCTCGGAATAGCCTTAAAGAAAAGAAGACTGTCGTCTGCAAATAATAGGTGCGACACCGCTGGAGCACCTCGTGCCACTTTAATTCCATGAATATCACCCCTACGTTCCGCTTGGTTAAGTAAAACAGAAAGACCTTCAGCACAAAGAATGAATAAGTAAGGTGAAAGAGGGTCACCCTGACGAATACCCCTTGATTGCACAACTGTTCCGGCTACCTCTCCATTGACCGTAATATTATACCGAATTGTTGTCACACATAACATCACAAGCTTAGTCCAATCAGGATGAAAATCGAGGGCATGTAGCATGCCTTCCAAAAATCCCCACTCCATTCTGTCATAAGCCTTGGCCATGTCTAGCTTTAAAGCAGCCCATCCGACATTCCCTTGTCTTGTACGCTTAAGGTAATGTCCTATCTCCCCAGCTACAATAATATTATCCGACAATAATATGTCTTGCACAAATGCACTCTGGTTAGGAGATATAACACAATCCAGCACCTCCTTCATTCGGTTTGCCACAACCTTAGCCAAAAATTTATATGCAACATTACACAACGCTATGGGGCGAAGATCAGAAACCCTCTCCGGTACTCTCTTTTTCGGGATGAGAACAATATTAGTGCCGTTCAAGCCGTGGGGAATAGTAGCACTATGCAGACAATTTAAAACAAAGCAAGATAAATCATGACCTACCACAGACCAGAACCGCTGATAAAACGCAGGAGTCATGCCATCCGGGCCTGGTGCCTTATTCGGAGCCATATCAAATAGTGCCAACTTAACCTCTTCCACTGTGAACGGTCTAAGCAGGCGCATATTCATATCCTCAGTGATGTGAGATTGGACATTATGAAAAAAAGATGTCGCAGGAGTAGCAGATGTAAATATCTCACTAAAATACCTCAATATCTCTTCATTTAAACCCAAGCCATCAACCCATTCTCCATCTTGAGTTTTAATCCTCGAGAGATGATTACTTCGTTTCCTTGCAGTGGCAGATTTATGGAAATATTTTGTATTGTTATCACCATTCTTGAGCCATAACTGCTTTGATCTTTGACGCTAGAAGGTTTCCTCTTGAATAAGCAGTATATTTAATTCAGACTCGGTTTTTAAATAATCAGACAGTGCCCAGGGAAATCGGTTCTCCTTCAGTGATATTAATCGCTTGCGTAACTGAGAGATGCGATTACCAAATTTCTTGAAATGCTCCCTTCCCCACCGCCACAATCTCTGCCCACAACCGAACACTCTTTCCTGGAATTCCATACCAATCGAAAGACCCCAAGCATGTTCCACAACAATCCTACAACCATCATCTAGCAACCATGCAGCTTCGAAGCGGAATTTTTTGCGAACTGGCCACGTCGGGCTCACTTCTAAATCCACGAAAATAGCACAGTGATCTGAAGATAGAGTTAAAAGGTTCTACACTGTTGCACCTTCAAAAATGTCAGACCACTCAAGGGTAGCAACCGCCCTATCCAGGCGTTCTTCAACCCAAGCCTCCGTTCCACGACCACGTTCCCACGTAAATTGGTTTCCCATCATACCAAGGTCCATCAGTCTGCAATCTTGTAAGGCATCACCAAAACCCATCATAAGGGATTCTGGATGTGGGTTTGGACCCCGTTTCTCTGAATGATACAATAAATCATTGAAATCGCCAAGGACGATCCAAGGGAGCGTAGATTGCCCCTTAAGCTGACGCAATAAATCCCATGATTGTTGTCTTCTTGTCCTCTCAGGAAATCCATAGAAACAGGTTAGCCGATACTGAGGCTTACTCGGTAGAGTCACAATAACATCAATATAATTCTGTGAATAACTCAATAAGGTAGCTATGTCCTTATCTCGCCAAAATAATGCTAAGCCTCCTCCCATGCCAATCCTCTCGACACAGAAGACTCCCTCGAAACCCAAACGTGTACGAACAAATTCAACTTGCCCCGCTTTCGCTTTCGTTTCAATCAAAAAAACAAACATGGGTCGTTGTTTGGACACAAGACCCAATAACTCTAGAACTGTACGGGGACCACCCAAACCCCGACAGTTCCAACTGATGATACTCATTGAGACGGGCGGGACTGGCCATCCAGACCCGCCAACAGCAAGTTTTTTGGAACCTCGGACATAGTCGAATCAACAGACACCCCTTCATCCTCACGTCTGCGTTTAAGATCGACATGGATTTCAGGCTCCTTCTCCACCATTACTAGCTCTTTACTGCCACTCCCCGAAGGGCCATCGGTTGAGACTATTTTCACTGGGAGATCGGCGAGCAGCCACTTAGCACCTACGAGCTGAACCTGGCGTCTTTGACCAGCTCGCATTGAGGCATCATAAGGGTAATCTTGGGGCAGTATTCCCTCATCGTAAGCCTTTCGGCAAAATTTATCTGAATGTCCCAATATGCCACAACAAAAGCAAAAAATACTCAATCTTTCATACATGAAGGTAATCCACTGATATGAGCCATTTTTTAGAAGCAATTTCATTCGTCGTTTTAAGAGAGTATTGACGTCCACGGACACCCTGATGCGATAGAAACTACGACGTGAGTGTCCAAAGTTATTAGGGTCAACTGTGATAAACAAACCAACATAATTGCCGATGCGAGTAATGAAGTCTGGGGATGCATAGATGGCTGGGAGATCGTGGATCTGGACCCAAAATGTAACAGAGTCTAGTACAACACTCTCCGGACTCGTTCCTGAAGGGACTTGCTTGCAAACCAGAATACGGTTCTCGAACGACCACGGTCCGTCGTCCACCACCCGCTGTATGTCCTTGTGATGGGGAAACTGGAACAGGAACAGGTCATCATTAATCGGCAAAATCCGAACACCCATGAGAGGACGCCACATCGAGGCCATCACTTGTTGCATATGATCGAACTTCACAGGCCTATCAGTAATGAAACGACCAACCAACTCAAAACATTCATGGATTTCTTCTGCTGCATGAGGCGCCTCGAGGCCCCCGGTTTCCTCTTCATCAATCGTTAGCGTAGCACATCGAGTGACGACGTTTTCTACGTCCATCATGAAAAACAATCGAAACAACGAACAGACCAAAGACAAAAAACTTCACAAAAAGACAGCAAAATGCAAAGACAAACCCTAGAAAACTAGGGAGACACCAGCAAAATGCCAAAATGCAAAAATATGACACTTTTCAAAGTTTTACCAAATAGGGGAGAACTTATTTGGGACGTGAGTTTCTTGTTATAAATGTAACTCGCAAATAAGTTTCTCAAAAATTCATTTCACTAATCGTAATACTATTGCAATAGTTTGACGCTTTTACTAAGAACAACTTACAAATAACACTAATTATATGTAATTTTGTGTTTGATATTTTAACCATGCATATTTTGTATGATGATCTAATCATACAAATTGTAAAAATTTAATGATTTATTTAATACTCTATACTATTTTTATAATTTTTTTTCATCAAAAGAGCGGAGGGGGGCCAATAAGGAACTACAACTCAACTAATTAGTTCTAACTACACTTTGCGATGTATAGCTCAAGGTTGTTCTTATACATGATCTGACAAAGAGTTATTTACAATATGTTAAATTTCTTAAAAAGTTATTTCTAATTTTTAATTTCTTTTATGCCATCGTTACCAAAGACATGCTTGGTTAAAGTCTGCTACCCAATTTTACTCCCACACATGACAACTTTGGCCCTCCCTTGCCAAAACAAATAATACTATCCCAACAAATTTTCTATAATATCATTTATTTTTGTCAGATCACGAAATATCTTGAGTAGATCCGTAATTGTAAGAGGCATCTTTAAATCCGTAATTAAAGGAAAAAGTGTTAGGCAAATTGATTTTTTTTATACGTGAGGGAGTTTGTACTCTCGAAAGTGCGCGGTCAGCCACGCCGACCAAGCTGGTTGTGTAATATTATTATTATTATTATTATTATTATTGTTGTTGTTGTTGTTGTTGATTGATTTCCAATTTTTTTAAAAAATGCATTTTTCAAATTTTAAATTTTCTGTTGTATTTTCCTTGTGCCCAATAAACACCTGACACGTAACAGCCAACATCGAATTTCTTGTCCAAAGAGCAAGGAATCTCCGCACGATAAAACCAAATCATAACCCGGCCCGTCTGCATTCAAACCCAACCAACCTTCACTCTTCACTCTCGACTCTCCACACTTTACTCTCCACTCTTCAGAGCGGTTACCGAAGCTTCTAGCTGTAGTCGGAGCTCGAGAAAGTGCCTCAGAATGTCGAAGAGCGGGGAGCTAGGCGAGAGTTCCGATCCGCGGCGAGGAGAGCCGGCGCCGGCGCTCTCCTCTGCTCCACGAGTTCGAGCTCAGGCGGACTCGTTCCTGGTGACCTGTAGAGTTTTCAGCTTCATTACTTCGCTGGCGGCTATTCTCTGCATCGTCGTCAATGTTTACTCCGCCTTCCGATCCTTCAAAAATGGATATGATGTAATTCGTCTGTCTCTGCAGATACATACGAGCATACAGTTCGTTATTATAAGGAAGTTATTATGTAGTTTGTTTCTGATTTTGTTGTGATTCACACATGCTTTAGGTGTTTGATGGAATTTTCCGGTGTTACGCTGTTGTGATTGCCGTTATTGTAGTCGTTGCTGAGACAGAATGGGGATTCTTCATCAAGTTCTGGAAGGTTTGCTTAATGTTCCTTTGCTTATATATATTTTTAGAATATTTCTATTAGGACATAATCCACTTTATGCTTTTGTCTCTATATTTGCGTACATATTTTCATTCTAGAATGGGAAAATATCAATTGCAGTGTAGTGACAAAACATGTGCTTCTTTAAACAATCACTAATTCCTGATGTCTTCCTTGTATATTAATGTCGCTACCTATGTGAGATGTTATAATTTTTAAAAATGATGTATTACTTCCTTAGTATTTGTACTACTTTTGGAAAATTAGGAAACATATAGCCAGATCGAACTTCATGTCAAACTCATCCCTTAACTTGCTTTCAAATGTGGAAAAATGGAAATGAATGAAGAATAAAGGAACCAGAGCATATATATATATATATATGAAAGGGCTATCGTGCAGTAGTTGCAACATGTCAATGATAAATCCGATTATTGTATGTTGTATAGGCTCTCAGAAAGGTTGATCTATTATTTTTAAATTAGATTTGTTTGCTAATTTGCTTTCTAAGCCAGATGTTATACTAGTAGTTTCTGACAACAATTAATCAGCAAGCATTCCTCTACTGTGTTTTCCTATCAATCTGAAATTTGTTGCCTGTTACGTTTGCCATTAAGAAGTCCATGTCCCTGATCAGACTCTTGAAAAAATTGGTGCAGGTATTGGAGTATTGGGCTGGTAGGGGTATGCTGCAAATCTTGTATGTCCGACTTTTAACCTGATAATGTAAATTATTGCTTGATCATCTACAGAGTAATACATTTTTTTTAACATGGCACTGATTGATCATTTTAACACTTTGCTTTGTCAGACTAAGACATCAATTTCCCCACCTACTCAACCTTTCCACTCCTCTTCTGATTCTGTAATTAGCTTGATTTCAATGGTAATATTTTATGTTTATTTCTAGATTTTTGTGGTTTTTCTAGCGTTGCGGTGATGACCAGAGCTTACCCTGAATCTTATGGACAACGACATGAGATGCTGCTTCTCCAGGATGTAGCAAGCTACTTGCTTCTTGCCTGTGGTGCAATTTATGTCATATCTGTAAGTTTAGCAAGCCTAACAAGTACCTAAACCTCAATAATTTGAATGCACATGCCAGTCTAGAGTGATGTTAGAAGCCCCTGCCTATACAATTCTTGAATCTTTGCTCTGTCTATTTCTCTCTCTCTCTCTCTCTCTCTCCAGTCTTCACTTCCATGCACTTGGGCAAACTACATCCCAACAAACTCAAATATCAGAAATATATTTCAAGACATAAGTTTACCTTATTTTGATGATTTAAGAGCCATTTCATGTAACTTGGGTCACATCGTATTTGGAATTGTCAAAGGTGTTTTGTGGATCATGCACATTTCTGTAATTGATCTGAAGATTTTTTATGTTGCTACAGAATGCAACCTCCCCTTTGTTTGACTGTACATATCTGCTGCTCCATTTTTTTTTTCTAAAAATAATTTTGTTGCAAGCTAATGGGGATAGGACTGGTGCATTTCTGTACATTGTGGTAGTTGAGTTCAGTTTAATTACGGGGTCTTTGATTGATTCATAGCATACATTACACATACCTCTTCCCCTTTCAGGGAATATTATGCATTGGTTTTCTCAAACGGGCTCGCCAGAAGAAAGAAATTTCTAAGGAGCAAACAATCAAGGACCTGGAGGTAATTTAGCAATAAGATGTACTTCGCCTAAATTTCTCAGCGAGCCTGGATTGATGTATTTTTGGCTAGTTAGACATGAGTGGTTGTTTCCAACTGCCTTGGTGCATGATGATATGGTCATATGGTTAAAGATATTTCCTTCCTTTTAGAGCTAAAGGGATCGATTATAGATAGCCGCAAATCTTCAATACCAACTTGATTAGGAATGACAATTTACATATGCCGCCCTATAGGTGCCCACTTCCATTTGAATGTAAAAATCCCACCTGCTATGGCCTATGGGGTGATAGGTCAGGTTTGGATTTTAAGATTACATCTATCTTGTCACCTGACTCATCCATCATATATTTATAATACGGAGTATGTATTAGTGTGTGTATACAAGGGCGTATCTACAGTGGGGGCAGTGGGGCAACTGCCCCCCCTCCCTCCACCCCCACCCCATATATAGCCCTTGTAAATATATATGTGTATCAATAGTACATGTTTATGCATAAGTACAAGAATACAGATAAATGTAAACAAAATATGAGATAGACTAGTTGGCAAATCACGCCTTTGACCCTAGGAAAGGTCGGGGGTTGAATCCTATTGCTTCAACACAACACCTTTTTGGCTTATATAAACCTTCTTTTAATTTTATTTTTTTTTCAAACTATCTCTTTTGTTTTAATATTTCGCCCCCCCTAGAAAAAATTTCTGGATCCGCCCTGTATGACAGTAAAGTTAATTTTAGTATTAACATAGCAATATATGATTTATTGAAAGTTTGAAAGTAAAAATCTTATAAATAAAATTAAAGGTGTAGACTTGTTTGAATTTATAGAATATTGAAGATAATTTTGTTATATTTAAATAAATTTTTTATTGAGCTTAACATATTGCAAGTACTTATAATTAATTTCTTATTTATAAAAGGAATAATAGATATTCTGGTGAATGTCTGCTTCATGGTGTGTTGGGGATGAGTGCTTAAAATTTCACCGAAGTGGATATATGGCTACATTTTCACCCTTAAATCCAGTTGGGATTGGCTACATGGACTCTATGTACATTCAGTTGAATTATTTGATAGCTTTTGCTTTCAACAGCTGTTCTTCATGGAGTTGACATAAGGACCAGAAATACTGGGACCTAGATCTGGCCTCAGAATCTCAGATCCATTACTAAGTTGGAAGTCAGATACTGTGTTCTGTTGATTGCAGAAGTTGATCTGCTACTGGAAAGTTTTATGAGTGTCAAGGCCAGGGTTGGACTTGTTTACGCTTTTACTTCAAACCAAATTTATTTTGTGCATGTTAGAGATTGAGAGAAGAAAATCCTGTATATGATCCAAGTGGCAGAACTGCCGAAGAGGGCAAGAATTTTTTAACCACACTACCCCCCATGCCAATTTGTGGATAGATGAATGCTTGAATTATCTAATTCTCCACTATGTTTTTACTTTTTCTTTCTAGGTATCTTGTAACCAATACATAAGCATTATCTTTTCAGGATTTAGAGCGTCGTAGAGAAGAGCTTGAAGCATTATTGCTTCTAGAAAGGTTTTAGTATGGAGCTACATCATGGCAACCATGAATATCCTTACAGAGTTAGAGTTTGGAAAGCAGATGTATAATCCTCAGATTTGGTTTTTGCATGAGTGGAAACCATTTCATCATCCAGAGGTTGAATACTAACCAGTTATGTCTGAAGGCTGAACGGTACAGGAATTAATTACTCTACCCCTTCTTTTCTGTTTTGGCTAGTTTTGTTTGAAAATAACTGATTATATGTAGTTAGAATGAGCATTGATGTTTTACCTCTTAAACTGTTGAGTTTTGCTTGACGTGGACAACATCAAAGGGTAAAATATTAAATTGGATTTTCTCAACGTTAAAAGGATTTTTGAGACAGACAGACTAGGGGTTGTGAGAACCAGAAGAATTACTGCAAGAGGTCATTAGACTGTTTGGGACTTTGGGTATCCCTCCCTTTGGTTTAAAAAAAAAAATTTACAAAATGTCTTTTTTTCTATTCTTTTCTTTTCAGTTAGGATAGCATAGTGTTTATTTTATCCTAGCACATATTTGGCAATGGCAAAAAATCATGCTTAGTTGTGATTCGTTACCTTCATTTTGTATCAATTCGGCAGGGCAATGCTTATGAGCTTATCAACTCAGGTTATTTTATACTTGAAACTAAATATTTTTACATTATATTAAAATATTAGTACATGTGTGATACTATATTTGTACTTGTACTAATTTTATATATTTGATTCATGAGAATTGCTTGCAGTTCAATTTTTCATAATATTTAATTTAATTTTAGTATATACGTTTTTATATATTTAGAAACTACATTAAAAATATCATTAAACAAAAAATCATTAAATTTTAAAATTATAATAAAATATTAAAGAAAATAAGAAAAAGAAGAAAATTTTGATTTAACGGTCAATATGATTAGATAAAATAAAATAGGGAAGTATATGTTTGGATATAATTGTGTCACTTTATTATATATATATATATATATATATATATATAAAGTCGTCGCACAAAAATATAAACTATTAGTGAATATGTTTTATAATTTTTTTGGCTAATTCAACATGATGAGTTATAAGATCTCAAAGAATGGTACCTTACTTTTGTGAATAAGGCAACTATTATTTCCTTTTTGCTATATTTTGCAAAAGAATAAAGTGGATTGTATAACCAACAGAGCGTTCATAGAGTTCATCATTGACATAATACCGAGATACAATTAGTAAAGAAATTGTTGCACTTGACATTAAAAAAAAAAAAAAAAAAAGAAACAGGCAAGGGTAAAGAACAATTTGAACAGAGAACGTCTACTGCAGTCAGCGACTCTCTCCAAGGATATTCTTCTTCTGGAGTTGAGTGGAAATTCTTTCTTTGATTCTACCTTCAACCCAGTTCTGGAAAATTAGAAAACAAGACATTTCAGTTTTGCTTCAAAGATGTAAACTTTTTTAAAATTTAATAATAATAATAATAATAATAATAATAATAATAATAATAATATTATTATTATTATTATTATTATTAATTAATTAATATTAATATTAATATTATTATTATTATTATTGGATTTCTAAGACTGGTATAAATGTAATAATGTATAATACCCATGCCACCTGATTTGAAAAATAAACCTATTTATCTTCACCACCAGCACTTGCAGCACTCAGATCTACGGACAAATCAACAGCCTAGACCAAATAGGAAAAGAAAAATCAAATCATAAAAAAGAAAGAAACAAATCACATAGTTCATTATATATATCTATTGGTACGAGTTATAAGAAATCAACACATAATACATTATATGATTAAAATACGATCAACATGACATATATATATTTCTTGATATTTTAATTTACCTTTCCAGTAATTTTGGTATACATTTCAAGCACATTCCGTACTGTGGACTCGAAGTGTGTTGATGCATCATAGCTCTGCAACAAAGGATAAGGCAGCTGAGTATTTTAGGCAAAAGAAACCTGCAAGGTGAAGTGTATAGGTGCCAATGATGTGATGCGAAGGACTAAAGACTAATTCAGACCACTCACATCTGATATGAAGCAATTATCTGCAGTGCAATTATTTGTTGGCACAAATCTGTCATAAGTCTCGTAAAATATCTCATCCACAGGTCCAAGTAAATCTACTCCAGGCTTCAATTCTGTTTCTGGATTATCAGTTTCGGCTTCTGTCGACACAAAGGCTATATATTTGCCTTTGGGGGCAACATTGTGAGTATAAGAGCAGCAGAACAAGTACCTGTGGTTTTATACACTCATGAGAAGAGAGTGGTAATTCAGTTCTGTTTCCAAAATGTGTCTGTGTGTGTAATACATGCATATATTATCCAAAATTTTCACTATAAAGAAATAGGCAAGTTGGGAGATTTAGCAAACACACATGTCTGATTTGCGACCAAGTTGTTTCTGAGGCAGAATAACCTGAGCAGAATGGGAGTCGTTTGTGTCAGGGATAGGATGGCTCATTATGCATACTGCACGAGCAACTTTTCCAACCTTGTGGACCTGTAACATGCAATCTGGATTATGAACCAAAACTAACATTTGGAGGTGGAATGTTGAACAGTTTTGGCAGGCAGAAATATCACCTATTCAGTGGAGCAATGCCCTAGCTAGGAACCATTCTAATTAGATTTCTGATAAGTACCTTATCAGTTAAATAGGTTGGATCACAAACAACTTTCTTGCATTTAGCTGTTTCTCCTTCAGAGGTCACACCATAGGCTTTTCCACTGTCGTCAAACTCCACCTATAGTCCAAAAAGTTGCTTATTTATGGAAACTTTGGGTACAATGAAATGTTTAAAAACTGAGGCTTTAAACTTTGAATCTTCTAATGAAGTAGGCAGACCAGCAGACTCAAGGTGGAGCTGGTAAAGTTGAGTTTTGTTTTTTCAAAAACTTATATACTATACCACAAAAAAGTTAGAACTTCGAGCTTATGGGTCAACATGAGAATGATGAGAGTATAACAAACAAAAATATAGATTCCTCATATTAGGGCTTTGCTAAGCATATGATAGATTGTTAATTCAACCAATTTTCCTATGGGTTTACCTTACACTGAGGCTTGTTTAGCATGTATGTCCCACCATAAACTGCACTAAGACGTGCAAATGCCTGAAAAACGTATACACATGTCAAAAGAAGCTAAACAAATTGTAAATTTTTATTATATTAGGATCTTTATTTTAAAAAGTTACTCAATTTCATTTTTTTGATAGTCAATATGATCTTATTTTATTAAATGTTTTGAAATATATTCCGATAAAATATTGAGTTATAGTTCTTGAGATAAGCAATACATAATGTATAGTTTTTGAATATATAACTTAAATTGCATCTTTAATAAATATTGAAATCTTTAATAAATACATAAAGTATCTAAATTATTTAAGTCAAAATTTAGTCAAGTTGATCACTAAAAACTAAAAGCTGGACAAAGTCACAAACGATTTGGATGGAGGGAGTATTTTATTTATTTTTTAACAGACGCGTTAAGGTTTACAACAAATGGACACAAACCTGAGGCAACTCTCCCAGTCCATACATAGGATAGATATATGGAGACCCTGATTGAAAGCGTGCCAAAGACTCTGCATAAAGCTATAAGAAGGAACAAAAAAGGTGTTCAGAAGACAATAGTGTATACAGTAATTTAACCACTGTAAATCAAAGGAAAACATATAGACATCTAGTATATGCTTTAAAGCTTAATTTAGTCAATCTAGTAGGGACAATGTACTAGCTAAATAAACCAAAGAATAAATAAGTATTTCTACGTTAGTATCTTTAAATAATGATGCATGTTCAGTTTAGTAAATAGAGATCGTGTTTTAAAACTTTATCATTTAGTAAGATAGGATCCTCTTTGGTAAAATAGTTAGCCTATCAGCTAATTTTAGTTTATTTGACTACTATTTGACTTAGTTAAAAAAATAATATAAGTGTTTGGTTAATCAACTTTTTGTAACTCCAAAATGCTAAAATTCAAAAAGTCACTCAAAACAACTTTTTCAATTAGTTTTTTAAAAAAGAAATTATATCAAGTAGTTATCAACTAACAAACTAATTTACCAAACACCTTTCTACAATTAACTAATGTTATCAATTGATTATACCTTATAATCCAATCAACTAACAACTATCATCTAACAACCATTTACCAAACAGGGCCGGTATATACTAATATATTGAAACTTTTGTAATGATACATTACCTTGACTTTCTTCACAAACTCTATAGCTGGCTGAGCTAAGTAGTTATCATCGGTATGAAGTGCTAAGGAATGACCAATAAAATCAATTGTATCATCTTCAAGTTCATATTTTCTGCATTAATGGCATTGGTTAGAGATTAAAAGATCTTGAAATCAAAAGCTCTACGTTTGTGAAAGCAGCTCTGAATTAATTAAAAAAGAATCGTAAATTTTTTATATTAAGACCAGTCTTACGTTATAAATTCTTTTGCTGTAATTTTGTCCAAATCCATCCCTTGATGAGTTTTTGGATCAGACTCATCAAATTCTTGAACATAAAGAAAGAATTTTCGGGCACGGCGCTTCTCAAACAGACCCATCAATGAGGACTTAAGTGCTTCAACATCAGTAGCCGGAACTTTGTAGATCTAAAATTAAAGAATACAAGTTTTCTGATTAGGTCTCACCAAATCAAAAGAAATCAATCCATACAATAGTAATATAAAAACATCGGCTTCAATTCAGGAAATTAAACGAACCTTCCCCTTGTTGTACACAAAACTACCATCCACAGCCTTGAAGGTCAAATACTTTGTAACATCAGTATGAATGAGCACTCGAACCAAGGTCCCATTCGCCATCATGAACTACCAAAGCACCAACAGAAGACTTTTAATTTACTAATATAATACATAAGTTACATAAGATGGTACAATAATCTCTCCCAACAAACATGTCGGAAGAGGGGATAGAAAAGAGGGCATGAGATCAACACTCACTGGAATCATGATTACAACAATGAGATAACACAGATTATAACAAATTAATTAGATTTTTATGAAATACCTTCGGAATCATATCAACATTGTACTCTTTGCTAGCTCCTAACTGTTCTGGAGGTTGATCGTTCCCCCTAAACCGCTTCCAAAGCTACAGATAAGAGGATCATCATATACAAAGTCCAGAGGAATTAAGGGATTGAAGAAAAACTTCAAATCATAATATTAACACACACAAATAAATATACTAGAATATATATGTTCTACCTCACTGATCAAGCATAAAATCGTAAATAACAGTCATTGTAAGGTATTTCAATTTGAAGCTGCCCAGAGGAATTGAAGAGACCTTTAAATCATAATATTAGCACTACCAAACACACTAACACTAGTAACACACACACACACTGATCAAGCATAAAATGGATCAGACATAAATAATAGTCATTGTAAGATATTTCAATCGGAAGCTGCACAGAAGAATAGAAGAGACCTTTAAATCATAATATTAGAACTAGCGCACACACAAAGACATATATACTAGAGTATATATGTTCCACCACACGGATCGAGCATAAAATCGTCAAATGAATCATACATAAAAACTCCGTAACAGTCATTGTAAAGTATTTCGATCGGAAATTGCAAAGAGGAATCAAAGAGATCTTAAAACCATAATATTAGCACTAGCGCGCGCGCGCGCACATATATATATATATATGTTCCACCTCACAGATCGAGCATAAAATGGATCAGACATAAATAACAGTCTATTTCGATCAAAAGCTGCATATATATGTGCCTATCCAATAGAATCCAACTAGGTTACCTGAATGAGATTAAGGGAGCTGGATTCTCCTCCATAATAGTCATTTTTATCCATGTGCAGTACCTATACATTATACAGAACAACGTCGCAGAATATGATTAACAAATTGTATCTAGAAATTGAACCTCCATTCGTACACAGATCAACAAAGTAAGCCACCGATCGAGCGAGATGAGAGCGATAGCTAGGTACCTTGAGGCCATCGACGGAGAGAAGGCCGCTGATAATGCACTCCTTGAGGCCGGTGCCGAGGACGATGACGTCATATTCTTCATCCATGTTGGTTGCCGCGCAATGGATCAATCAACCGATCGAGATTGGATTCAGTTCCGATTGATCGAGATTTGTTATTGCAGAGAATTGAAGATTGAGATAAGGTAGAGAGAGATGGAAGAATGACTGTACGAAAGAGATGAGAAGAGTAGTGAAGGAAGATGGAGGGAGTGAGGGAGGGAGAATGAGTGAACGTTTTAATTGGTTGTTAGAGAACGGGTCTTTAGCGGGAACTTTACACCGCCCTTAACTTCCTCCACACTATTGGCTGTTCTAAGTTCTAACCTTTAATTAACAATTTCCTTTTTCATTTTTTTTTTGAAATTTTGAATTTTAACAATTCCGTTTTGTCTAGCAACATGATTGAATATAAATAATCGGAAAATATTGTAAGAATATTAATTACTCATAGAAAAATGTTGTGAAAATTTAGTAAATAATGAGACCCGGAGTCTAGGGGTGCATACCACGAGACTTGAGAAAATAGTCCAGAAGGCTAGGGATCAAGACCCGGAGCAAGTCTCTGGGGCCCAAGATGATGAGTCTCGACTTAGTCTCATATATCTAATGTGTAGGTTTCAACTTAGTCTTGTGGCTTACCATAACTGGCAAATTGTACCACGGACTAAGGTCTACCTTGCATTGTAGATGTTGATTCACAAATAACCTTCAGATTCTGTATTTGTAGTTGACACATTATGCACCTTCAGTTAACAATTTCTGTACTTGTAACTATCATATTGTGTGTCAGCAATTATCAAGTTTTTTTTTTTTTTTACATTAAACTGTTAATTGTAAGTACAAAATGTGTTAACTGAAAGTACAAAATTTTTGTATCAGAATTCAGAATGCAATATGAACCATGTTCATGGTATAACAATTACCATGACTTTAGGATAGTTTGTTGGCACATGTCTTGTATAAATATTGCATTGTCTTGACATTACAGATCATGTTCAATTACATTTCAAATTCACTTGTAATCTCATTACACTCTTTATTAATATAAGTCTTGTCTTCTCAAGCTCAATTATCTTGTCTTTATTACTTTTTTTTTTTATTATTGGATTATTTGATTCGACTACCCAGATTAATTTAATCTATCATTTATATATACTGTTACCTTTATTTTTTATTTATAATAATCAATATTTTTATTATTCAACATAATAGAATTTTCCATAGCTGATATACAAGCATGGTTTTGAAATTCGTACTCTCATAAATAAAGCAGACCTGATAGAAAAATCATATGTACATTTTTTTTTTAATATTCATCTCTTAACATGAGACTATCTTATTGAAATTTTCTAAATTTAATTATATAGTACATTATTTTTAAAACTCACCTTAGTGACAAATAATTCATAGAATCATAAATACAATAAAAATAAAGAGTTTTATTGTCATATGATATGAACTTATGAATGAAAAAATAACATTATTCATCTTGAAATTGGGTTTGTAATATATAGTTCACTCTATATAGAAAATCCATTTTAGTGAACTACATTATTTGTAATTTATTTTTAGTGAATTATAAGTTTATTTTTAGAATATACTTTTCAAAAATGAACTTTTAGTACATTAAGAATAAATCTTCAACATATTAAAACAAACATTTATCAATAATCTACTTTACAATGTGAAACACGTCCATATTCTAATTTGCTCACTTCGTTGGACATCCCCCAGGTACCGAAGGGTAGTGATTACGAGTGATCAATGAGACGTAAATCTGAGTTTACTCTTTTATCATACTTAAAAAGTACGAAACTCCCGTCCATAACTTATAGGCTCAAACCAAGAAGATATTGGAGGTGTTTGATAAATAACTGCTAGGTGATTGGATTAGTGAGGTTGACTAGTCGATAACATTAGTTGATTATAGAAATATATTTGATAAATTAGTTGTTAACTGATATATGAGCAATCTTTTTGAATTTTAACATTTTAGAATAATAATGTTACAAAAAGCTACTACATTTGTAACAGGGTCCGTAGTACTAAAAAAAGAATTGTTACAAAAGCTAATTAAACAAACACTTACATTGGTTGTTTGACCAAATCAAACAGCTAATTAACATTGGTCAAATAAGCTAAAATTGACTGATGAGCTAACTATGTTATTAAAAAGGACTAATAAGTTGTTTTGATTGAGAGTTGAACTTGTAAGTTTGTGATTACCAAAACAAACAGCCTAACCGAATTGAATCAAAATAGTAATTGCATGCTGCCCAGTTAATTGCCAACCAATGCATTATTCTGGGTTGAGTACAATACATTATATTTCCCTGGCTAGCTAAATAGATATCAGAAATGCTAAGGTCGTCCAACACAATTAATGGAGTCGTCCTCATCATAATCATATGCATGATAATTACATATTTATATATATACTACGTGGAATAAGTAGATGCAGATCGAAGCTGCAGCGATCTTCAATCCCTCTTCAAACCTCAGTCCGGGAAAGGTAAGCTGAAAAATTAGACCAAAATCAAGAGAAAATAAAAGCAGAATAAAATGATCATGATGTTGAGGGAGTAATTGAAAGAACTTCGAACTTAGTTGTAAGTTTGGCTTTAAATTAATCAAAACTTAACATGACTATCATGTTAAAGGAAATTATAGGAAGAATTTGAAGTTTAGCCATAAGTTGACACTAGATTAATCAAAACTTAACATGACTATCATGTCATAGAGAGTCATAAGGAGAACTTCAAGTTTAGCAATAAGTTAACTCCAGATTAATCAAAACTTAACACAACTATCATGCTAAAGGAAAGTATGGGAAGAATTTTAAGTTTAGCTGTAAGTGGACTCCAGATTAATCAAATCTTAACATGACTATCATGTCGCAGAGAGTCATAAAGAGAACTTCAAGTTTAGCAATAAGTTGACTCCAGAGTCCAGATTAATCAAAACTTAACACGACTATCATGCTAGAGGGAACCATTGAAATTAAAGAATTTCAAGTAAAGCCGTAAGTTGACCTAATCCAAATAAATCAAAACTCAACTTGACTATCATGCTAGGAGAGTGGCTAAAATAACTTCAAATTTAGTCATAAGGCTATTTTAGATTAATCAAAACTCAACATGACTATCATAGACAATAATGTAATTGAAAGAACTTCAAGTTTAATCATAAATTGATTTCAAATTAACCGAAACTCAACACGACTATCATGCTTGAACAAGTAATTAAATGAATTTCGAATTTAGTCATAAGTTGACTTCAGATTAATTGAAACTCAACATGACTATCATGCTAGACAAAGTAATTAGAAGAATTTCGAATTTAGTCATAAGTTGACTTCAGATTAACTGAAACTCAACATTATGACTATTATGCTAGACAAAGTAATTAAAAGAGCTTCGAGCTTAGTCATAAGTTGACTTTAGATTAATTGAAACTCAACATGACTATCATGCTAGACAAAGTAATTAGAAGAATTTCGAATTTAGTCATAAGTTGACTTCAGATTAACCGAAACTCAACATGACTATTATGCTAGACAGAGTAGTTGAAAGAACTTCAAGTTTAGTCGTAAGTTGACTTCAAATTAATTGAAACTCAACATGACTATTACACTAGACAAAGTCACTGAAAGAACTTCGAGATTAGTCATAAGTTGATTTCAGATTAATTGAAACTTGACTATTATGCTAGACAAACTAATTAAAAGAACTTCAAATTTAGTCATAGTTGATTGTAAATTAATCGAAACTCAACATGACTATTACGTTTGGGGAATTAATTAAATGCTAATAATTAACAAGCATGCATACCCCAACTTGAGAGAAGTATCAGAGTTTTTATAATGATCCTGGAGTTTGTCAGGGAAGCAGCAACCATTTGTGACTGATTCGGACGAGTGTGGTCCTCCTTGAACGGCAATCTGCAATTAGCAAATCCACCAACAAAGAGACAAAAACAACTACCTTAATAAAGTATCAAGAATCATAGGAATTTTGTGTTTTGTCCTTTTACCTCAGATCGCTGTTTCAACTGTGCATTCTCTTCCATCAGTTTAGCTTCCTGCACATTTCACAAACCCTTCTCATATTCAAGAAACCTACATATTTTTTTTATTTATTTTTTTTGGAAATTGGCACCTTTTTTTCCCAAATTATATATTTATATCACTTTTTCACCGTGAATTATTCATTTATTCACTTTTTTTTTTTGAAAACCTTCATTTATTCACATTAGTCCTTCAATTATTCTAAAAGTGACTGCAAAGTTTTTTCTTTTGATATATTAAATGAACATTTTTACGCTTAAAACAAATATTTTATTTATTTTTCTTCTCCAACAAATTATTACTTATATGTAGTGATGATTACCGTTCGGTTCAAACCGAACTGGACACTGTAGCAACCGAGTCGAAAGGTTCTGGTAATGATTCAGAACTGGAACCCACTATTTGGGTTTCGATTTATTAAAATCGCGAACCGGAAAAACTGGATCATGAACCGCGAATTGGAACAACTACTAGCATTAGCTTAAAATTAGAATTATAATATTTGCAAATTGTGTATATTCAATTCTTTTTCATATTTATTCTAATTTTGATATAACCACGGTTCAGTTCTGATTTTGAATCGTTGGTTCATGGTTCCGAATCCAATTTGAACTGCGGGTTCAAACTCTTTTAAAAAGTTCTATTTTTAAAAAAAAAAATAGTTTAAATTCAACAATGTATTTTATTTTATCTTCAATTCGAAATTAGAACCGACAGTTCAAGTTCGCGATTTTAATAAACTAAAACTCAAATATTGGGTTCTGGTTCTAAATCGTAATCGAAACCTTTTGGTTTGGTTGCTACAGTCTCTAGTTTGGTTTGAATTAAACCGTGGTCATCCCTACATATAAGGGATAATTTGTTGGAAAATGAAATGTCCTTTTAACATATTATGAGAAAATATGGTCGCTTTTAAAATAATTAAGAGCTAATATGAATACATGAATAATTCAAGATAGAAAAATGCTATAAGTGTATCATTCAAGAATAAAAAGTTTCATTTTTCTTTAACTACCATTACCAATCACCTTTTTTAAGAAATTGGACAAAAATTCAAATATTTTTCAACTTGTTTTGTTCACTATCTAGTATCTAGAATGGTTTGAGTTTAATTTACCACCATCCATCAAAAGTAGCTGAAATTTTCTATTACTTATCAAAGGTGAACCGAAAAGTTTGAAATTTTTAAAAAAAATTTACTTAATGGTTCGAGAACTTTGATAGTGAAGATGACTTGCCTTTTTCTTTAGAGCATTGATTTCTGATAGTAAAATATCACCCTGAAAAACAGAAAGACAAATCCTAAGTTAATCTACATACAAAATAAAATATTACTTATTTTGTTTCAACTAAAAACTTAAACTAATAATAAAACTATATGAGATAAGTTTATATTTTGTACATTATATGTTGTAAGAATTAAAGAGATTCAACCTTCTTTCTCATGATGCGACTTAATCCTCCCTCGACCATTTTCTCCAATTTTACCAAGTCGGCCATGCCAAGTTCTTGGAGATCTTCTCCATTGAGTTGCCTGGCACAAGTAAACTTCAATTCCATTCTAGTCTTAAACGCTATTCGTAACAAACAACATAACATTAATAGTATCACATGCTTGCACGCACACTAGCTAACAATTAACTGTTATACCTCAGTTCCCGACTCTTCTCGGTAAAATCCTTAGCAAGCCCCGCATAAGTTATGCTCTCTCGCTATAAACAAAAACAACATAGGATTTTCGTTTAATACAAGAAAAAAGATTGGTATTTAGTAACTAATATTTGTTTCACACTAATGTTACAAGCAAATTTGAATTAGATCAAAGCAGCCTTCATGCATATAAACACAAATAGATGACCTGATGATAATGAAAACATATAGTTCCATTAATGAACGGCTGTGATTGTTACCTGGAGACTGGGAGATGGCTGATGCTCATCACCTTTCTCCATGTGCATGCTATGCCTTGTAATCACTTCCTCCATACTTAAATTTTGTACAATAAAGAACATATATAGCAGCAAATAATCAGCTTCTATATACACACTGAAGAATACTAAACCAAATGTATAAGTGATATCATACATACATATATACATGTACGGTCTCAAATAAATCATCTTCAATCTCATCTCAAATATAATGATCTTGTTCAATTATTAGTGGTAAAAGTCACAATGTTTCAACTAATTATAACATTTGGAACAATACTAGTGAATTACTCGATTCTAGACTAAACTAATTATTATCGTTTGAAACAATATTAGTGAATCACCCAATTCTAGATCAAACTAATTGTTATCATACAAAACAATATTAGAGAATTATCCAATTCTAGACTAAACTAATTGTTAGTTATAATTTGAAACAATACTAGAGAATGATCAAATTCTAGACGTACTAAACTAATCGTTATCATTCAAAATAATACTCTAGAGAATTATCCAATTTTAGACTAAACTAATTAATATCATTTGAAACAATACTAGTGATTAGTGAATTACCCAATTCTAGATTAAACTAGTTTATCATTTGACACAATACTAGTGAATCACCTGATTTTAGACTAAACTAATTGTTACCATTCAAAACAATACTAGAAATTATCCAATTCTAGACATACTATATAAACTAATTGTTATCACTCGAAACAATACTATAGAATTATCCAATTTTAAATTAAACTAATTATTATCATCTGAAACAATACCAGTGATTAGTGAAATACCCAGTTCTAGATTAAACTAATTTATCACTTGAAACAATACTAGTGCATCACCCGATTTTAGACTAAACTAATTGGTATCATTCAAAACAATACTAAAACATTATCCAATTCTAGACATACTATATAAACTAAACATTATCCAATTCTAGACATACTATATAAACTAATTGTTATCATTCGAACCAATATTATAGCATTATCTGAGTTTAGACTAAACTAATTATTATCATTCGAAACAATACTAGTGATTAGTGAGCGAATTACCCAATTCTAGATTAAACTAATTTACCGGCCATTTGAAAGCCATTTGAAACAATACTGTACCAGTGAATCACCCGATTTTAGACTAAACTAATTGTTAGTTATCATTCGAAACAATATTACTGAAATACCCAAACATTATTGTGAAAATCGAAATCATGTAAATATGGGGAAAATGCCCATTAATTCCTTATTCCCATCTCTATTTTGACCAGCCACTGGTTGTGTATACATGTTTCCCCATTCCAAACACCATGCAGCAGCCTGCCGGCCGGCAACATATGACGACACCCATGTCGTCATTCAAACACCAGTTACTAAATTGAATACTTACATAAAAGATTCTCAAAATAAATAATTATATATATATTATCTGATCTGACATTTATTAAAAAAAATTAAAAATTTGCAGGTAGAAGCTACTGAATGGTCTTATCTTCATCGTACGTATATAGTACGTACCTGGAATTTGAATAGTGGAAGAGTTTTCCGGTGGCGGAAAAGACGATGAGGCCAATATCGACGTCGCAGAGAGTTGAAAGCTCCTGAGCTTTCTTGAAAAGCCCTCGTCTTCTCTTCGAGAATGTCACTTGTCTTGCCGTCAAGTTGTCTATCTTCTTGATCTCGATTTTTGTTCTCACCATTTTTACCACCAATTAATTAACCTTAGCTTTCTGAAACAAATATATGTACCATAAACCATTCATGGAAAAACAGCTTTAATTTTGTTTGAAACCTTACCTAGCTTTCTGTAACAAATTAAACGCAGCATAAATTAATCATGGTAAATTACTAAATTCAAAGAAAAACAGCTTTAATTTGCTGGGTTTTTCTCATCAAGCTTTAATTTTCTTTAAAACGGCAAAAATAATTACGGAGTAAATCTTAATTATTAATGGAAAATTGAAGGAAAACCAGCTTTAATTTTGTGTTTTTTTTTTCTCCGAAGATGAAATCAAGCTTTGATTTTGTTTGAAACGACAAATGTAATTAACCATTTAACCTTAACTAGCTTTAATTTCTGTAGCAAATGTATGTACCATAAACTATTCATGGTAAATTCAAGGAAAAACAGCTTTAATTTTCTGGGTTTTCTCTGAAGATGAAATCAAGCTTTGATTTTGTTTGAAACGGCAAATGTAATTAACCTTAACTAGCTTTCTTTAGCAAATGTACCATAAACTATATATTCATGGTAAATTCAAGGAAAAACAACTCTAATTTTCTGGGTTTTTCTTTGAAGATGAAATTAAATCAAGAAAACTTAGATCCAGTAAGCACAGCAGCCAAGTACTATGAAACGGGATCTAATCACCAATTAAACCAAACCCTTATATGTAACAGTACCTTAAAGCTAAGGCAACATATACATACAAAAACTAAACCACAATTTCTTATATACTTATATGAGCTGCAGAAATGTTTTCTGGGCATTTTCTTCTGCAGAAAATTATGTTTTTTTTTTCAAAAAAAAAAAAAAAAGTTTTCTTGAATATAACTGTAGGATGGTTTAAAACGACAGCAAAGAGGAAATTAAATTAAAACCCCAAAAAATGCTGGAAAACTCCTCAACACAGCAGCCATGAAAGATGGAAGCTCAGAAAACCCTAGCTAGAGAGAGAGATGAAGAATCTGGCAAGTGGCTGAGCTAAGCTAGGTGAGGGTGAAGATTTAATATGAGTGTGGGGAAGAAGAAGAAGAAGAAGAAGAAGAAGAAGAAAGAAAACCTTAAAATCCGGAAACAGATTACAAACAGCAAAGAAACATCACATGGGGAGAGACTGTTTCTTGAGATTACCTTTCGTAGGATATGCTGATTAAGGTTGTTGCTGTGTGGAGATGGATCCAACCACTTCTACCCAATCATCTAGAGAGAGAAAGAGGGGGTGAGGGAGAGGGGGAGAGAGAGGAAACTCCTTTTTGTAGCCTTCTTTGTTTTCTATGTTTCAATCTATTTTTTAATCCATTTTTTACTTTCCTTTGTATTTGGGAGTTGAGGGTGACTTGTATGTATATTATGTACGGAGTGTGGACCTGTTGTGCTTATATATGGTTTGTATGTGTTCTATATTTGGCCAAACATGTGCCTATTGCTTACTAGCTTAGCATGCCTACTAGTCATCTCGCTTTCAAAGACTAATCTCCAGTTCTCCACTGCTTCTCATGATATTGATTAGGTTTTCTTCACATGGAATTTATTCACGTTTTCTTTAAAGAAAGATAATGATACTCCTCCGGTCCCATTTTATTCAATCGTTTAATATCGTGGACCAGGATCACTGTAGACCCTGGTCCAATATATATACAAAATTTATGTTCATAATGCACATAATTACATAGCTGAGAATACATAACCACTTAGCATAATACATATACGCATTATGGATTGACATTCATAATGTACAGAATTATATAGATGAAAACACATAAATTCATATGTACTTATTTTAAAATATTATGTTTATGTGTATCTATATTATGTTAAGTATATATGTGTTCTCAACTATATAATTTTGTGCATTATGAGCATGAATTCTATACATTATGAAGTCCAATTCGGTATATTGGATTAGGTCCACATTGCATTGTGGACTTTGGTCCACAATATAAATTGCCCATTTTATGTGTCTGGTTTGATTAATTAACGAGGTTTGACTGGTGTTATTTATAATCCAATTTTTCATAATATTAAGTTTAGTATTAGTATACAAAATTTATATATTTAGAAACTACTATACACTAAAATGCTATTAAACACAAAAATCAAATTTAAAAATAAGTAAAAAAAAATACTAAAGAAATTAAACAAAGAAGATAGAATTGATTTGACTCATGAATACTAAGTAGGATATATAAAATGAGACATAAGTTGTATTTTTTTTCCTAAATTATAGCAATATAGTTTATATTCTCCTTCAAATCTTCAATTATTAAAATATCTACTTAAAAAAAAAAACTTGGGTGATCCTATCTTGCTTCACTGGATTAATCTTAGGTCCTGGAATTTGAACACCCACATTGTCACATTCAATCATGACTTTTAAGTCAAGTGATGAACCTACTATACGCTAAGCCCCGTGCAATATATATATCTACTTTTTTTCTCCTTTATTATACCTGAAGTGACTATTTTTATCCAAATCCATAAACTATTTGTGGTAGACATTCAAAATTTTTAAAACATGAAGGATTTTAAAGGAAGATTAGCTAAATAATCTCCCAATGCTTCTTTTTTTTTTTTTTAATAGCTCAAGGCTCAAACATACAAATATATAAGATAATTTTTCCCAATTCTCATTCTTTAATTTGACATGTAATTAGGATTTGGATCGAAATGAGAGTTGAGAGAAATTATCTTATTTATTTTGTAGTGGCATGCGCTTGATCATAACAATTTGTATCAGAGCAGGTTATGAGTTACTCATGTTGTGTAATTGAGGCTGACAGGTATTAGGAGGAGATCATATCGTCCTTTTTGCATATTGGTAAGCGATGAATCATAAAAATTTGGTACCAGCATGTCAAATAATTTAGAAATGTTTTTTTTTTGAGAGTAGAAATGTTTTGTTCTTCTAATAATATAAATCTAGTGATTATACTTTTTGTTAAAGAAAATTTTTAAAACTTCTTAAATATTTTTTCTATTTATGATATTTGAAATGACATGTCTTTATCAAATTATTATCACTACTTTTCATTAAAAAAAAATACACGTAAAAGTCTAATTGGATACTCTTAACTCTTAAGCCAAACCCCATTCTCTTTTTAATCATGGAGATTAGTTCTATTAACTACCCGGCCTACATACGCCTTTGAAGAATCTTTCTCCAAGTATTAAATATCTTAAATAGGTTGGTATTTGCCACCTAGTTAATTGATGGAAAGTTGATTAGTTATCTATCACAATCGTAATGTACGAAGGGGGTAAATTACCAATACAATTAATCATATCATATATTTTTTGTTGGATCACAAATGTTTACAGTTATGATAAATTATAATTATACATATCGAGATTAATTTTACTTATATCGAGTATAATTTCAAAATATGGCGACCTATAATTAAGTCAGATAGAGGTGTCAAGATGGACCGTCCAAAGGCCAGCCTAAATCGTCACGCCGCTCTCGCGGTGAGGCGGGTTAGGACCTATAATTTTTGGTTGGCAAAAATGCAGGTCTCGCGGGTTGGCGAGCTTTTCAATATATATATATATATATATATATATATATATATATATATATATATATATATATATATAAAAGTGAGACACACACGCAACATTAAAAAAATTAAATGTAACTTTTTTAATTTTTAATCACACAAAAAATAAATATTAATTAGGTTAAATTATTTGAATATAAAATAATAATGTGATCTTCGTGGGTCAGCCCGTAATGACCCGTAAAAAAATAATAATAATAATAAACAAAAAAACTCACCGTAAGACGGGTCTAATGGGACTACTCTACATTAACACTCCTAAAGTCATCGAATATATGTCATCTCATCCCTTGGTCACTTACCCATATGTTATGACTTATGAGTTATGATGATGGGTGGTAATTTTTTCCATTTAATAGTTATATAATATAATTGCATTAAATTATGACGAGTTTTACTAAATTTCCAATTGGTGGTATGAGTCAACGGTTTTTTTCTTCTTTTTTCTTACAACAATTAATTTGCTACTTAGTAGAGCTCTTACCCAGTTAATAACTTATTCCATTTGAAGATTTCAATTAGAAATACTTGATAATTTTGTGTTATATATAGGCTAAAGTTCATGTGATCACACATTTCTTTGTAAACTTTTTTTTTTTTTTAATGTAGACATATTATGACATTTCATTTTGACAAATTAATAGCTATGACTTTACTGATGAAACTATAGGTAAAAAAGTATAAATTAATTAACATCATACATTCATAAGAGGTTACATTGACCAATGGATAGAAATTAATGGATGCATTTGAAAACGCTTGATATTATTATAGTATATTTTTGAATAATTCATAGTGCAATTAGGGTTTATAATAGTGCACTTACATGTACCCACTATTAGTTATCCGCAAGTGCCCTATAAAGCATTTCCAAATGATTAAGAAAATGTCACCATTTTTTTATTTTACCATTTATTCTTAATTTTTAGTCGTTAATCAACCATATGAATGTATGAGCTAGATTAATAATTAACACTTTTTTACATTGCACATTATTTTCACTTGTAAATATACAATTATCATCCACATTGCTACACACACACACGTGTGTGTGTGCAGGTGCGGAGGTGCAGTGAGATGAGAGCTATTGATTTTGTCTAAATCAACATCCAGGATTAACCGATTAACAATGCTGAAAAAAATTGCGGTGGCAATTTGGTCATTTTATATATTGGTCAAACTTAAGGTGCATGATTTATGTGCTTAAGGTGCGTCCGTTTTTTAGTGAGATCTTAAGGTGCGTTTTTGTTGAAACTTAAAGTGCATTGATCTAAAGTTTTATGTGCGTGATTTTCCTTCTTAAAGTGCATGATTTGTTTGCTTACGGTGTGCCAGTTGTTGAAACTTAAGGTGCGTCGGTTTAAAGTTTTAGATGCGCGATTTTCCCTCTAAGGTGCGTGGTTTTTCTTTTTAAGATGCATAATTTATGTATTTAAGGTGCGCTAGTTATAATACTTAAGATACTTTCATTTTAAAGTTTTAGGTGTGTAGTTTATGTTATTAAAATGTTTTGTTTGTGTGTTTAAGGTGTTTGATTTAATTGTGTTCTTAAGGTGCTTTATTTGTGTGGTTGAAGTGCTTAAGGTTAGGTGCGTCAATTGTACACTTGTGTGTCCTTTTGTGTTAACTGCACTTCCGCACGGGAAATGATGTTTGCACATGATCCAGTCTTTATATATATGTGTGCGCGTGTGCAAACAATTTATGTGAGATTGTATCACGAATCATTGAAAGTAGAAAATATAGTAAATTGAAAGTAGATCTATAACACCTCATTGAGAGTAGAAAATGAAGTATGAATTGAGAGTAGATGCATTATTGTTCATTTAAAAATGATCCAATAATCGATGAACCAAAAGTAATTAAAAAAAAAAGAAGCTATTTTTAATTTTATACAAAGTAGGATACTCATCAATTTACAAGAAATATCTTAGAGCATCCCATTATATTCTCCAATAGGGGTATTATGATAGTTTTTACATAGCTAAAGGCTTTTCTTGGTTTTTTTTTTGTAAAGACTCTAGTTTTTGCAGTGAAAGAAAAAAAAAAGTCAATAAACGCAATTGAAGCCTCTAAAATTTTGATCATTTGATTTTTTTATTATTAATTTTTTAAAAATTTCAGATTTTTTTTCCTTTTATTTTCTCTCCCTCCTCTCTCTTACATAACTTCCTAAATATTGAGTGAGACGTAACTGAATTTATAAGGAATAGGTGGTGGCAGATATGCTTCAGCAGTAGAATTTGTGGAGACTGTTTTCTCCGTACAACAAGACCATGCGGCGTCACATGGATACACTGTACCTCGTATCCCTCGTGTTCCCCACCTTCTAATTTCTCGCGCTATTTCATCTTTAAATCTCATCCCGACTTCTCTTTTTTCCTATCTCGAGTGTCGACACGATATTACCATTTCTTGGGCTGTTGAGCTAGGCCTTACTCCGTATTTTATTGGTCTGGGCCGAATCGGGGTTGTCTTGGGCCGGACATGACCCGTTTTTTACATTCAACGAAAAGATCCAACATTGTACCAAGCCCGGCCCGTTTCCCTTTACTAACCTTTATGAACAATTGTTATGCCATGGACCCGGTCAGGTCCACCTCCACCTTTCAAGGTGGATTTGGGTTCAAAATGACGTTTTTTTGCTTTAAAACGATACCGTATGAAATTTAAAAAAATAATTACTTTATAGCCGTGAACTTGTCTTTTGTTTTTAGAATTCATTTCTTTATATTCACAATTTTAAAACTGAATATTCACAATTTTAGATTTTAATATACAAAATTACAGAACTCTATATTTACAATTACAAAATTCTATTCATCAGTATAACAAAATTTTTGAACTCAATATTCACAACAAAAGAAAAGAATATTGTTGGCTGAAGAAATAGTGCCACTAACGACACTGTTATTATAGACACACATTTTGGACTTGTTTCCACCTTGCAAGGGATGGTGTACATAGCATAATTTGCCCTTTGGCGAAATCCAAAAGCCGCATTAAGCAGGAGCAAAAACGTGCATGTAAGGACTTGTACCGTGTGCTAGAGATGGTGTACCGTGATTTGGCAATGGTCATTTTCAGCTCTAGAGGATGGAGATGGAACCCATTGTAGTCCAGTCTGTAAAAACACATTTAAAGCCTCGTTTTCTCCGTCTTTCTTGGAGAGTTTTGATCCAACCGACACCAACCAACGATTTGTCAGCGGCACAAACTAACTTTTTGAGTACCTATGACATGTACGCATATATAGCCACACATTATTTCGTGCCCTTCCAGCAATCAGTGGAATAAACGAGGGTGTATTCCCTTTTCAAACTGCGCCTACAAGCCTAGATCTCTGCAATGGCTGCTAAACCGCTCTTTCATTCCTCTGCTGCGTTTCAGAAGGCTTCTGATTCCCCACAGGTATATAATTCTGCGCTTATCTCTCTCCGGGCGTTGAATTTGATGATTTATTTGGGTTTTTTTTGGTGCAGATCTCCAGTGCCCAGTTTAGATCCTCGGAAGTTGAGCAGACCCGTTTCAGATCATCGAGTTTTTCTAAGTATGTGCAAGTGTGAACCCTTTTGTCTCTGTGATTAATTTTCACCTTTTTGTGTTTTGAAGTGACAAGGAAAACCCACAATCCAATTGGGTGCACAGATAAATCGGCCTGATCTTAATCGGCACCCGCACGGGATAAATTCGTCTCGTGATTTTAGTTGACAAATACTCCTTAATTTTTTAGCTGTTAAATGATCACGAGGAGATGAAATTAATTTAAGTTGACCAGAGCTGATCGACTCAAACTAAGAAGGCGGGGTCTGGGTGGGAGTTGATTATTATTCCTAAAATGGGAAACTTCTTTTGCTGGTTTCCAAATTGGACAGTAGAATTGTAGCATTACTTATAGTAACAGATACTTTCTATATTTGGCAACTAAATCAATGTCTCTTTTGTAACCTTGTGCATTTTTGGAAGCTTTTTGTTTTCATTGGCTGTTTTTATAATTTAAAATCCAAAAGCTCAGGCTTTGATTATATTATATTATAGAAGTAACCAAGTGCAGACTGGTAATACAGTTGGTAGTTAATGTTAAGTTCACTGTACCTCTGCCCAGCTTTTGTCCAATATTATCAGGAGAATGAACTCTTAAAGTGTGTGTGTGTGTTTATGTATATGTATATGTACATGATAGGTTGAGGATTTTATCTGAGAAAGTTAAACTTTGAGATGCAGGAGAAATCCGGCTTTGAGAATGAAAAATTCAAGGGATCCTATGAGTTTGACACAGGAAATTGTTGATGACAAAAAGAAAACCGCAGTTTTGACTGAAAGTGCCCCTGATCTGTTCTCTGAGATGAAGCATCGGTTTTTGAGCTTCAAAAAGGAAAAATACTTGTGAGTGTGTGACCTTATTCTTCATGTTTAGCTCAAATTGGCATCACCAATCTGATTCTTCTTATTCCTTTTGTTTTTTGGGTGGGGTGAATAGGGCCGACTTAGAACGTTTCAAGGCTCTTGCCAAAGCTCAAGCACCGAAGGTATTAGCCTTACGTTTTTGTTTTGAAGCTTTTTAGATTCTCTCGTTCACTGTGATATAGGGGGTTAGGCAGTACCCGATATTTGCCTTATTTTATGGTCCATGTGATGAAATCCTTATCTGACAATTTGAAGGACAGTTTATGGTGATTGCTTGTGCAGACTCTCGGGTTTGCCCCTCTAGTGTCCTGGGATTTGAACCAGGAGAGGCCTTTGTAATACGAAATGTTGCAAATTTGGTGCCTCCATACGAGGTAATGAATATTGGCATTTACTTTGTCTGACACACATCAAGCTATAGTTGATGAAATGTCTATTGTGAAATAAATATGCATTTGTTATACATGAAACTGCTTCGTCTGTGCAGAATGGCCCTACCGAAGTAAATGCTGCTCTTGAATTTGCTGTTAACTCTCTCAATGTGAGTAAATTCTGCAGACCGATCTACTGTCATGCTGATCTGTCCGTTTCAACTTTTGTGACTTTTTGAAATGCTGTATATGAGATTGATTATGAAAATTCTTTAATTGAGAATTGACATATAATAGTCGGAGTACATAGAAGTTTGACACAGCCAAAAGAAAGTTTTCTTGATCGTAATCGCGAAATAACAGAAATACATAGTAATCTAGTATGCTAGAGCCATCTTGATTATCTATGAATGATGGAGAATCTCTGATTATACAAATTGTCATTTTTTCTTTGATAGTTTTTTTTTTTTTTTTTTGGCGAGTGCGGGATTTATTACTGTTCATGTGCTGGTGACTTGTAATGTATCAAAAAACTCGAAAGTATCAAAGATCTCGATATATGTTTCAATGTTTGGCTTGGTCTGTGCAGGTGGAAAATATACTAGTCGTTGGCCACAGCTGTTGTGGAGGCATCCGCGCCTTAATGAGTATGGAAGATGAGACGAATTCTAGGTATGCCGAGTATTATTCTTCTATTTCTGTTGTTCTCCCCTCTCCCTCTCCCCACGCCTCTTGGGAGCAACAACTGTAGCTAAACAAGAAAACAGTTTATGCACCTTCTTAGCCTCTTATATTTGCTTTGCAGTAGCTTTCTTCATAATTGGGTAGCTGTTGGGAAGACCGCAAGGTCGAACACCAAGGCTGCTGCATCATTACTCGGCTTTGATCTACAATGCAAGCACTGCGAGAAGGTGCAGTTCCTTCTTTTTTTTTTTTTTTTTTTTTTAAATTATTCTGTTTCTTGTTCGAGACAGTGCAAAAAAAGGCGTTTTTTTCATCTAATTCTCTGTTTACAGGAATCAATCAACCGCTCGCTGCTGAATTTGCTCACGTACCCGTGGATAAAGGACAAGGTGGCGGGAAGGCAGCTCGTGATTCATGGTGGCTACTACGACTTCACCAACTGTTCATTCGAGAAATGGTCTCTCGACCACGAGGAGGATGATAACTCTAGCGTGGATAACCAATACTCGACTAAAAATCACGAACTCTGGAGCTGACTTGCTCCTGCATTCTCCCCATATTATTTAGATGAATTATATGTAATGCAACTTTGTTGTGTCTGTTTACATACTCTGATGTTTCATTGTGGTGTCTTTTACAAACTTATATGTATGTGTGTTGTATTGATGAAAAGATTGCTTCCACTTTCCATTCTGCACTTTTTCCATGAATCTGCAGCTTGGTTTCTCCTCAGATTGCATGGAATGAACATATTCATGTTTTATCAGGTTGTGAATATTTAATATTGTTTATTTTACTGATATTTATCCACACATTGACATCACCACAACTCTTTTGTGAGAGTAAACATGTATGCAAAGCTGTCCTAAGGTTCGTTGTTTGTTTCGTCATCAATCCTCAAGCTTTAAATATTATTACCTATATACATATCTATCACTACTACTAAGTAAACATGTATGAAAAGGTGTCATAGGGTTTAATTATTTGATAATGAGATCGGAGAGGTCTACTACTGTTGAGCTAGATTGGGAGGTCTACTACTAAAAAGACTGAGAAGTCTACTACTAATATAATAAGACCGGGAGGTCAACTAACATGTCTAACAATGAGATCGGGAAGTAGGCGTGCACTCTCGATGTCGGAAAATGTGCTTGAAAGATCGAGAAGTGAGGGCACTTATGAGGTTGAGAAGTGTACTGGTGAGATCAGAAATACACTAGTGAGCTCTGTAAAACAAGGGAGTTGCCATATAACCCTCTACCACTTGGTTTACAATACCATTTAAGATTTGTATAGGGATATAAATAGTGTAGTGTAGCTATGTCCATATACATGAAAAATTAACAAATAGTTTCAAAAGAGGAGTTAGAGTGGATGAAATATAATTCTCGTATCAGGATGTCACAAGTTTAGTTTTTGTTAACATCATTTTAGTTGAGCCCGTTGCATAGGGTATAAGGCAGTTTATCTCTTTATGTGTGGAAAGAAGAGCTAATGAGTATGGATGAGATACCACGAGCCTTTTCTAACTTAATTAAAAGTATCAATTTAGGTTCTACTAAAGACACCCCGCAACTTAGTACTACAATTTTTTTTAATCCTAGAAAAAAAAAAGCATGAAAAATTATATATATATGAAATATGAATTGAACATGTACTTGGATAGTTGGATTTGCTCTTTATTTTTCTGGTTGGTTTAGGATTAACGCTTAACTCGAACCGGTTCAACCCGGAAAACCGAATCCCTTACAGACATCATATAAATAGGACCCGTCCTCGAGGTCTTGAAGCTCATATTTCGCACTCTCGTCACCAGGTTACACCTTCCATTCTTCCCCGCGAAATCAAAGACTTCACCGGAGCTTAGGAAGTCGCCGTCGGCGAGGGGTAAACTAGTGTTTCATTCATTCCCGACGGCTCTCTGGTTCCAATTATTGTGCCAGGTTAGTATCTCATCGGCATTCATACTTAACCAATAATCATACTCCGGTACCTTGTCCCTTTCCATTGGTTTCAATTTCTCAACTCCCACAAAGAATCACACGATTTGAATTCTAAACTTCGCATCTTTCATCCTATTCACGGCGAATTCAACTTTTTTTGGTACCTGATTCAGTTGGCAATATCTCTTCTTATCGAGTACTGGATTGCTTTTTTAATGGGCAAGCGCTTGGGAAGATATGATTGACAAGTAAATGAATAGATTGTGTTTGTCTCGTCGTTTCAGTATTTTGGGAATTTTCTTTTGGTTGCAGGTTTCTTGAGGAAACATGGGATATGAATCTGGTAGCGCATCCCACGATGGTCGTGATGAAGGTAATTATTATTATTATTATTATTATTATTATTTATTTTTATTTTTATTATACCTTCATAAAAGGAGCATAAAATCTTAAGATAGAAATGAAACAAACAAAAAGGTGAATTGCTGGGATTGAACTTATTCTTTTCCATATTGAATTTCAGTTCTGTGAGAGCTTTATTGCTTTTGAAGGGATGGGTAGAAAGCAGTTGAGTGGAGATGGAATGTAACTATTATTATGGAATTTATTAAGTTTGGAAATTGGAATTATGGCAGCTATTAAAAAAATGCATGAGAACCTGTAGTAATAATGTCATAAGGGTGATTAAGGAGTAGGCCATCAGCTAGGTGAATGGAGGTTAAAGTAGGGTTCAACTTTATTTTCATTTGCCAAGGTGTGGGCTCATCTCTTACACTGTTGGGAAAATAAATATGACATCACTTTAATAGATTATTAGGGTAAATTATATTACTAGTCTGTAATCGGTCTAAACTTGATCAAAATTATGCAATTATTTCTTCATTAAACTAGGACTAGAATCTGACTCCAGATTTTCCTCCTTAAATCTACTAGACTTTCAAAGGCTACGCATTACAAACATCATGGAAAATTTGCTCTAGGATAATGTAATAGAACAACTTCACTTCCATCACATTTGTTGAAACATTGAGATCAATTGACTAACGATAGGTATTTAATAATTTTTTGTTGCACAAGTAATTGCCAACTTTTATGTCCTTGATTGACTGGATAATCTTGATGCCGTAGTAGTTGTCTTATTTGGAAGCTTGGTTTTGATTCACTATTCAATGTTTTGCTATGACAGATGATGATGATGAATATGAGGAGGCTGGTGGTGGCAACCATCTTTTGGGATTTATGTTTGGAAATGTTGACTACTCTGGGGATCTTGATGTTGATTACCTTGATGAGGTGATTATATATATTTAAGTTTCAGTCTCTACTTTGACAGGAGATCCCGTATTTTATTTTTTATTGAGTTTTCTAAGAATTTTGATGCCATAATCTTATCATCTATTCCAAACTGTGCCTCACTTTTGGGAGATTACGTTGCATTCTGCAAAAAGCTCCTCTTTGATAAAAATTTCTTTCCTTAATATGTTGCAATTTAAAAATTCCCAGCTTTTAAACTTTACTTTCCAATCTTTAGCTGGTGTAAATCCGATTATTAATGTTACTTGCCTCCTTGAAAACCTAAAATCTGGTTGAGATTTCCAAAGCTTCCTTATTTCTAAAGTTTCAAAAGCTTGGTTTTTCTCTGGTAGGATTTTCCAACTGCCAAAACTTGCCAATTGCTTAAGCATATTAAACTCTAGACTTGATAGAGTGTTAGTGGATTACTTATTAAAAGAAATATGTGTGAAGAGGGTCTTTCTGTTGCATGTGTTAAAATAGGAAAGTTGATATTGCAAGTTGAAGATAGAGAATTTATGCCTGGTGAGACATGGTGATTAGAAATGCATTTGGAATGATAGAAATAAAGGTTATCATCTTGTTAGTAAAACTTGATTAAATGGTTCCGTGCACCTAGTTGTCCTATTTGGCTATTTGTGGATCTCTTTGTACTGGAATTTGTGATATTACTCTGTATACAAATGTTTGGGTTATGAGGTGTTCCTTAGTTTTTGTTGCAATCATATAGTTATGAATGGGAGTTCTCTCTTATCATATATTCCATTTATATTATATGAGAGCTCAAAGTATCAAACTATTACTTCCACTAGTTTTCTCTAAGACTGCAATCATGGTTCCAGGATGCAAAGGAGCATCTTGCTGCATTGGCTGACAAGCTTGGTACATCCCTAACAGATATTGATGTAAGGTTCCTGCCTTTAATCTGTTTATGCAATTGGGTTATATTTTAGACTAAACTGCCTGAGATAAATACCAGGGCATTTTTCTCACTGATATACTATTGAGTTAAATATTTGTACTGATGCTTATTTATCTACTTATTATTTGTTTTTTTCTTTGATTCTCCCCTTTTAATTTCAGTTGTCTGTGAAATCGCCACAAACACATTCAGATGCTGCTGAACAAGGTGATGTTGTGTGCCAGGGAATGCTAACTCATGCAGTTTTTGATTTTCAGTTGGTATTTTTATTTCTTGAACTGATAACTTTATGTCCTTTTGGCTTTTGCTTCCTAAATTTTTTTATTTTACTTGGAAATGGTAGTTATCAACATTGGCAATCTGGAATTGGTACTTTAGACACAACTATAATGTAGTGTACTAGTGTCAATTGAAATGATTTGTGCAGTACTTGCTAAGGGTGTAATTATCATTTGAGGATGTGATATTATGGACTTGCTTCTTCTATTGCTTAGAAAGACTTATGGATTTGAATGGTATTTGTCAACTTCTGTAAGCTGGACCTGATATTTGGTCCTATAGATACATTTTATCATTTTTATCTTTATCGTGCAACTTGACAAATTGAAATGACTTGTAGTTTACTCTGCAGAAGTTTATGTATCAGTCAGGGATATGATATTGATTTCTTGTTTTGTTAGATGCAAGTTTTTTTTTTCCTTCTCCTTTTACCCAGAAAAGTCATGGATTAAAGAAACTTATTAATAAAAGACTTGTGGATTAAGGAGCAATGTTATTATTTCAATGGTCCTGCTAACCGTTTGGTCATTTCCTTTAATACTCATTGGAAGAAGGCTTTGCGCGTGCACACATAGTCACATACATATATATTCCGTGTACCAAATTGGAATTCTCCACTCAGCCTATTCTTTTCAATTGATGTTTGTTTCACCTTTGAATTTTTTAATTGAATTGTCCCTTCTAACTGGAATAACAGATTAACAAAATGTTACGGAGTGTAAATGTAACATCTTATTATATATGTCATCATTAAGATCACATTTGGGGAAGATACTTGATTTCTACTCTTGTGGGGCTGTTCACTCCTCATTTCCAACATCTACAACCTGCTTATTTAATGATAGATCTCAGATGTGTAAATATATTGGTTTTGAACAGTAGGAGTACCATGCCATTAGATAATGTATGAAAAGAACTCAGGATAATTTCAGAGCTTCATATTTATACTGCATCTAGCTCTTTAATACACAAAACTGATATTCCAGTTTGTTTAACATATAATTATTGCAGTATGGTTGCCTGCTTTTATTTATCCGTCTTTAGAATGATATTTTGTTTAGAAAGGATGTATTTTTTTTCTGTTATCTTTGGTCTTTCTCCCCTAGAGGCAATTGGTTTGATGCCTTGTAATAGAAGGACATGATTTTGCTTTAACGAATATTTTTATCTCATTAAAAAGTTAAATGTATTAAGAATCTAGAAATTCAACCTTCACTGTTTTCTTATAAGCAAGCTTTATTTTTTTACTCATACCCTTCCTAGAAGGGATAACTCCATGGTCCCATTATAATACTGACTTTTCTCTTTCAATTTTTTTTTTTTAAAAGTTAATGTGATTCTGATTGGCTTAGTTTTGTTCTTTGATACTCAAAGTAGATTATGATGACAAGGCGGAGGATGCTGTGGACTATGAGGATATTGATGAGCAATATGAAGGCCCTGAAGTTCAAACTGCCACCGAGGAGGACCATTTATTGCCAAAGAAGGATTATTTCTCTAAAGAAATTGCAGTAACTACTTTGAACAACACAGCCTCTGTTTTTGATGATGAAAACTATGATGAGGATGATACTGAAGAGAACAACGAGCAGGATGTGTTGGGGAACAGCGCTGAAGGCCAAGCTTTTCCTGAAACAGGTCAGATTTGAATCATTAGCTGTTTGTTGATCAATGCCATTCAAGTATCTATCTTATGATGAATTTCTGTCTATTCCTAGCTTCAAGTTTGATGACAATGGTACTATTCTCTTGAATAGACAAAGAGAAATTGACATGAGTTGTAGTCTTACTTACGCCCATATATCCATTTATTAATAGGACTGGGTATACATATATTGTATTTTTATTTGTTCTTCACTTCTTCCAATGCTGGGTTATATTGATGAAACTCAGGGCAATGCTCTTTTTCGTTTGATAACTCTGGGGCAATACTATTGTACCATGGATGGTTCAAATAGTAAATTCTCAGAATCTCAGTGCAATTTCACATTCAAATGACCCAATTGTCACACTGTTCTTTTAGGCAAGTACAATCATGATTTCAAAGAAGCATGTGAAGGGGAAAAACTTGCTAAAGATGTTATACCCTCATATTCTGAAGAGCTTGCAAAAGATGTCCTGCCCCTGGATTCTCCTGAATCTGAGGATTTTGCTGACTTTCAGGTTGGTATCAAGTTTGGCACTTTTTTTTCTTCATCAATTTGAGGGTTTGTCCAATTGATATTTGATTTCCTTATTTCAATGTATCACTCAAAATCAGAGAGTGCTCTTAATTGCAATATAAAACTATTTGCTTGTTTAGTTTCAATTTCATCTCCCCTACTTACTTTTTGTGGGCTAGATTGTCCAAATATTTCTTTCAGATATGGCACTAGCTAATTCATACTGCTAAAATCCAAATTTCAAATTGTTTAAAAGAGAAAGATGGTCAAAGACTGATTTTGCTGTGAAAAGTGAGCAGCAGGCAATTAAATTGAAAGATGGCATGCATAATGCATTATTTCCTAATTGTAACTTACACAACTTAAGAAAGTAAGAAACTCCAGTTTTCTCATTAGGCTTGATTGTTAAAATCATCCTTGAAATTGAGAGAACTTTGTTGGTTAGTAACTTTTGATTTGACTGGTTATGATGCTTGACATGATTATCAGGAGTCTCTTGCTCTTGAAGAGTCATTTGATGGTAAAAGCTCTATGCCACTACCAATTCTTTGTATAGAAGATGGATTGCCTATCCTACGGTTTTCTGAAATTTTTGGCATTCATGAACCCCGAAAGAAGAAGACCGAGAAGAGGGACCACCGCTATTCTGTTGCAAAAGGTATGATGTTCTTGCTTCTCAAGGGATTTAGTTGCTTCATACTACTCCTCCCCTTCTCATTATTTCTATTTATATCTTTTGGTTCCCTACTAGATTAGTATTAGGCTTAGATGAGTGAAGCATGATTTGATACTTCTATTGGAAAGAGCAAATACCTAATCATTCTACTATCTTAGGAACAGAACACTATAAAATGAAAAGGGAAATAAAAGCCCAATGGTCTGTTGAGGCCAGGACTATATACAATATTATCAAGATGCTGAGGGTTAAAATATCATCAATCATGAAGGTTAACAATTTTTTTTCCCTCCATTTTTATGGACTTCTACTTTAATTTTTTGGTGGTACTACTAGTACATAGGACTCGATAATTGATAGAAGAGAGATAGAGAGAAGAGTGGGGGGATGGTACTGGGTAGACTGAGACAGGACTATAATATTTTACTGCTATATCCTCCTAATAATCTTTGATACTTTGAGGAGCCACATTATTATATACAGAGTATGTATTTTCATGCCTAACCAGATTTGCCACATTATTATGCATGGCCACCTGCTACTAAGATCTACAACTGGTACCAATCAAGAATCTGTAAAACTGCATTTCACTTCCATTGTTGTTTCTTTATATCTGCTAAAACTTCTAGCCTCTGATAAGGTTTTTATCACTTTTCCTTTCCCAGAGAAGTACAACTTGGATAGTTCTGAACTTCTTGAAGATGATGAAGAGGATATTTTAAGAGGATCTTATAAAGACTTTCCTTGGTTGAAGGTGGCATGTGTAACTGAAGACAATATTTCAGATGATGAACTGGGATCCTTTCAGGGGAAAGGAAGAATAGGTGCAACTGCTGATGACAGGAAAAAAGACTTTTGTTGTAGTGCTGAACCAATGAAGTCAAATATGCCACAAAATCTCTCTGCTGATTGGAGTTCACCTTCTTGTCCCAAGTTCTATCCTCTTGACCAACAGGATTGGGAGGATGGAATTATTTGGGGCAACTCTCCGGCTTCAAGTGCTGAGACTGCTGAGAGTTTTGAGACCTCTGGACCGAATTTTGGAGCATCTTTTGATAAAGAAATGGATCTGGAGGCTGACTCAGGAACTTCGGAACTAGGAATTGAATCCAACGAAAAAGATAAAAGTTCCTTTATCCACCTTCAATCTGTTTCTGTGGAGCCTTTTGGCTCACGAGAAATTTCGGGTCAAATGGACGTTCCTTTATTAGCAGGAAGATTTCATCCTCAACTTTTGAGGTTAGAGTCTCGATTGGATGCAAATCAGCAAGATAACACTGAGGATGGGGAATATATTGCCCAAGAAAAAATCTCTGATGCCTTGAGGCGTTTCAGTGAGCTCACATTGCTGAATAAAGATGTGGAGGAAGGATCTTGGTTGGACAACATTATTTGGGAACCAGAACAAGCCATAGCAAAACCAAAACTAATTTATGATCTTCAAGACAAACAGATGCTTTTTGAAATTCTGGACAGTAAGGATAGCACCAGTCTTCAGCTTCATGCTGGTGCAATGATCACTACTGGTTTGGGGAAGCCCAATGTGGGTGATTCCGCTGAGTTACTTCATGGAGGTCCTACAGGGCGTTTCAATATTGCCAATGACAAATTCTATTCCAACAGAAAATCTTCACAGCAATCAAAATCACATTCAAAGAAGCGCACTGCTCATGTTCTCAAAGTTCTGCATTCAATTCCAGCTCTTAAACTAGAGACTATGAAGGCAAAGCTAAGCAAGTAAGGGCTATTGCTTTCTTCCGAATTTAGGATTTAAGTGCTGGATCTCCTTTTCCCACCCTGCATTATTGTTAACTGTCAACTTCTTTTACTTGGTGCTATGTGCCGCTAATGTTTTTACTTTGTGCATAGTTATTTATTTTTTTCTATGATGCCACAATGTGATACATATTAACATGACTTTTAACTAAAATAATATCAAAGTTGACCTCTTACATCTTCCTGCATGACCCTTATTAAGCTGCAATTTTATTTTATCACCCTTCAATGCAAGAAACATCTGAACCATTTTCTTAGGTAACTATTGTTCTCTCATGTCATGCTAAGTCTGTTCCATATTGAGTGCTCTACTTTGCTTGGGCACAAATGTTAGGGGTAGGATTTCAGTGCATCGCATGGGGATGGGGGAGATGGGATCATACCTGGCTTAAAGTGTGGAACAAGTTTGAGACTTTAGTACTTCATAATCCTTTGTTTCACTTCATATTTTGTGATTATTTGTGAATGGAAGAGTTAATTGTGCATTGCAAATTGTGTCAATCTTCCTTTTGCAAGAGAAGCATCTAGCGTTCCTCATTTTGCTGTGTAAATTCATTTGCATATTTTTTGTTGCTTTTGCATAGACGACCTTTACGCTGTTGGCAAATTAAGAAGTTATGCCCTGTAGTTAGCATTAAATTTGAAGTCTTAATGCCTATTTTGCAGTAAAGATCTTGCTAATTTTCATCGGCCTAAAGCTCTATGGTATCCCCATGATAATGAAGTGGTGCTCAAGGGACAATGGAAGCTGCCTACACAAGGACCCATGAAAGTCATATTGAAGAGTTTGGGAGGCAAAGGAAGTAAACTTCATGTGGATTTTGAGGAGACTGTCTCTTCACTTAAGGCAAAAGCGTCAAAAAAGTTAGGTTGGTAGTATCTTAATTTTTAAGTATGTTTGATGCTTTTAGAGTCCACATTTAATTACCTTCCCTTTGCAGATTTTAAACTCACTGAACCAGTAAAAATATTTTATTTGGGGAGGGAGCTTGAAGACCATAAATCTCTTGCTGAACAAAATGTTCAACCGAACTCCTTGCTACATCTTCTTCGCTCAAAAATATATTTGTTGCCTAGGGCACAAAAGCTTCCGGGTGAGAACAAGTCTTTGCGCCCTCCTGGGGCTTTTAAGAAGAAATCTGATCTTTCTGTGAAAGATGGCCATGTTTTCCTGATGGAGTAAGTTTCTCATAGTCCTTTAGTTTTTATTTATTGGATTGCAAAATTGGATTCTCTGTTCCATGCACATTTTGCTCTCGCAATTAACTTTTTATTGATGACTCGGTTTATTGTTATGGAGTATTTGTCAGCTTTAAGGCCGTAAATTGATGGTAGTTGCTTGAAAAAACAATATAATATCCTACTTTTTTCTTTTGACAAATATGTTAATATATTCTTCATTTCCCGACCCTCTTCTGTCTGTACATTTTAGTTTTCATATATTGGAGTTAAAGATTGTTATCTGAATATGCAGATACTGTGAGGAGAGGCCTTTGCTCCTAGGAAATGTTGGAATGGGTGCAAGATTATGTACCTACTACCAAAAATCAACTCCAAACGATCAAACAGGTGTATTGATGCGCAATGAAAACAACAGATTGGGGAGTGTCCTCATTCTTGATCCTGCTGATAAATCACCTTTTCTTGGAGACATAAAACCTGGTTGCAGCCAGTCTTCCCTTGAGACTAATATGTACCGAGCACCTATATTTCAGCATAAAGTGTCATCAACAGATTATCTATTGGTCCGCACAGCAAAGGGAAAGCTGTCTATCAGGCGCATTGACAGGATTGATGTTGTTGGACAACAGGTTGTTAATACTCCGTGGTTGCCAACTTTTTTTTTTTTTTTTAAAAATATGTTTTTCCCTGAATGCTTTTACAGGATTGATGTACTGGATGTGTTGACATTGTCCTTTTTCTCCTTAGATTTTGTGTAAATACTAAATAGTATGTGAATTTTGATCCAATTATCTTCTGCCTAATTATTTATTTGTGTTATTTTTTTCTTGCTCATAGGAGCCTCACATGGAAGTCATGTCTCCTGGATCAAAAGGAGTCCAGACATACATTATGAACAGACTATCGGTATACATGTACCGTAAATTTCATGCTGATGAGAAGCGTGGTGTGCGCCCTGTTATCCACGCAGATGAGTTGTCTGCACAATTTCCTAGCTTGTCAGAGGCCTTCCTTAGGAAAAGGCTTAGAAATTGTGCTGATATGCAGGTATTATGCTGTCATATTGCTTATTGAGGTGCCATTCTGAGCATTTCTATAATCATCATTTTCCCCCGTAAAGTTATTGATAACAATAGGTTCATTAACTGCCTGTTTTCCAATTAAAAAGTTTTGTCTGAGCTGTATTTTCCCCATCTTCCAATTTGTACTTGCATTTATAAATTATCTATGCGCCCTTCTTTGCTTCATCAGAGAGGATCGAATGGGCAGCTGATTTGGGTTATGAAGAACAGTTTTCGCATTCCATCAGAGGAGGAGTTACGGAGGATGGTGACACCTGAAAATGTGAGTATATGACATTGTCTTTGAAGTTCTATCCTTTGAGTGTTTTGTAATGTCTACTTAAGTAATAGCGTCTTAGCTTCTTTTAATGTTTGATGCAACAGGATTGATTTAAAATACTCTCTAAATTGTCCTCTTTAATATATTGTGATGTCCAACCAAATTTGTTCCACTCAATAAATTCACCAACATTTATAACTTCATTACCCAAAATACTGTCAGTAAAATATTGAAATTATAAAATATTGATTACTAACATTTAACAATGTGGGCAAATTTTGAAATATATCACTTAGTCATTGCATTAAATATATTTTTCCGGCAGAAACTAGTGTTTAAAATTTTTTTTTAAAAATAAAAGTATATTTAATATTATTATAAATAATTTTATATTCTAAATAAAATAATTAAAATGTTTAATAATACAATTCTACTCATTTTCTAGAAAATGAACAAAACACACCAAGACAGTTTTTCAGAATGCAACCAAACACTGAAAATGAAACTATTTTCTGGAAAATGACTGATTTTCCAAAAGTCATTTTCTTGGTTTCCAAACACACCCTAATTTTGAGGACTTGTAGTTCATTTTGATATAATTCTGTCTTTCCTCCCCATCCCCCTTCTCACACTTAATTAGATCTTTTTAAAGGACAGATACATTTTATAGATTGTGTGTTTCTCCATTATGCAAGGTCTGTGCATATGAAAGCATGCAGGCTGGCCTTTACAGGCTCAAGCGCCTAGGTATTACCCGGCTAACTCAACCTACAGGCCTTTCCTCTGCAATGAATCAGCTTCCAGATGAAGCAATTGCCTTAGCTGCTGCTTCACATATTGAGAGGGAACTGCAGATAACACCTTGGAACTTGAGTAGCAACTTCGTTGCCTGTACAAACCAGGTATCTTAGATTTTATACTTATTAGCCGTCTTTGTAAAGCATTTTCTGCTGCTATAATATTTTACTTATATTTTGTTTTGTATTAGTTGCTTTGGATTAGTGAACCGGTAAATGATGTGGACTATGGAGTTTTATTGTGACTCTCTGTAGTGTATGCATAGATATCTGGGTCCTGGAGTTCTTTTCACTTTTTGTATGTATATACTCCCTCCGTCCCATTTTGTGTCTGATTCGGTTAACTAGACT
This sequence comes from Ipomoea triloba, assembly GCF_003576645.1. Taxonomy (NCBI): domain Eukaryota; kingdom Viridiplantae; phylum Streptophyta; class Magnoliopsida; order Solanales; family Convolvulaceae; genus Ipomoea; species Ipomoea triloba. The sequence continues at coordinate 947,754 of NC_044916.1, forward strand.
TGACTTGACTGAAGTTATTTACAAATCATTTTTTTGTAATATTTAATTTAGTATTAATATATAAAATTTATATATTTAGAAACCACATCAAAAGTATTATTAAATAAAAAAAAAAACCAAATGTAGATTGACCAATGAATAGTAAATATGAGTATATGACATGTAAAATGGGACAGAGGGAGTATATATCATCTGCAACTCTTTTTCATAATGTTTTGTTTTGTTTTAAGTTCATTTTATGTCAATATGAGGGAATTGGCATCTTAGAGACCCGTAGGAATGATAGGATCTTTTTTCTCTTGAAAATAATAATTATAGTTGAAAATTTCTACTCTCTGGTAGGGGTGGTAACTTTTATGCTTTAATTCTTCTTCTTGTTAGATATTGATGTTCTGTTCATGAAATTCTTGTATAGGACAGAGGTAATATTGAACGTTTGGAAATTACCGGGGTTGGAGATCCTTCTGGACGAGGATTAGGTTTCAGTTATGTCCGCACTACTCCAAAGGCACCCGTATCAAATGCGGTGACAAAGAAAAAAGCAGCTCTTGCTAAAGGGACAACTGTTACTGGAACGGATGCTGATCTACGCAGACTGAGCATGGAAGCTGCACGTGAGGTGTGTCCATTTGGCTTTAATATCAAAGAAGACCCAACTGTGAACTGTCTATCTATGTAGTGTCAAATTAGGATTCTTCATGCTTTGCGCTAATGAAAGTTTTTTTAACGTTTAAGGTCCTCCTTAAGTTCAATGTTCCAGAGGACCAGATCGCTAAACAGACAAGGTGGCACAGAATTGCCATGATTCGGAAACTGTCAAGCGAGCAAGCCGCTTCGGGTGTAAAGGTTGATGCAACAACAATAAGCAAGTATGCTCGAGGTCAGCGTATGTCCTTTTTGCAATTGCAGCAGCAGACCAGAGAAAAATGTCAGGAGATCTGGGATCGGCAGGTCCAAAATCTTTCTGCAGTTGATGGTGAAGAAATTGAAAGCGATGCCGAAGTAAATAGTGACCTAGATTCCTTTGCTGGAGACCTCGAAAATCTTCTTGACGCAGAGGAATGTGAAGAGGGCGATGAGGGTGCTTGTGACTTAAAGCATGACAAAATAGATGGTGTCAAGGGACTCAAGATGAGAAGGCGCCCATTTCAAGCTCAGCTGGAAGAGGAAATCGAAGACGAGGCCGCTGAAGCTGCAGAACTGTGCAGGATGCTCATGGATGGTATGGAGTATTCTTTAAAATTCTGTTTCTCTTATTTTGTGATTTGTAGTGAAGAAATGAATTGCATTAAAATGGATTTAGTCACAAGTTTTTCCCGAGGAGGTAGTGTTGGAGGGGGGGGGGGGGGGGGTTAATAA